>NC_140166.1:202571844-202840050 GCF_963971535.1 Notolepis coatsorum
AGGAAAACTGTGTCATTATCCTGTGCTAATGGATGGGAGCAGAGAGAGAGAGAGAGAGAGAGAGAGAGAGAGAGAGAGAGAGAGAGATGACTGTGATTCACGCCGCCTAGCCGTGTGCGTCTTCCAGATTCAAGATAACTTGCATACATTAAAAAAAACTACGAAATGTTGTTCCTCCGGTCCAAAAACAGTGTAGTCGAAAGAGAGACAATGTGTCTGCAAGAGACAATGTGTCTGCAATAATATGTATATAGATAAACTAGTAGGCACACAACAAAACAAGCCAGCATCAATTGAGTTACAATAAATATCCCCCAATATAAGTACCAGCATCAGAATAAAATATCCAGTAAAAAAGGTGTCCGATCTCACCGACCAGGGCGAGAAGTACTTGAGAAGTACTGAAATGTATACATAAATAAATGAATACGGTGCTAAAACCGCATTTTTAAAATGCATTTTAAAGAAAAAGATTGCTCATCTTAATTGCCCGTCTTCATAATACAGTATAAGGGCTCTAACAGTTCAGTGTTGAAGAGAGCCTGGCTGTCGGGGGGAAGTGAGCGACTACCTGCTGGAGGCACAGTGTGTTCATGAGTCTGAGCCTGGAGGAAGAAGCTGTTATTCATCCTACTTGTTCAGGTTTGATGCACCTGTAACTCCTCCCAGATGGCAGGAGGGAGAGCGGGCTGCAGGACGGGTGACGGGGGTCTCTGGTGAAAACAGGCTGCAGGACGGGTGATGTAAGTCTCCAAGCCGGAGGGGAGATGATCTCTGCTTTACCAGCCTGTTTAGTTGGTGCTGGTCGGCCACTTTGCAGTCACCAAACCAGGAGGCGATGCTGTAGGTCAGAATACACCCATGTGTGTGACTACATTCAGTTATCTCTCTCTCTCTCTCTCTCTCTCTCTCTCTCTCTCTCTCTCTCTCTCTCTCTCTCTCTCTCTCTCTCTCTCTCTCTCTCTCTCTCTCGCTCTCTCTCTCTCTCTCTCTCTCTCTCTCTCTCTCTCTCTCGCTCTCTCTCTCTCTCTCTCTCTCTCTTCCATTTGAGGCAGTTTCCACTATAATGGGCTGAACAACAAGTGAGGTAGCAGCACATGAAGGCTGAGATCCCCAGCTGGAGGAGCGGTGTCAGGTCATAATGGGATGTGTGCATCTTCTCTCAGTCCGGCGTCTCCCACAAGAACACACTGTTCCCAGACCAGCTATTACATGCAAATCAACTATCCGTGTATCGGTGGAGCACTTTCACCACACCGCTGGCCGCGTGCCGCGGAAACAACAACCCAACCAGGCTCCTATTGGACAAAAGGCGCCGACAAATATCCCAACGAGATAACGACCCTCGGTGTTAGAAATAAAGAAAAAAGGCCGAACTCGTAAAAGGCGATAAATGTACTTGTTTGTACCGTGCGTGGTTCTGTGTGTTTGTTTGTGTGTGTGATGCACTTGTTTGTACATGCTTGTGTGTGTGTGTGTGTGTGTGTGTGTGTGTGTGTGTGTGTGTGTGTGTGTGTGTGTGTGTGTGTGTGTGTGTGTGTGTGTGTGTGTGTGTGTGTGTGTGTGTGTGTGTGTGTGTGTGTGTGTGTGTGTGTGTGTGTGTGTGTGTGCGTGCCAGGCGAGGTCCACATCAGACGTATTACATTGTGAACTAATTACATGGCCGTGTAAATAGAAGCACCCTGCTGATATAGGCTCGGCACCACATGATTTCCCCAGAGCGTGCGTGTGTGTGTGTGTGTGTGTGTGTGTGTGTGTGTGTGTGTGTGTGTGTGTGTGTGTGTGTGTGTGTGTGTGTGTGTGTGTGTGTGTGTGTGTGTGTGTGTGTGTGTGTGTGTGTGTGTGTGTGTGTGTGTGTGTGTGTGTGTGTGTGTGTGTGTGTGTGTGTGTGTGTGTGTGTGTGTGTGTGTGTGTGTGTGTGTGTGTGTGTTGGTGTTCTCTGTGCGGTGTGCGTTGTGGAGGTGGGAGGGAGATGGAGCACCTTCTCTGTCCCCCAGAGAGACGTGTCGGTGCAGCCGGTGCGGCCGGACGCTCAGGGCGACATAAGCAGCACTAAAGGAAGCTGCCCAGGAAAAGCACTTAGGGAACTGAGAAAGAAATCGCTTCTCAGCCTCCTCTGTTTGAGCCAATGATAGCTTTGGTGCCACTGATGTGAACCGGGAGAGATACACTGAATGTTGCAGAGCAGGACGGTTTTCATATGAAGGGCCAAGGCATAACAACACAGAATGTGACTGGATATTAATAATTAAGAAATATACAGTAACACTTGAATAATAGTATCTTGTATCATATGAATGAATGAATGGTTTTATTTCAAACAATAAATATATACTATTACTATACTATACTATTATAATAAAGTAAGATAAAATAATACACAAAACTGTCTTTTGTCCAAAAGGAATAGGAAGAAGCCGTATGCGTATCAGGTCCTGCCCCTTATTGCAATATAGCCCAGTGTTCAATGTACTTCCAACAGAATGATCTGCAAACAAAATCACTTGTCCATTGATCAAGTTAATAATATATAATAATTACAGTTAATAAATAGTTATTTCACAATAAAGATATATATAATAAGCAAGTTATTTAAAGTGACTCCACAAATATGATCACATTGGATCCAAATGAATGAATGAATGAATGAATGAATGAAGTTTACTTCGAACCATTTAGCATGTACAAATAACAACAACACACAAATCAAATTACAAGTTGGTTGAAAAGGTTAGAGCTGAAGCTACAAGCTTGTAAATGCCCTAACCCAGTGCATCATCTTAAATGTATCGTTGATCTTCGTTATCAACCAAAAAAACTAAAAATAATAATTAACAACAATCGGCAATAAGAGATTTGAACAATTGATCTAATCAATTATCAAAACCCACATCTTCACCAAATTTGTAAATGACTCTGCCTGATTGCCCTCTTTTCTTTAAAAAAATTTGATGCGCCGTGCAGCAGCACCACATCACCTGTGTTGGTCATGTTGATGCACCGTGCAGCAGCACCACATCACCTGTGTTGGTCATGTTGATGCACCGTGCAGCAGCACCACATCACCTGTGTTGGTCATGTTGATGCACCGTGCAGCAGCACCACATCACCTGTGTTGGTCATGTTGATGCACCGTGCAGCAGCACCACATCACCTGTGTTGGTCATGTTGATGCACCGTGCAGCAGCACCACATCACCTGTGTTGGTCATGTTGATGCACCGTGCAGCAGCACCACATCACCTGTGTTTGTCTCGTTGAAACGCCCGTTTCTCCCAACAACACAGAGCACGGAGCAAAACACGGGCGACATCTCAAATGAACAGTTGCGATAATTGCATTCGGGAAGCAAACCTACGGTAACCACTCGGTGTGAATGGCGGGTCTTTGCCCAGTGGAAGTGCTAATCACCACTAATCAGAGCCTCTCTTGTTTCTCTGCCCACAGCCCCGAACACGGCGCCCTACGGGAGTACAGGAAGCGCGTGCGTCCCGCTGGCCTGCCGGTACCTGGTCCTGGCACTGGCCTCCCTCATCAGCGTGTACTAGAGGAGGGGTGGAAGACCATGCCCCGCCAATCACAAATGACTGTAAAGAGCCCTTCAAGCATTTACGAAAACCTTTCTTTTTTTTGTGTGTTTTTTTACATTGCTGATGGCTGGAATCCAATCTGGTACAGTGTTTCGATGAAAGCAAGTGTGGGTTAAGAATCAGCATTACTTTGTGTGTGGAATTTATTTGATTTGTTTTGTTTTCAGTGGAATTTCTCTCATCATGTAAATACTATGATATGAGATGTTTTTTTATTATATTATTATTAATAATATTATTTCTTCCCTCAATGTTCTTCTTTGATTGACCACTGGGATTGGCCACTTTGTGAATCAGTGTTCATTGTCCTCAGTATCAAAGACCCTGACAGCTTCCCCAATTTAGTTGTCTTTCAGTCCGCCTCTCTCTCTCTCTCTCTCTCTCTCTCGCTCTATCTCTCTCTCTCTCTCTCTCTCTCTCTCTCTCTCTCTCTCTCCGGGAGGTTGATGGCGCAAAATTTCCATCTCTTGTTTTTTTTTGTAAATGGCTAAAAAAAAGAAAAAAAGGAAAAAAAAGATGCCATGGTGCCAAGTCAGTACTCAGTACAGCAGTACACAAGTTACCATACCAATGTTGTATTTAGTATTGAATGTATATGGGCTGAACAAAGGAAAATACTTATATTTAGATTCCTAACAATACAATTTATGATTATGGAGTTGTCCTTAAAAAAAAGAAAAGGAAATTAAATGAGAGGGAAAATCAAGTTTTTTTTTCAGGATCTGTTATTCAGTAGTTGGAGGACCAATGTGGAAATGTGTTTTTGTTGTATTCTAAAATGGTTCCTTCGAAGACTCTGCCTGCCAAATGACTTAGTCCAGGCAGCTGTCAAGGTAGCAAAGTATACTGTATTGTACCTTTATATTTTACTATCTTGTCGTTTTTTTTTATTTTCTCTTTTTTTTTGGGACCAGCTATTCTCATGACATCATCAGGACATGTATCAGTTACTATCAGTTATGAACAAAGGGAGTAACATTGCAGACATGTGTTTACATACTTTTCTTGATAAAATGAAGTATTATACTCTTTGTTTTAACGTGCCCATATCGAGGTAAATGAAACCGCAGTTAGGCTGTGAGTCTGGGGAATAAATATGGAAGACTGTTTGTACTACCATATATATATATCAAGAACACCTCAGTTCCCTGAACTGATCTGGAATCTGGTTTCTCTCAAAGATGCAGTTTAGACGTTCATTCACAACATGCTGTACCTCCTCTGGTTTGCAGGCATGTTGTCTTTGATGTTGTTGCTAGTTGTTAGCTAGAGTAGCTCAGTGGTTTCTCCTTTGGCTGACCGGTAGATAGTTGGCTTTCCATGTCGGAAGAACCGGGTTTGAATCCAGGTGTATCACACTAGCTACCCACTGGACATCTTCTGGCTAAAACAGCCTGAACGCTGCAGTTAAACGACTGACATTAGCTGCATCCATCGACACCAGATGCACAAGCGTGTACACACTTTGTTCTCCGCGGCCTACACAGACAACAGATTTGAAAAACTGTCTACAGACCTAAGCAGGCCTGTATAATGTCAAGGCTTTTCACGTCGGAACTTCGCGTAATGGTCTGTCCTGTTTCATGATAACATTTAGGAAATATAAAATATTATAAGATTTAGAAATCGTACAAACTGCATCTTTAAGAAGAAACAAGTATTTGTACTGTTACCACTGGGTTTCTGGAGGAGCCAACGGCTTAGTTTCTGCACAAACCCTTGGTATCAGTGTGATACCAGCCACCTAACATAACCGGAACATGTGCTTGGTTTTAGAGCATGTTCTCTACTCGACTACAAGAATAGACATGTTTGTTGTTGTATAGTTGTTTCCTTGTACTCAGACCTGAGTTTTATTACAAGTTACAGTACACAATATACATTGTAACACATTGCAAATGCACTCTCGTCATACAATAAACATGGCCAGTCTCCATGGTGATTTAAAAGAAAAAGAAAAGTTTCTCACAATGAGCTTTCTAGTCTTATACTGTAGATTTACATGGTTATATATACATGAAGAGGTGAGCGGTCAGATGCCTGTAGCCAGTAACCATTATGGCCAGCATGGTTCCCTATGGTGGAGACACTCTGGGCTTTAAAACAAGGGAACCCCATGTCTTTCTGTATCACAGGCTCAGTTCTGGCACAGTACGACTAGAACGGATGAAAATGCTTTAGAAAATATCATACACATTCATCTACATATAGGTACAATCCACTCTTCTTTTTAAAGAGAGATTCTGTAATGCCTTAATAGCACCCATAGCCGTTGAATTAACCTCCTTTTAGAAGGATACTTGGGGAAACTCAAACTCTTTTTTTTTAATACCATAGTGGAGGTCGTTTGTCAGACATGTGTAACGCAATTTCAAAAAAGCCTTTAGATGACTCAACTACTGAACTAGTTATTAGATTTGGGGGGGGAAAGGGAAAACAGAAAAGTTTGAAATGTCAGCCTACAGGTATTTCTAAATAAGCCAGTCGCAACTGACAAGGATGCAGTATTTATCATACAGTGTAACATATTTGCAAGTATACAGCTGTTATCCCTCTCCTTTCAGTATATAGTCACATATCAATCATGTGTCAAGGGACTTGAACTCCAGACAGTGCTAGCGTTCATTTAGTATTGCCACACAAACAAACATGCTAATACAAACCCATGAAGCACAAACACTGTTATTACTTTGAAGTTATTTTATTTTAATTTTATTATTTTGTTACGTGATTTGTTTCAGTCTGTTGAAAGATGTTTTGATTTCATCCTCTTTGGTTTTATTGTTTGTATTGAGTGTTATCAGCTGGTTTTAATGGATTTAGGAAACACTTGCACCATATGATCTTGTTTAAATGTTAAGGTATATTGAAAATGGGTCAGAAGTATATTTATTATCTTTGTGAAAACGATGTAAAGAAAAAACACTGAAAAATGTAAATCTGGATTATGTGAAGATTTTTATTTGAATGGGGTACAGTAGGGCATAGTTTCTAATGTTGTTGGTTCATTTAGATGCCATAACTGTTCTTGAATTTTTTTTTGTCGAAACAAATAGATTAAAAGAACAATGTTTGCAATCTAATTATCTACTTTTTGAAGCAGAGAGCGTGTGAATCAATATAACAGTATTATAGAACAGAGTAAATGTGCGTGTATATTTGGAGAAAAATAGGATACCTTTTGATCTGTAGAGCCGGTGTGTTGCTTAGTTTCACACACCTGCGTGTTTGACGATGTGCAGAGTATGGTTGTACTGCATGTCAACAGTTAGCCTGTGTTTTTACGGTGGCCATTTTACAGATAATCTATACTTTTTATGAATGGAACCCGTTCTGAAACTCCTTTTGGTTTTCAAGTTATATCCTCCTGAGACTCAGGGGGGGGGGGGGTGTTGTCACTTGTTTTTTTGGGTGTGTTTGGGTGCTAAAGAACACATTTCAAAGATAATTCTTTTTTTTAACTTAACTCTATTAATGTTTTACAAAATGTGCACTGTAGTGCACAACCGGACTTCATTGATCGTAAAACAATAAGCATCTTACATATGAATTATGAAAATTGCATCCACATTCACAGTCTTTTTTTCACTGGCCAAAAGGGTGTGTGACAAAGATGAAAAGAAAACATCAAATTAGATTCTTCTGAATTGTCCCAGTAGCAGGCAGGCCCCTTTTCTGAAGAGCATCCAGAAGACCGATGGTCTTTATCAACTTCATCTGGCTCTTCATCTTTCGTCTCTCACACTCTTACATAGAGCTGTCAGTGTCTACTAAATAAATATGAAACAAACATACAGTAAGTCCTGATGTGCACTACAGTGTACATTCATCAATTCATGTTTTTCCTCTGAAAATAAATATTGTTTAACCCTGATAACTCTCACAATGCTCCTTAGATGTTTACTTACTAAAAACAATCAAAATATAACATTCAAAAACATTTTAAATATGAATATCATGCTTATCTTTATTTTTTCCGTGCAATGTGCCTTTTTTGTTGGCAGCCATTTTGAAAAGACAAAAAAGGCAAGTTTGCATGGTCACGCCCCAACATATGATATATCATTGGAAAGCTACGGTTGTCCTCTGTAAGGAACGTCGGGACTCAATAGAGTGACGTGAGGAATCAAGCTAAACCTAATGGGCACTACAGTGTACAAAAATGAATTGCTGGGTCTCAGGAGGATATAGCAGTACTTAACTCCAACTGCTCAACAGGCTACTCTTGTTTTTATTTCAACCAACTCAAAAGAGGAATTCCACCCAAATTGTCTCTCGGGTTATAATTCTGCAAAAGTAGATATGTTCCTAAATGTCCTCAAAATGAGGATAAAATAATGCAATGCTGTGACATCATCTAATTGCACTGCCTGAGACCGTTGAAAGGGACATGTCTCCTGTTTCTAGATGTTCAACAGGGGACAGAAACGGGACATATTTGTCTTTTGTGCATCTCGACAATGTCATAGCGTTGCATTTTCCTTACTTTGAGAACTCTTGAATCGACGATTAATAAAAATAAAAAAATAAAATGAATCTTTGCAAAACTTTGGGGAAAATGTCTACTTTTGCAAAAATTACTTTCCTACCTAAGTTGATTTTGGTGAAGTTGCCCTTTAATGAAGTAAAACAACTGCTGCTGCTGTTATTACTCATTGTGTTCCATTGGTGATGGCATGAGGTATGTTGGTTGCTTGTCTAAGCAATTCAGACCATGCTGTAGTACTCCATGTGAAATGTACTGGATATTCATTATCTCCAATAATGGCATTAATGAGTCCCATTTTATTAAACCGCTATTATTTGCAATAAAAGTCCTGATGTTATAATACTTAAATACCTATCTGAGTTTATGAGCACTCAAAGGTATTTTTCTCTTTAACTATCTGTAACTAATTTCCATCCCACTACTGTACTTGTTATTGTTTGAAGTATCTGATTGATTATATGGGTATCGAATATTTTGTTCCGGCCATTTTATAAATGAAGCTCTCTCCCTTCAAAATGAATACATCACGTTACATAACCGAATGGCTATTCCCGGTACATGACTGGGATCAGGACCGGACTGTGGAAATAATTCATACCGGGAGATATGGTGCGCAAAAAAAAGCGGGGGGTCTGGGAGTCCCTCACCAGGAACATCTTAGTTACAAAGACTTAATTTCCTGCATTCTGGTGAATTTTAGTGCATGTGAATCACAAACTAATGAGCCAACAATTGCTTAGTACAATGTACTGTTATGAACCTCAAATAAAACCAAAGGTACATATCATTAAGGAGGGAGACGACACGGACTAACGTTTAACCAATATTTATTAAATAATAAATAAATAACTAATGTACTAAATCAGTGGTGGGTGCAGGTTGTTGAATGAAGTGTACGGGTGTCAAACTAGAGTATGTGTCAGCTTAGCTGGAGGTACTGCTGCAGGAGTCAGGAGGGATGGACTGGGTGCTGGGTGAAGGTGGGCTTAGACAGACCCACACTGTTTTTTTTAACTATATACAATTATGAGCTCAAAGTATGAGCTCACTGACTGACATTTTCAACAAAAGGCATCAATTGTCAAATAATATTGATCACATTAACTAGACTAGATGTGTTTGAGGAAATTAGAAAGGGAACAACAACTTAACCCTTGTGTCTGATCAGATTCTTATTTTTTTGATAACTTTGCAGTGATTATGTTTGTAGCCAATATATGTGGCAAAGGTGTGTAATCTTTGAATTATCTTGGATTTTCTTTTTTACTTTCTCTTTAAATAAAGAGAAATACATTGTTTATTCAAATTCAGCCCTGATCATAACCACCACATATTGTTTTTTGTGATGTCAGATTTAACAACAACTCTTTTCAGAAAAGTGGGAATATTTCACTTTTTATAAAAAAATAATGAAAACTGAAAAAAATGTATGATCAGGGCTGAAGTTGAATAAAATATTTATGGAAAAGAAAGTGGGAAATTATTTCAACATATAATATTTGTATGGCGTTTTTCAATTTAGTCCCCTAATATGGTAAGAGTATAACACTTTAGTTTTCAGACACAAGGGTTAAATTATTTGTTTCTTGGCTGATTTAAAATTGGGCTTTTGACGGGGGAGATGATGATGCATTGCATGGTAACGTTAGCTATCTAACATCCACGTGTTTATTTTTTATCACTGACTAACCTGGTGGTCCCTTGACCTTCTTGGTGCAAGAAAACATTTGATAAATGTTGCCGGATTTAGCAGCATCTCCTGCAAGGGCCTTTATTTATAAAATGTTTATAGTTTTTTGCTCCACCCTTCCTATTTTTTCCACTGTCCCATCTTGACATCAAGGCTGAAGTTCAAGCGCAGGTTATGCTTGACGACGTTCATTGTCTTTTGCTCTATCTCTCCCTCACTACCTGTCATTCTGCAGAGTGCCATCTGCCATTCCATTTGCCATCTCCACTGTCAATCAGTTGTATGGCCTGGTCCCGCCTCCACCAATCACATGCGGCAGCTCCATTTGTGTGTGTGTGAGCGAGAGGGAGAGAGAGATAGTTCTCCAACTCTGTCGCAGACAGTGATCTCCTGGTTGCTCCCCACCCACCTAGGTTATCTAACTATTGCGCCGCCGCAACTAGAAACACTGGCCTGGCCTGCTTCTAAGTTCAGTGGCCTGACTGTGGGCACAAAATTATTATTTTCTTTTTAAATTATAATAGAAAAATTTATATAATTTCTTTAAATTGTTATTATTTTATGTATCTGTGCAGGCCAGGCCACCGGGGAAACTCCCGGTGCTCCCGATGGCCAGTCCGGGCCTGACTGGGATGTCACAGCGCTGTTCCTTCATGATCTGTTCTGGAGATGTGTTTATAAACATAAATGACTTGTGTCACAGCTCATTCCATCCCAGGAGGACAGAGACTGCGCTGGTGATAATATGAGATGCAAAAAAACATGGTGGGCTTTTGGACATTCTATGATGTGAAAAATACGCTGCATTTATGGAGCAACTGTGGTTATGACCCGCCTCCGTAACTCATTCAGCGCCAATCACGGAAAAAGTTGGGTTAACTCGCCATGCGTTGAGTGCCAATCACGAGAAATATCGTTATTTCCTTTATTAGCTATATCCATTCATTTTTCATCCATCCAGCCTGATGTTATCATTGGGAATGGGTCTGAGCTCGCAAAGGACAAATACCGCCACCTACGCCTTCCAGCCGGTATTGCACATCATTGAAATCCCTCCCCCTTGGGCTGTGCAGTGATCTAACAAGTCCGGGCGGGGTATTCCTACTCTGGCATGACTAATGTTATAATAAACGTGAGCAATATTTGGAATGGCGATCAGGAATTGGATTAATCTTTTTGCAGGACATCAAAGACCAGGTAAGGACTCTATGTTACAAATCTTGGGTTAATCCGATGTTTCTTTCGCCACCATCGGAGCGTGTGTGTTTCTGCCGTTGGCTGCGGGAAAGGCACGGAGAAGCGATTTTTCAGCCCTCGCTTTTGTTCGTACATGATGACACATAATATAATACCGATAATCTAGCGTTTTTTTCAGAATGATTCATAAATCAAGCGAAAAATGGCACGATTTCTAAGGAAATACATTGAAGCACCGCTTGCTCGAGTTTCTTGAGATTAGACAGAATGCTCTGGAAATATACTCATATTCAAAGCGGTATAAAACGGAAATGTACGAATGAAAAAACAATCTGTTTTTTGCATGTTGACCAGAAGCAACTCACTGACAATCGACGTTGTTATTAGATCCATAGCTATAATATTTCATATATTTTAAGCACTCGCAAGTTTGGCTTTCTCCCCATTGAACAAAGCGCTGGCATTCTACCCAGAAGGTAAACAACGACCCCTAGCGCTGAATGAGTTAAGGTCGACGAAAAATCTGTGATCATTTATCACTCCTTATGAATAAGACAACTTGACTCCATGACACACATTCACTCAACTACAGTGGACTCCTTATGAATAAGACAACTTGACTCCATGACACACATTCACTCACCTACAGTGGACTCCTTATGAATAAGACAGCCTGACTTCCAGCTCACACTCTTAAAAGTAGAGGAGAAAGAACTTTAACATTTCAGATAAGAAAGATATTTAAACATTCATGCAATTGTGACCAGGCCAAGCCCCTGACCCACCCGCCTCCCCAGAGTGTTATCACTGCAGGGCTGGAGTGAGTCCTCTTAAACCCACCTGTTATCATAATTACACATCTCTTTTTTAAATTCCCAATCCCTTTATTAAATGATTGAAATCGGTTCTGTTGAATTATAAAACAAAAGATGTGTAACCAAAAAGTCTACATGGGGAGCAAGTACTGTCCTGAACGTGCCTTCAAAGTATCTGACGATAAATACCACATCCAACCCCCCCCCCACTTATGAAGTAATTATCGCCGCTTTTGGCTAAAGCCCTTGTGTTGGGGGTCATTTAGGGTTCATTACAGTAAGTACAACATCTTATGATTGATAATAGCTGGGCTCCTTTAAAAGCTCTGTCTCCTACTATCTGGTGGATGTTAATCCTCGTATGACCGTGTGTCTCTCAGCACACAGGCACCGTGACACACAGCCTTTGAGGTTGGAAAGATATCAAATATATAATTTGACTTTGTTTGAGGACCACTCTTTCTTTTCAGTTTGATGTGCTGATGAATGCGTGGGCTTAACTTGATCACCCCCTAGGGTAGAATTCAGTTAGCATTGTAATATAGTTCATCAAAGAGGAAGAATAATGGCAAATATTGTATTATGTCATTATTACAGTTAATAATGATACCACTTCCTGTTCCAACGGTCTGGATTAATTTTATATGACCAGTTCCCAGGGTCCAGTTCCCACTCTTATTCCATTATGTTTAAGGATTTCATTCCATTATATTCAGTTGGATATATCTCTAGACCTAAGAAATTCCGTGTTAAATGCAGAGACTAATGTTTTGACATGCGTTTGCATCGCTGTATCTACAGGAGTATTTCTAGCCACTAAAACAGTATAATTGAACCAACGCATACGGTATAGAAGTGAGGCGAATATTAACTTGAAACATAAGACGTGTATGAACATTCTAGGTGATAAGCTGCTCCTTTGTATCCCCCATTTCACTGCAAAAGTAGTTTATTATTAACATAGTTCCAACGTTCAACCTCACAAGAGTGTATGTTGATAGTTCTCAGCTCTTACAGATTCATACTGTAGGCTGGGCACATTTGTGTCAGATAGGCTGGTAGGTTGGTGGGTTGGTTGATAGTAAGGAGCAGGGTTGGGATCAATTCACCTTTGAATCCAAAGTTTTGAATAGCACAACCTTCTCACTCCAAAAGTATTTCCGGTAGTAATGGAATTTGCAAGAAAAATCCACTTTTTCAGCGAGTTCATTCACTGAATTGAAAGTGAGACGATCCCCAACCCTGATTGTTGCTCAACCTCTAGAGCGCACCGGCAACACAATCTTCTCAACACAATCTCTTATCTTTTTCCAGAACTCTTTTTCTTTATAGTCGGCAGCAGGAAATAGGACAGGTGGCTCATGACAGTATTAGTATGCTGTCAAAGTATCATCCTCCTTTTTTTCTCCCCTGCCCATCTACCCACACAGGGGTGAATGGAGTCGGGCTGTGGAAGTTCTGAGAGAGGCATTCCTTCTGACCCTGCGGTTAATATAATCCTTCCTGTGCCTTTATCACTTTTTTTTGTTACTGAGATTTTGTCATCCGCTCTGTGGCTCTGTGGGGGGGAGGGGGTCTCCAACACACTGCTCACTTCCCAGAGAAGAATACTGAGTGGTCCAGGTCAAATAAAAATACAAATACAAAAAATCTGTTCTTTGTTCTTTTGGAAAGTGCTAGCATTCAGCTCAGCGAATACTTCAGTAGTAGCACAGCAGGCAACCACTATCCTTGCTGTCAAAGGGAAAATAAGACCAGAACCAGACGTTAGGCAAGTCTTCATTCAGTCCTGAATGGTGAAAGGAGGAGTGGGGGGGGGCAGCTTTGTGGAAAAAACACCTCTCTGTTTGTCTGCCTCATCTCAGATTTTTGGACTGACTGTCTCGCTGGTGATTTTCTTTGAAATCGTCCCTTTCCGATAGAGGGATAGGGGGACGGGGGACGGGGGGGGGGGGGGGGTGGTCTGACCGCCGGGGACGTGCAGCTTTAAAAGTGGTTCCATGAAGTATTTGTCAACTTGTCCCTATTCTTTTCAGTGAGCTGGAAAATAAGTTGCCAGCCAGTGATGCAGAGCTGGAGATAATGCTTGGGTTTTAAAAGCAAAGCTATCTAAGCCAGGGAGCTCCCTGCTACGCTGATGACTGAATCAAACAGGGAGAAGAGGTTTTCTTTTTTCTCTCTTGTTTTTTCCAATGCAAAGCTCCCATGCAATAGTTTCACAATCCTTCACTCGTAGCGTGCCTGTAGACGGCTCTCTGTGTTGTTTTATAATATAAGACCGGGCCCAGCTGTAAGAGACTCAGATCACGAGACAATGAATGAAACGTTTTTTCTTCCATAATATCACAGTTTGAATGTTTTAGAACATATTTACTGTAACAGCTAACAGTACTACTGTTAGTTATAGTATAGTATAGTATAATATAGTAAAAACGTGGTTTGTGACACCTACTGTAGTACCTGACATGGTGTTAAAAATGCAGCCAAACTTTAGATTGGATTTTCCCTGTTTTTCTCTGCTCTGAGACTTGAGGTTTAACTAGATTCAAATAAACATATCTTTCTTCAAATGTTTTCAGATATCAATGTATGACACATAATTACTTATACTTTCATAATCTGTTCAAATCTGAAAAAGACTTGTGCCACAAACTGCTGGGCTCGGTCACATATATACGAGATGACGTGTCTTTGTAGCATGAGCAGTTCAGTCACCCCGATTCCACGATACCAGACGACGTGTCCGCTAGGAGCGGCAGGGAGCGATACGACCGCAAACCCAGACGCCGCTGACAAGACAACGTGATTTTTCCCTCCGGCGAACGAGGCGGCGCGTTTTCCTTTGTATCTGTTTTTATTTCTGTACATATTTTTACTTATTTAATTTAATTTAATAAAACATTTTCTACAAAAAGATGACGATCGCCCATACGGGGGTAGATGTGAAACACCTTAACGGACAGGGGGGGTGGGGGGATTTTTTTTTCATTCTATTAAAATATAAAAATCCTTGAATCGTCATGCTGAAAAACTCTGTGGTGAAAACTGTTTGAAATTGATATCTTTACTCCAATGTGTATGAAGGTCTGTTAGCCACCAGGGATATAGTTGTATATTTATAGGCTCTAGATCACTGGAATGATATATATGGCTTTAACTTAAAGCCCAACTTGCAGGTTAAACCCTACTGATCAATTATGGGTAGTTTACATCATTGGTATATAATTTCATTATTTATTTTTTTCCATTTGACGCCGGAAATGCCACTCAGAAATGGTTAAAAAGGTCCACGCACGAATAACATGCACGAGCAAATTAAAAAGCTTATCAGAACTATCAGGGCCATGACGTCACGTCTGGTATCTTTCCCCTACTTCTGATCCACTACAAGGAGTTTTGACGAGTGCAGAAAGCTATTTCCTTGATCCAAATGGACGCCTTACAAGACGCAAATGGGTTTAATCGTCGGAGACTTTGATGGACCAGCTACAACTGGTTGAAACAAGGTAGTTATAATGTTTTTAATGTCGTAAAAAAAGAACTACATTTACCACTGGCAGCCTGTTGTTCAGTACAGCAGCGCTACTGGTCTGTGGGCTGTCGCCTTATCCCCGGGTCATAGTACCAAGCTGGCTATATAGCTCTGGCTAACATTACCCCGCTAACGTTAGCATCATGGCTACTGTCGTGCATGTAAAAGAGTTTTGGGAATGAGTAAAATGTGTAGGTCCTGTGGGGCAAAGCACTGCACACACACGGGTGATGTTAGGAGTTGCCAGAATGCTGGCATGTTGATACGATAGTAGCCCCACTCGGTGCATCAGTGACGATAGCTATGAGCTAACCTTATAACTACTACCATTGTCGTGTCCATAAGTTCCCTGGCATAATACTTGTGATGACAAAGGTATACAAAGAGGATAGAACCATTTTAAATCGGGTGATGTTAGGAGTTTTGAGAATTCTGGCTGCTAAGCTAAGCTACGTTAGCTAACTTAGCTAGCTTCTAACGGTGTATACACTATGTACAACGACACAATGATTTTCATTATTACAAATATGGTAACGTGGTTGTGGCTTTTACAAATAGTGGTTAGCTTTAGAGATAGATGGCTATGATCACGGAGCAATAGTGTTGTTAGGTGACCGTGAAACAGATAAATTTTCATTCATTACTTCTCGGCTAGTAGCAAGGCTCTCTGCCTGCCATTAGCTGTGTATGACTCTCCCCTCGCTGCCCTGCACCTGACGTGACGTCAGCATTTCGATTACACGCGCACGTTATGAACCATTGATTAAAATATCCACGTGCGTGGTGATTGTGTTGGGCAAGACAAAATGTTTGATAAAAACGCTAAAACTGGGTCAATTTCAATAATTTTTTTTTCCTTCTTCATGAAAGTCACCGTTGGCCTAGTCCACATTGTTTATTGAACAAAAATACAACCTGCAAGTTGGCCTTTAAGTGGCATTGATATATATATATTGATATTTGTCAACAACAACATGTACTTTAATTACTTTAAAGCTTACATTGTGTATAGCACGTATGCAAGTCCATTTTCACCATGTTTGATGTCATTTTGTAGCAGTGGTTTGATACTAATAAATGGCAGTTGATGATGGAATTATAGAATGCTCTGTGTTGAGTAATTTGACCTTTAACCCTTTCAGGTGTGCGAGATACCGATAGAATGTTGAGGCCTGTAGGGTGTTTGGGTAGTGTAGAGGTAAAAAAAAAAAAAAAAACGTGCTTACCACCGCAGAGACCCGGGTTCAATTCCTGGTAGCGGAAGGCCTGGTCACACGTTCCAATGAACACAATTGGCAGTGTTCGTGAGTGGGAAGCCGGAGGGGTATTAGTCCTGGTCGTTGCATTAGCGACACCTACTGGTCAGTCAGGGCATTTGTTCATTGGGAAAGGCATCTGGGGGAGATACCGTGCTCTCTCAGTGAAACTCCTAGCGGCTGACGACGCCACACTCTTCTACACCCCTACACACCAGACCAACAGATAATAGCTCAACGACCAGGACCTTGGCATAACACACAGGGAAATAACAACTAACTTGAAAAAAATAATAATGTTGAGACCTGTTATTCTTATAAAATGTATTTTGTTTTGGGGAGGCGGGATGGTCCAGGGGAGGCAGGATGGTCCAGGGGAGGCAGGATGGTCCAGGGGAGGCAGGATGGTGCAGGGGAGGCAGTATGGTCCAGGGGAGGCAGGATGGTATGGGGTAAAGAGGCCAAAAAGATTGCTGGTTTTAACCCCGTCACTGACAGGAGGGTGTATTCCAGCTGTGAGCTGGTGACTGAAGGACGGCTGGTATTACATCTATGGTGCCCACCATCCTGCCTAAGTCCCCTTGAGCAAGGCACAGAACCCCAAAAGCTGCTCCAGGGGAGCTGCACTGCGGGCGACCCTGCGCTCTGACCTCTCTGATGAAATGCATATATGTGTGGGGGACTGAATTCAGATTCAGCGTTTATACATGTCTTATAAAAGGGGACCATGTTGCATAAAAGTTCATTGACCCACCCACTGAGTATTTCAAAGAAGACATCATCTCTCTGATCCAGTGTGTAAACGAAGGATGCTTATCTGATTTGCACTTCATAATGATGAAGGCCGGGCCAGGAGAGAGGTGAATGCAATGGTCTTCCCCTGGAAGGCAGTTAGGTTGTTCTCTGGCTTTACCACACCAAAGCTACCAGTGATAAGAGGCAGGGTCAATTGTACTACCATATACAGCATATGAGATAAGAATTCACAAAATAGTGTCCCAGAATCTAGTCTGGGTCTTGACAAAACATGTGGGCCAAAGTCGACTGTTGGTTATATTTGAGCCAATTTAGCGTTTGAAAAATGCAGTCGGTGAAAGACCTTGAACTGTGTTAATCTGTGTTTTATAGCGAGGGATGAGGTATGGATGCGCACTGTGCTGTCGACCCATATCTCTTCCATAATGTCCTCTTCCCAGGCCGCTGTGTTGCCAGCCCAGTTGAGAGGTTTGATACAGTATGTTGAATTATAGTCACTCTAGACCCTGGAGCTTAGGCCCTTCCATATGGATTAAGATCTAAAATGGAATGCGTCACATCAACAGGAGGAGAACATGGGAAGGGAGAGGAATGCTTCTTAGTAAAGCTTCTGGCCTGCAAGTGTCCTGCAAGTGTCTAAAGAGGTGTGACCTGGGGGCATTATTGTCTTTACATATGGAATCAAACATATTTTTATTTTTATTTTTTTTCAATAAATACATCTGAGACAAGACCATTCCTGTACCACAATTTAAAAGCTGAGTCTGTTGTTTGGTTAACTGTTAAAAAGTGCTTGTTTGCTTAAGGCTGGATGGAGTGTCTTCTGAATTGATTCCAGATTCTTTATGGAATTATGTACGCTAAGGTTTTGAAATATGCATACTCGGTTATAGGGGTGGTGGTGGAGAGGCCAGAAGTGATAAGGGGGAGATTGGAAGGCTGGCCTGCAGCTCCACATGCAACCAGTTTTTGCACTTTTGATCGGAAAAAGTGGTGATCCACAATAAGGGAATTTCGATACATTCGCTGCCCAATAATAATGCATGAAATTAGGTAGGCCCAGTCCTCCTTCCGGTTTTGACCTCTCAAGATATACTTTTTGCATTAGTGGGTTAGATTAGTTCCAAATGAATGTGGAGATACATTTTGTCCAATTGCCTTCTGTCGAAAAATAGGGAATCATCTGAAACAAGTATAACCTTGTCCGCACTGTCATTTTGACCGAATTAGTGCATCCTGCTAAAGAAATAGGGAGGTCTGACCACTGTGCTGAGTCTGTCTTGGTGCGGTCTAATAAATGGGCAAAGTCCTGAGTATAGAGTTCTGTGAATGTGCGTGTAACATTTATCCCCAGATACGTGAAACTTTCAGCTAAATTTTCAATGCAAACTGATCAAAGCCCAGTTCCTCTGCTGCCTTGTTAATAGGGAATAATAGGCTTTTTGAAGAATTCAGTTTGTACCTGAGAACTCTCAAGTAGCTCAATTAGATGGGGTATGGAAAATATAAAGAAGCAAATCATCCAGGTAGAGTGACGCCTTAAGTGTCATCTCTCTTCTTGTCACACCGAGAACTCTTTCATCAGAGCGCAGAGCTATTGCAAGCGGCTCGATGGCCACATCAAATAAAAAGGGAGATAAACAATAGCCTTATTGCCTTGTCCCTCTCTGAAGAGGGAAGTAATTGGAGGTGATGTTATTAGTGTGGACAGAGGCAGTAGAGAGTTGAGCATAAAATCTTGATCTAAGTGCAGAAAGTTGGGCCAAATCCAGGTGTTTCTGTAAATAGAGAATACCACTCAACCCTATCAAAATAATTGTCACCATGAAGGGAAATAATTACTTCATGCAATAGGGTTGAGTGGTGAGACCTGTATATTCTAATGACAATGCAACAATGGCTCCTGGTCATGACATGTATGGACTTTTATGATTCCAAGATAGGATTCTTAGAAAACATTGGGCCTCATTCACCAATACTCTCTTATTATTTTTCTTATATTTTTTTCTTGAGCAGAGACGGTCTAATGAGGAGACAGAGCAGTTTTGATGGGTGAAATCCTTAACATGAAAGATGGTGGCAACAAGGAAACTACTTGCTAAGCAAAACCAACATATTCAGAGGAAATAATTAAATGTGATTTTATGTTGTCAAATCGACTTAATCGTGAGATTAAATGTGACTTTTAAAGATGTTTCAAATGAATCACTATCTCCACTAAAAGGCTTGGAATTGTGCAGTGAGTGGTTGCTATGGTAACTTAGAACTCTGTGGCAGGTAGTGTGCATGCATAGAAGCTGGTGGAGAAATTACAGTATATCACAAAATGTTCCTTTTTGACCAAATTAACTATTCTGCGTGGTCAGCAATTTACCAGTGCCTTCAAATACAAAAATGTATGACAGATTCCTATGGATGACTCAAAGAGATAAGAGTGAGCAGAATAGATTAGACAGACTGATGTGGTTGAAATCACCATAGAATATTTATTAATATTTCATTAGTAGTAGCCTGGTCATCTCCTCCCTGTAGAGACAATTAGAGTCAATTGTGTTCGCGGACAGAATCGCGGAACAGAACGAGGGGAGAACAGGCAGACGAGACGTGGAGCCAGAGGTGAACTATATCAAAAAATGTCTTTACTTCAAAAGAGGGCAGCAACAAAGATATTCACAAAGAATACTTCCAAAGGCAGCAGCAAAATACAAAACAAAGAAAAGCACAGCTGAAGACTGGCAGAGGGCGAAATACAAAAACAAATAATAATCTCATAAAGAGAGCAAGTCCAAAAAAACACAAAGTTACTGCAGGGAACTTACTATGAAACAGGAGAACAAGGGCGAAACAGGAGAACAAGGGCGTGGATAGCAAACATGGGACCGAACATCAAACAAGGATCTCTAAACATGAACTTCAAAAATGAACCGACACTGGAGGGTAGGGAACACACACCAGATAGGGAGACTAATTAAGACATGGGACGCTAATTACCAACGAGGCACACATGGGGAGTACACAAGACCAAACACTCTGGGGAATTAACAGGGAAACAAACAAACTAACCACACAAGAAAAGACTGAACACTAGACAGAGTAAACACCATACAAGGGACAAATAAAACAATCACAAAGGGAACAAGACTAAAGATAACACAAGGTTAAAACACATGGGAGACAATACAAAAGCCAAAAGTAAAAGTTTGTCCAAAGGTGGGGGCTGGTGAGGAGGAGAGGAAAGTCTATGCAAGGGTGGGGGCTCTTGAGGAGAGGGGGAAAGTCTATGCAAGGGTGGGGGCTCTTGAGGAGAGGAGAAGGTCCCAGGGACAGGCGAACCCTCACAAATTATCTCTCTTACACTAGTGTCAGGTTGAAACATTCCTAAGAACACTTAATTTTAGGTGACGTCTGACCTCTCCTTGTATGTTAAGATCCGCACTGTAACTTTTAGGGGAGTTAGCAACAAGTGTGGCTAAAATGAGTAGATCCTCAGGACACTTTGGCCAGCAGAGACCATCTTATACGGTATTGACTTAAAAGAAAAACAGGATACTTTTAGAGAACTCATTCTGTATAAAAGTAGGACAAACGAAAAGGAATTCTTCATTGGAGACTTTGGTCAGGACAGAGTGTACAGGGGGAGCCAGGACTCATTGGGTAAAACTAACCTCTCTGGTGTGTTTCTCTGTGTTTAATAGCTTAGACATAATATTGAATGCTTGATGTATCAATTGATTCAGTCTCTCCAATACAACAATTATCTTGTCATCATATTTAGCACAACTGGTTAATCTCTTAAGCCCTAATCATATTTGCAGAAAATTCTCCACTCTACTTCTACAAGGGCCATTTGCATGTTCTTGGTATCTATAGGCACATCTATGGACCTCAGGGAATGTATTCCCAATGTCAGAAATATTGTGTATGTTACTACAGTATGCTTGAGTAAATTGTAATGAACCAAAGGAAAATATAAATTATTATTATTATTATTTATATATTTTTTTCGATTTTTTTACAGTGAATAACACCATGCAAACATTGACCAAAAGTTAATATAGAATATCATAATTGAGAATATTCGGGCGGCTGAGTGGCGCAGTGGGCAAGGCGCTCGCCACTAATGCAGGAGATGCTGGTATCGAGCCCAGCTCTCGGCCTTGCTACCGGCTTGGCCGGCCGTCATACTAACACAATTGGCAGTGTTAGAGGGTGGGAAAGCCGGTGGGTGGGGATTGGACGTTGTGGACAGCAACTCCTACAGGTCGGTTGGGTGATGCCGGTGCGGCGGAAACAGGAAGTATCGGGGGCAGCGTGAGCCTCCCACGCGTTACTCCTCGCCACTGAGAGTTTGAGCTGCTGCGGTGAAAAGATGCGACAGGCTGCCTCCTCGTGTACCGGAGGGGACACGTGATGCAAGGCTTCTATCCTCACTACAGCCGACCAGTGGGAGGCATAGTCTAGCAACGTTCAAGACAGGGGAGGGAAGAATTGGAAATACGAAATTGGGATGGGAGAAAAATAGAAAAATGGGGAGAAAAAGTGGATAAAAAAAAAGAATTGAGAATATTCAGGTGACTTTGTGCTTACTTTATATTTACCTTATTTAATTGGGGACATTGATCTAAGTTAAAAGTTATTATTAAAGGTCCCGTGTCTTGCTATTCCTTTCACTATTTGGGCAATGTTACACAATTCCTGTGTAATTCATTGTTTTGTATTTTTTTTTTCTCTCCGATTTTCTCCCATCCCAATGTTAGTCGTTATGCCAATTCCCAATCCCCTTCCTGGTCGCTGCGCACCTACCCCCCACAGTCGGTCTGGAAGAGTGGAGGCTATCACGTGCTTCCTCCGACACACGTCTAGCCAATCAACCGCTTCTTTTCACCTGGCAGCGCGGACTCTTCGCACCGCTTCTCTTCCTTGAAGTATCCAATAGCGACGTCTGATCTCCGCGAAGACTCTCTCTGCTCCTGCGTGGTGTACATCCTCGTCGTATTTCTTTATGATCAGCTCTGTGACCTTGTGTCGGCTGTTCAAGACTATCCGGTACTTAATGTCATCCGGTAGATCGGGGGCTCTCCGCAGGCGACCACCCACTCTGATGAGATTATGGGCGTCACTCTCGGGTGCCAGGTGGAGCAGTCTGCTGTCTGATGGGACGGACTTTCCTCCCTGTAGACAGTCTAGCTCATCGGGGAACGAGTCTCTCTGGGCTCGTTGTAGTAGAAGAAGTTCTGCTTCTTCGTAGTCAGCTGCTGAAATGTCAGTGGTGGACTGAATCTCTGGGTGGTGCCACAGGAATGTCTTTTGCTGCGCACTCTCTAGGGTAATGCAGTCATCTATGTTGGGGTCTGTGGAGGCGACTGTGCTCAGTCCACAGAACATAGGTTTCTTGTTCTCAGCCTCCTCGTTACTTGCTTCCCGTGGGGTGGGCGTAGGCCACTCTTCTTCCGGGAGCTTGAGGAATTCTGGTCCGTCACTGTAGATGTTGCGACGGGTGAGGTCATCCAGAGACATTCCCCGGGTGATGACGTCAGCTGGGTTGTGTTTGGTGTCCACATACCGCCAGCTCGCTGCTTCTGTTAACTCTTGAATCTCGGTGACTCTGACTCCCACGAAGACTTTGTATCTGCATGAATCAGACTTGATCCATGTGAGTACTGTCGTGGAATCTGACCACAAGATTGTTCTGTGCACCGGAATGGTGAGTTCATGTTGGATTAACGTGGCTAGATGCGCTCCTGCCAGGGCTGCGCAGAGCTCTAGACGCGGGATAGATTGTTGCTTTCGTGGGGCTATTCTTGAGCGAGCCAGGATGAAAGCAGTGTGTATCTTTCCTCCCTTCTCTTGGGCACGCAAGTAGGCCACCGATCCATAGGCTACTTCGGAGGCGTCGCTGAAGACGTGTAGATCCATCTTGCATGTCTCTGGCCTCACCGTGGGTGGGAAGTAGCTGCGGCGTATATTGACGTCTGGGAGTGAGCGGAGCTCCGTCTCCCACTCTCTCCATGTGGAGGCAAGGTGTGCGGGTATTGGGTCGTCCCAGCCCTGGTCCTTGTCCCATAGTGCTCGTACAATCATCTTTGCCCTGGTGGTGTAAGGTAGAATACATCCCAACGGGTCATATTGTCTGGCGAGTGTTCTGTACACACTCCGTCTGGTGGGCGGTGTGGCAATGTATGACGCCGTGGATGGCTGATACATCGGCGAGCGTTGGGGGAGAGGCCTCCTAGGCGAGTCTCCTCTTGCGCCTCTCTGTGGGCTGGTACCGGCAGGGTACCATGGCCCGCTGGTCCAGGTGCTATTCCTCGGGGCTGGTCGTGCGTCATGCTCACCCGTGAATAGAGTCGGGGGTCTGTAGCGTAGCGCCGCGGGGGTATAGCCTGGGCTGTACTGGACCTCCTGGTCCGGTGGAGTACTGTGCTGTCGTCGGGCCTGGTTCTCCTCCTCTCCCTCTTCTTCTTCTATCAGGTCCTCTAGATCCTGTAATCGTTTATTTAGCTTCTCCGCAGTGTATGCCGCTCCTTCCTTGTAGCTGGGTCTCGCTTGGACCGGTCTGGGAAGGGGGTCTGCGGGGGGTATAGGCTTGGTCTGTTGATCAAGTTCAGGGTCGCTTGCTCGGTTAGGAGACGCTGCCCTTGACTGTTGTCTCGACGAGTTCCTTGAACCCCTGGCGGAGGGAGAGGGTGTTGCCCTGGGGCTCAGCCGCTTCATTAGCCGCGCCCGTAACTTGTCGCGCTCGGCTTGTAGTCTGTCGCGCTCGCCCTGTAGTCTGTCGCGCTCGGCTTGGCGCTGGATGAGATCTGCTTCTCTTTGGACACCGGCAGCGGCGCGCTGGGCGTCGGCCCGGTCTCTTGCCATATTCTCTTCCGTCTGAAGGCGTCTCATCTCCAGGCGTCTGCGCTCTTCTTCGCTCCGTCGTTGCGCTTGGAGTTGTTCGCGCTCGCTAAGCGTCTGTGCCCGGAGTCGATCGCGTTCACCCCGAAGTCGATCGCGTTCACCCTGAAGTCGATCGTGTTCACCCTGAAGTCGATCGCGTTCACCCTGAAGTCGATCGCGTTCGGTAGAGGCTGTCAGGCTGACGAGGAACGCCTGTGATAGCATCCTCTCCGCTTCGCTGGGGGAAGACGGTTGTAGAGGTGAGCCGCTCCTGGGTGAGCCGCTCCTGGCTGTACTCGTTGGGGAGTCCTGGAGCTCTATTTCCTCGGCACTCTCCTCCTCTTCTTCCGTGCAGAGTTCTCTCTCTGTAGGGTTGTCTTCCTCCCGGGGCTGGTCGGGGACTACTTCTTCGGTATTGGCGGGGGGTAAAGGCATGTCAGCTCCCTCCTGGTCCCCACCGTGAGCTTGGTCAGTTACATTAGAACCCACTAGGGCCTCTGTGGTCGGGGAAACCTGGTCGTTAAGGTCAGACATAATTTTACTTTCTACTTTTACCGCGTTTACCGTTTGTCGAAGGCTAGGTAGTTGACTGACAGCGTAGTCCTCTAAGTACTGAGGTGGCTGTCGTCTGCGCTGCGGGCGTTCTACGTTAGGAGGACCGTTTCGTGGAGTGTTCATCATAGGCCATTTCAATATTAATAACACTATATTAATATTACACTAGTTACCCTCCGGCTCGAAGGACCAATTGTAACTGAGGGGTACAATTCCCTGACTGTATTGATAAGTATGGTATTAAACCACTACCTCTTGTACTTTAACTTCTGGCCATCCAGTACATGATATAGATATGATGAACACTTTCCCACCTGATGAAACGAAGTCCACACAAATGTACAAATCGAATATTTAATATAGCAAAAGGTATATACAACGTTCACTTGTTTACACTTATGATTTGAAATGCACTTGTATGGCAAATGAGTATTCGTAGGTAAATCAACATTGAATGTCCAATCTCTGGTTACGCAGGGAGCAAGTATACAACCCGGTTCTCTAGGGAACTATAGCGATGGTACTTAAATGATTATAGCTGGATACACTAAGGGGGGGGTCCCGCTGGTTGTAAGACAGTAGGAGGGGGGGGTTAGAGAAGCCGCTGGCGGTATCCCATCTGGCCGACGATTTCTTGGGAGAATTCAAAGTCTTGAACACGGTGCCCACAGAACCTCGGTCCGCAGATGAATACAGCTGGACCCTCTGGTGGACGGTAGCTGCCGGTCCACAACGGAGAGACGTGAGGCGACCTCACTGGTGTAGAGCGCCGTCTCACCTGGACTCCTCTCCGGGGGGTAGTTCCAACACTCAGCAGTGTTGGCCGTTATCCATGGAATAATCAAAGCACCCAAAGCATAATCCAAGCCGTGGAAGGCTCGCCGTCGTCCGGGTAAAGTAATCCAATGTACAGGTCTCCTCGTCCTGGCCCGGAGCTCCTCGGATGCAAGCACCACTAGTGGTCTGCCCAGCCTGGTTAAGACTCCAGACAACGTCAGGAACGATGGGGGCGCTGCTCACTTTATAACTCTAACCGACGATGCACCATACATAATAGACTATTATTAGCTTAATAGAAATACGTCCAACTCGACGGTATAGTGCCAAACTATGACAATTCAACTATTAATCCACACGATATCTCAATGCCTATTCTGAGGCCAAGTAGGCCTTACTGCACCACACGTGCGTCGTGGGTGAGGCTTCGCGTCTGTTACTCGGTTGGAGGGTAAAGAACTAATGGACTAAAAGGAAGTTCTACTTTACTTGCGCCATATATATATGCGCTGTGAACAAATAGTACCATTCGTATTTCGCCAGACGTATTCCTACGCGGAACCGGGCTTGCCACGACATGTTGGGCGGCACGATTGAACTTGAACCTAGGGGTATGGCTGCTGGCGCCAGGTTCTCGTCCAATGGTAGAATGAAACTATTATGGGCTGTTTAGTAGACTAAAGGGATATTCAGTGCATATTGTACAAGGAATATACAGGGGATATCAAACGATATACAAATACTATTACATATATATATATAAATAAATATATATATTCGGTTTAATCTGATCCTTCACAACACAAGTAAATGGAAGATTGCTCCACTTCTGCAAGGACCATTTGCATGTTCCTGGTATCTAGGGACATCTATGTACCTCAGGGAATGTATTCACAGTGTCAGACATATTGTGTCTGTTACTATGCGTGTTGTAATTGTTGTAGTTGTAATTGTAATGAACCAAAGGAGAATATAAATTATGATTATTTAAATTAGTTTTCATCTTTGACAGTGACTAACACCATGCTAACATTGACCAGACGTTCTTGAGATCAAGTGCACAACAAATCTAAGCAAATGAATAAAGGGCAGATGATTTACAGGGGGTTTTGTAGATACAGTACTGAATTTTGCCATCCGGACACATGCAATTTGAAATATGAATATAGAATATATAGGCTAGAATATGTATAGAATATCAGGCCTATAAATTACCTTATTATGGCCAAGTCATACATCTATGGATTGGGCCAAATTGCATCTTTCCAATAGCAGAGTTCAATGCTGAAAATATACACTTTGACTGCTGTTTTGATATGGTTAAGGTCTTTACTCTTGGCTACATTTGAAAAGAAAACGCTACGTTAATTAATACGGACTGTATTAGTCTATTTATGAAATAATGAAATAAATCTCGGCCCGGTACCGGGCCCGTCGGCCTTTTAACGTTATGCACTAATTAAGGAGACAATTAATGACAACCATGGGCAAAGAGCTGTGCAAGACACATTTCATGAGATATAAAATTTTCTGAAAAGGTAAACAGTTTACATTGTCTGAATATGTATGTACTTATTTGTAATACATACACATTGTACATTGCTGATACAATATGTACACTATGCAATTGGATCTTGGACTTTCTAACTTTCTAACAAATCGCACACAACATGTCAGGATTGGCAAGCACATATCCCCCACCATGCCCATTAGCACCGGGGCCCCTCAGGGGTGTGTACTCAGCCCACATCTCTACACTCTTTTCACCCACGACTGTTGCTCCTCCTCTCCATCTAACCTCATAGTTACATTTGCAGACGACACAACAGTACGTGGCCTCATCAAAGGAAATTATGAGACCTCATACAGGAGGGAGGTCGAGCGACTAGTGGAGTGGTGCGGTAATCATAACCTTGCTCTCAACTCCACGAAGACCAAGGAAATTATCATCGATTTCCGCAGGACTGGTGACCTCAGCCACTCTCCACTCCTCATTGGAAGTGAGGAGGTGGAGAGGGTTTAAAAATTTAAGTTTCCGGGCGTGACTATGTCTGATGACCTGTCCTGGGGGATCAACATTACCTCTGCTGTGAGGAAGGCACAGCAACGCCTTTTCTATGTGCGGAAACTTAAATGGGCTAAACTCCCACAGGAACTGATGGCAAACTTCTACCACTGTGCAGTAGAGAGTGTGCTCACCTACGGACTACTGGTGTGGTTCTCCAGCTGCACCAGGGCAGAGAAGGAGGCCCTCCACAGAGTGGTCAAGGCTGCGAGGAGGATCACTGGAGCTAGCCTCCCAGATATCTCCACAGTCTTCACCTCCCGCTGCCTACGTCGTGTGAATAACATCCTACAGGACCAGTACCACCCAGCACACCATCTTTTTAAACTGCTGCCCTCTGGTCGAAGGTACAGATCCATCCAGTCCGGTACTAGCAGACTGACCAACAGCCTCTATCCATGGGCTGTTAGGCTGCTCAACGATCATCAACTTGCCGCCTCGCACCCCCCATCCCCAACCCCCGGTGACATAACTCCCACTTCTACATTACAACAATAACTGTGAACCGGACTTGCATTGCTGCACTATACACTATTCCATCCATTGCAAGCCAACGCCCCCCTCCCCCCTCCATCCATTAACTCAACTGGACTGTCACTGTACTATTTATTTGCACTAGCACTATTGCACTTGGGACATTGATATTATATTATTATTATTATTATTATTATTATTATTATTGATATTATTATTTTGTACATGCTATATTCAGTGTTTGTATGCCAGTGGTGATGCTCTAAACTCAATTTCATTGTACCAACAATGACAATAAAGATTATATTATATTCTATTCATGTAAATATATTACTTATGGCTATAACATATTATGTATGTTTTTTAAGCAAGAATGGGCTGGCAGTGCCTACATGTACCAGGATGCATTGCATGCCAGCTCCAGACACCCAGCACACACACCAACAGCTACCATACTACCATACTACCAACAGCATTACAATTATTCTGTCAGCCTTTGTAAGTGAGGGTCATATATTATCTTATTATACAACTCTTACCTGTCCGAAGCAAAGACATTAATTCCACTCTGCGACCAAATCCTCTCTCCTTTGACATCAGCTATAACTTATAACTAAGTCCAGTTTTGTGCCATTGATCCTTGGTAAGAAAAGCAGATGATATATTCCATCCATGGAGCTCTTCCTCTCTGCTAGCTTCTGTACAATGTGCCAATGTGTCCTGTTGCATCAGCCTCGTTCTCTACCTGCTGCATTTCTTTGGCCGTATATTCTGGCTGGAATATGGTTGAATATTGTGAGATATTTACTCACATATAAATTGTCAAATAATCCAGTCGGGCCTTCACCCAAATGGACTCGTATATCTGACTATATTCAATATCCAAATTGTCATGGTTATCAATAATATCCAATAATGAAAGGTAGAACATCTTTCAAAAGGTTTATTCAAAAAGTGGATCAGCAATTTACAGACAGGAGAATGATATGTTGCAATTCAATTCAAATTCAAAAAATGTTATGAGTCCCGCAAGGGGCAATTTAAGGCATGATATCACAAACAGCTGCATATACATTCAAGACAAAACAGGACAAAACAGGGACAAGAGACATACATGACACTTCAAAGTATAAAAGACATGACACTGCCAGAATGGGATCCCTACATTGTTGATCTGTCAGTCCAATAGATAAATCAATAAATCAATAAATAAATAGATTTGGTCATTACACGTTTGTAAACTGACCTTTCCTTGTACTGTGGCCATTCACCAGTCGAATGGCCTCTGGTACAAACCCAAATTTCCTTCGGTTTGTTTTGCAGCCAGGCTGTCTAAAGCGCTTTCCTGAGGGCAACAGGTCAAAACACACATGAAGGACATGTGTGGGGTCATCAATAATTTTGTGTGCTTTCTTGAGCACTTGGGCATTGTAAAACTGCATTACGGATCTTTTTGTTCTGCCGATGATTTTTTAGCTAAGGTTGACAACACCTTGCAGTTTGTTCTTTTCTCTTTTTTTTATTTTTATTTTTTATTATCTTTTTCCCCCTCCTTTTTCAGATTTTTCTCCCATCCCACTGTTAGTCGTGGTGCCAATTCCCAACCCCCTTCCTGGTTGTTGCGCACCCCCCCCTACTCTTGTCTCCTAACACGAATGTATGGATTTTACAACACAGTAAATTGTACACACTTGTTTAAGTCATGTAGTAAATTGACTTGGATGTAATATAAAATGTAACTTTGTTTGACCAGAATGTATGAATATTAGTGCCTAAGGGCAGTTTCACCCTTAGCGTGGGAATGTCTTCAGGACTGTATACTCAGGGTAACAAAGACAATGAAGATGTTAATGTGATCAGTGCCAATACAAAGACCAAACGTCACACCTCAGCATGACCAGATTGAATGAATGAATGAATGAAAACTTTATTTAACAGATTGCAGAATGGGTACAATACAGTACAGCAGAGACAGCTGGTCTGACAGAGAGCAGACTACCACAGACTTGCTCTGAAAATATGTAAGGAAATGTAATCATATTATACTGGATTAGAATGAAAACAATATTGGATTGGCTTTGATTGGATTAACAACTCTATAAAGAAACCAAGAAACATCTATATAGATCATTAGAATCAAGAATCATAGCATTATTTGTCACAATCATATCACATTAATCTGACTTGTTAAGTAAAAAGGGATATTTGAACGTCATTAGAATTTCAACTGTTTATAAAGATAATAGAACATGCCTTTTCTATTTCTCTTTTAATTGTTTATATATATATAAGTCTCAGTATCAGTAAGACGTCAAAGTCTGTTAAATACAGGTACAGTTGTATCTCATATAGAATGTTTAGTATTGAACTATAGTTAATGAATACACTGTTTTAATTCTGGATATATAGATCATTCCACTAAAGATACGCCCTAGAAATGGTTTATTAGGTCAAATGTTACATATGCAATGGCTCTGATGATCCGTCCTTGGGGGAAGAAACCACAGCCACAGCAGACCCCCTGAGGTGAAGATCCCTACCTGACCATATTTAGAAGACCTGACCAGGAGGAAGACAATGTTTTGGATGTAACTCTGATTGGCCAGGCAAGGATGACAGTGTATGATGTCATAACTGGTATAAAAAACCCAAATGAAAGTATTAGGAGTGAGGTCAGACAACCAGTCTGAACCTCCTCCATCCCATCTGAGATTGTGCCATACGTGAGTAAACTTGCTTCTGAATGTATATTGGTGAATATGTAAACAAGTATGGATAACCATGTAATGCACAATATTATCATTGTTTCCCTGTGTTGACCCAAACTCTCTCTAGGGTCTCTCCACATCAATAAATATGGGATAACAAAACACATTTGTTGTGTACAGCAAACTAATTTTCCCTCCTAGCTAGGAGTCTTGGGGGAAGCTTTGTTCTGTTAATCTCCTCTCCATTACTGTAAGCAAACAGTGTTAGTTACTGTAACTACCTTTGACTAATCCAATATACGACAGTCATTTACAATATGGAATTATAGATAGATAGATAGATAGATAGATAGATAGATAGATAGATAGATAGATAGATAGATAGATAGATAGATAGATAGATAGATAGATAGATAGATAGATAGATAGATAGATAGATAGATAGATAGATAGATAGATAGATAGATAGATAGATAGATAGATAGATAGATAGATAGATAGATAGATAGATAGATAGATAGATAGATAGATAGATAGATAGATAGATAGATCGATCGATCGATCGATAGATAGATAGATAGATAGATAGATAGATAGATAGATAGATAGATAGATAGATAGATAGATAGATAGATAGATAGATAGATAGATAGATAGATAGATAGATAGATAGATAGATATGGTAGATAGATAAATATGGTAGATATATAGATATAGTAGATTATATATAGATAGATATGGTAGATTATAGATACTTTTATGGATAGTCTTATATTAGCAAAAACCTGCTAGATCCTGACAATATCTGAGTCAACCAAAACACTCTAAATGTATCCTTGTCCATAAAATCCTCTGCACTAATATGTTGCTGTTGAAAATGAAGGATATCCTATAGTTCTGTGGCTATAGTTCCTGCAACATATACTGTACATACAGCCTCTCATTATGTTTCAGATTCAACTTCTAAAAGATAGTTACAAGGCATTATGTGGAACAATGCAGGCTATAAGAGGTAGGTATAAGTTTTACATAAATTCTGTAAAATGCTGCAAATGCAGTTTGGTCCGCCTGTTTTTATTCAAACGTACATATACAGTAGGGTATATAAGCATCAACGGCAGCACGGTGGTGTAGTGGTTAACACTGTTGCCTCAAAGCAAGAAGGTCCTGGGTTCGATTCCCGCTTGGGGACCAGGGCCTTTCTGTGTGGAGTTGTTGCATGTTCTCCCCGTGCTCACAAGGGTTTCCCCTCCAGAAAAAGAGATGAACAGATTGCTAATTGCTGACGAAGACGGACAGGAGCACTTGGATTGGTCCCTGGGCGCTGCAACCCGTGTCTGCTCTCGGCTGCCCTTGGGGGAAGGACGACGGGATGGGTCAAGCGCAGAGACGAAATTTAATTGGTGACCCAAACAAATAAAAATGTGTCACCCATTGCATGTGTGTGTGCAATGAATAAAGACTTCTTCAAAGTCCAGTTTTTAAGTTTTTACTTTTTCTGCTCTTTGACGCTCATTTAGTTTTCGTCTCCAATCAGTGCTGCACACGCTCACACCTATGGTCACTTTACAAAAGGAAAGGTCACTTTAAGAATAAGATCCAGATCCAGTGCCTCATCCGTAGCTAACAGTGTATTGCACTACCACAGGACCTAGCATGTCCTACCATGCTCTGTAAATAACTCATGTACATATACCGATATGCCCTACTCTGTTTACTTGTTTTATTGCACAATGTCGTTCTATTGGATTCTATTATATATTACTATTGTATTATGCACATCGTTGCGGGCAAGACCACCCGCATTTCATTGTATACTTGTATGCCGTGACAAATAAAACTCTTGACTTGACTTGACTATGATTTCATAGATGGTTGGGTTAGTGTTGCATAGAGTCATTGAGCACCCTGATGGCCTGGGGATAGAAGCGGGGGTCACAAGTCCTTAGACTAACAAGGATAGGGCTGCTCTCAGACTAGAGGGTGTTAAGTCAGGGGGGGTTGCTTCCTGGGTAAAGTAGTCATTATGCATAGCAAGAGAAATGGCTCCGGTTTCTTTGAAGCCCTGTAGCTCAGGAATGAGTAGTGTGTTATCAGCATGATTCATAAGACATAGATTGAAAAGTATCCACCCGATTTGTACAAGTAATGGCTTATTTTGAAGGTATCAACCTGTACTTTCAAAACCCTGTAATTTTTTTTAATGTAAGACCCTTCTAAAGGACCCAGAGTCTGTGCCTGGTCACATTTGATAATACAGGCTGTGTGAAAAGAATGCACACAGAGCAGGGAGGGAAGGGTGTTATTCTGAAGGGGACGTTTGACCGAGCTGGCCACACTCTTCAGAAGTGAGCGAGGCCCCGCTGTTCTAGTGTTCAATTCGGTGGCCCCAGCTGAACAACTCACTGGAACCAGAACGTGAGGGTTCCTCCAGGGACAACCAGGAAGCCCACCTTCTCCTTTCACTCCTGGCAGAGACCAGTGATGTCTGAGAGTGAGGCCACACTAGAGCACAATCATTATGAATTGAAAATGGGGGACCCTGATGTAAACAAGACGAAAGTCTTTCTCTGGTCTGCATCCTCTTAACAATTGTGTGTATTGAGTTGTACTGTACTGTACCCATTCTGCAATCTGTTAATGAAAGTTTTCAATCAATCAATCAAACACTTTAAGTGCTCCAATAATTAAAACTCGCCAAGACAGGAAGCCAGTGATTGTGCTATCTAGAAACAATAAGGTCAATCAATTCCATAGGTCCAAGCTACATTTAGGGTCATGTCGCTTAATTGCAAAGGCCTTGATACAATTGGCATAGCCTTTCACTTTTGTTACTGGTCCACTCTCTTCACCGGAGTAGACAGCTAAGGCAGTGTGCGTGTGGGGGGGGGGGGGGGGGGGGTGGATGTGGCGGCACTAGTCTTGCACCTCTCTGGGAAAATATGCAAATGAAAGGAGATGGAGTTTATGATCCAGAACTGCTCTGTTCACAGATGGAACAATAAGTGACAGCAGCTGAACTGGGAAAGTGAGAACTTGAGAACTTGAGCCAGTGAGAGATGAAAGTGGGTATAATGAGACCCCTGTCTCAGTCGGATCCCTGCTCTCACACAGCAATTAGGACGCCTGGTGACAAGCTGGATGGCCAACTTGGCTGCTCCCTGCCCCCCTGATATGTTGTCCCTCGACAAGGCAGCTCACGAGAACAGACTGAGAGAGGGAGGTGAACCTGTGTTGTTTCACGTTTCATTACCACATTCAACGCCACCGTGACGTACTTATTTATCCAGCTGACAAGGTTTCAGATGTGAGATTGCTACTTCGTTCACAGCCAACGTGACACTCAACCATTATGCCTGGACTGGACTCTAGCACGTGTGTATATCAGAGTGCATTGTACCTCTACATTTCACTACGTCTTGATGGAACGACATATGGGTTTGTTTGTGTGTGTGTTGTTTGTGTGTGTGTGTATGATTTGTGTGGCCCTACAGCCAATATGTCCTCCACACTGGTATGAATAAGCAGCATACATGCTGCAGGCATATCTGCAATGCACATGCAATCAGCGCACACATTTATAGTTTTATCAAGATGTAGTGAAATTCAAATGCATGCTGTCAGGGGTGCCTTGCATGGCGGCGCATCATGCTGCCTATTGCGGAATGCATGCGCGCGTGCGCTACCATCTCACGGAGATGAGAAACAAATGGAACACTTTGGGCCCGACGCCCGACTCCCTTCCCATACTGCACCTCTATCTGTCACATCTCAGCTATGTCTTCGGAGTGGGAGCGTCTTTTCATCCTGCATGACCTCTGCCACAGTGTGGAAGAGACGGATGACGTGGGCCCGGTCTCTGTCCTCTGTCTTCCTCTCTGTGCCAGGCGGGGGCCCGGGCACTGAGTGGGCGCGGCGCGGGGCACCGAGGCGTCCAGAACACCTGCAAGCCGAGACTAATGAGGCAGCGGGCCACGCGGCCAACCCGTCCTCCCAGCGCTAATCAATCCAGCGAGCTATTAAGGCGAGCAGGGGAGGACCGGAGCTGGTTAGCCAAACGCTGCGGCCCGAGTAGTCCAGATGAGGAGGCAACACGTCGGCCGGAGCGGGAATGTTTTTCAACTTTCAGCGCTATACCTCACTTCTTCAGGGAATATTTATTATTGAACACCTCTCACGGTGTTTGTTGTCTGACACTAAACTAAATGATCAAAGTAAGATTCGTATTGAACCCCCCCCGCCCCCCCCACACACACACACACACTCACCATCCTCTTCACCCCAACTCTCCCCTCTTGGAGTTTGCCACTTCATATTCCCACTCTTCTTCTCACCCCACAACACCCTCAATAAGACGATACAGGAGTCACAAATACACTATGAGAAAAAAGAAGAAAAAAGAAGACATATCACAGTGTGTCCTAAAATCCCATCACGTGTTATTATGCAACCTCTGCACTCTCAGCAATCAAATCCCAAGAGCGTGTTGTAAGGGGAGCGTGGCTAATGGAAATGTAATCAGCGACAGGAGAGGACAGCGGGCATAATGCAACAGATAAGGAATATCAGAAAGATTTATTTTAGGCCCGGCTCTGCCGACAAGCTGATAATACGCCTTGCGCAGCTCGCCCTCAAGCTCCTTTTGGCGGCTCTGAAGTGGCGCATGCCGTGTTTCACAGTGTATTATTTATGGGAGGAATTGATGTTATTCATAGAAATGTTTTCATTTAGCTGCGTGCCCCTCGTCACCTATGCACCGGTGGCCCAGGGGCACGAATGAATAAAGAGAGCCCCGTTAATGAATGCGCTCATTGTAAACATGGCATTTGGGCACTGGAAGCATGCGGCGTCCCCTCAGCATGGCTGCTCTGTTCACACAAACCAACCGTGTCTGCCAAACTAACCAGCCCCGTCGCCTCTCCTGTGTTTTACCGGCGCTATAAACCAAATGGTAATCCGATCACACTGGAAGTCAAGCTATGAATAGTACTGCACAACCCACACCGCTTCCCGCCACGCTTGGCAGATTCCCACCTTCTCCTTCCTCCAAAGATGGCCGAAGGGCTACATTTTTTGATGAGGCCTTAATCTACAAAGGCACAACTTGGTGATATTGGTTTTTCCAAAGGAGCCCAGCGCTGTTGACTGTATGTACGAGCAGACACATGAATCGGATTTCTTCCAGCTTTACTTGAGCTGTTGAGAGTCGCCGCGGTTTTGAAAGTGAGAGACACCTGCCTCGTTCTGAGCCTCAAGCGAGAAAAAAAAGTCAACGCTGGCAGAGATGGGCTCAAAATCCCATTCAATCTCCGTCAAGGACCATCACTGCCCCGATGTGACTGTACACACACACAATCTCAGCGACGTCTAAAGTACCAAAAATACCCACACTTGTGTCGCCGGGCTCGTTTTGCCATCTCTGCGCTGTGTTTAAAGTTTGACCCCTGTTAAGGGATTGCCCGAGTGCGTCTCGAACCCGGATCTCCCGCACCACGGGCGACACCGCAGACCACTATACCAAGAGGTGAATTCACCTTTTGGTAACATGTCTGCTGCTGCATGCCTTTTATGGGTGGATGAGCTACGTGCCACAGTCACTTCACAACACTTGAAGTCCATCGTGACTGTGGATATACTCACGGACCTCCCAATCTCCATTTAATAATTTTTGGCAACTATAATGTTAGTCATAAAGTACGAAAAATGGGTCCTTGATAGAAAAACCCACAGGTTAAAGTTAAATGGAAATTATTTCTCAGAGCTGTGTGTGGGGTCAGAGCTCCGGCTTAACAGGTAATTACAGCTCTCCCTGTCTCTCGCTCTCTCTCTCTCTCTCTCTCTCTCTCTCTCTCTCTCTCTCTCTCTCTCTCTCTCTCTCTCTCTCTCTCTCTCTCTCTCTCTCTCTCTTTCTCTCTCTCTCTCTCTCTCTCTCTCACTCTCTCTCTCTCTCTCTCTCTCTCTCTCTCTCTCTCTCTCTCTTTCTCTCTCTCTCTCTCTCTCTCTCTCTCTCTCTCTCTCTCTCTCTCTCTCTCTCTCTCTCTCGCTCTCTGTCTCTCTCTCTCTCTCTCTCTCTCTCTCTCTCTCTCTCTCTCTCTCTCTCTCTCTCTCCTCTCTCTCTCTCTCTCTCTCTCTCTCTCTCTCTCTCTCTCTCTCTCTCCCGTTGCACTGATACTCAGCCTGCGGCACCTTTTCCAGCGGCCCACAAGGTCATTCATCACATCACTTAACGTTTCCAAAACCATATTTGATTTGAACCCTCTGAAGAAGAGCATACCGGTGTCTTACGGACGCTTGAGAACTACTAGGAATGTCTGACCACTAAGTGTGTCTGACTCTTATCCACCGAAACCTGCACGGACTATAACTTATGCCGTATATCATGCCAGTTAGGGTACCTTGTGTATACTACACCTTGTAGGCCTATACCGTTTACTTTACTCTTGTTCATAGTATATTCAGATTCAAATTCTTTATTGCCTATATTTATTGTATCATATAATATAACCAATAGGGCATTCTTTTTCTCATATTTTGTATTAGTTAATTATATTGTTTACACTATTTATTTGTTCTCATATTTTTATAGCGAGATCTAATTGTATTGCCTATATTTATGTCTTTCTACTATTACCTAGACTATTACTATACCTGTACCTCCCCTCCCCCCTCCTGCTATGACATCCGAATTTCCCCAAGGGGATCAATAAAGGATATTTGTTATGTTATCTTATCTTATATTTCATCAGCTCAGTTTCAAGGCTAGAGCGAAGATGTATCGTATGAAGTTAGAGATCTTCAGGAATCCGGGCATAGCCATTTCATGCAAAGTTAGCCATTTCATGCAAAGTTATGCATTTCATGCAAAGTTAGCCATTTCATGCAAAGTTAGCCATTTCATGCAAAGTTATGCATTTCATGCAAAGTTAGCCATTTCATGCAAAGTTAGCCATTCGTGTTAAGTTAGCCATTTCTGTGAGGATAGGGGTTCTTGTGGAGCCCAATAGTGAACACAGAAGTAGAGAGAATGGAGCGGTTTAGGGTGTTTTAATTGTTTCCCCCAAGCAGACAACAATCACATGCAGGAATGTACAACAGATGGGGATGAATGTTCTTGGGGGGGGTAGCACAGGGGTACTCCTTGTGCAGTATGAGAGAATGGTCCTTGAGCAGGTGCACTCCTTGTGCAGTATGAAAGAATGTTCCTTGGGCAGGTGCACTCCTAGTGCAGTGCGGGAGGAAGGTAGACACCGGCTGTGTCGGGGTTGAGAACAGGAACTCCGTAGTCCAGCACCAGGGGTCCAGACGGGCACGGTGGAACGGAGGTCCTTGGGCACAAGAGAGGGAGGTTAGAACAGGGAATAACAACAATAGCGGGTAGCAGGGCTTCAGGTCGAGACGTTGTACCTCTGAAGGCAGTTTAACACTGTGACACCGGATGACAGGATCTGCCAGTTGATATAGGAGCCTCTTGATTAGGCTCCTCATCTGGCAGGCTCAAGCCCTGATCGTGACAATTTCATTCTAAGTTAGTCATTTCATGTTAAGTTAGTCATTTCATGTTAAGTTAGCCATTCATGTTAAGTTAGCCATTTCATTCTAAGTTAGTCATTTCATGTTAAGTTAGCCATTTCATGCAAGTTAGCCATTCATGTTAAGTTAGCCATTCATGTTAAGTTAGCCATTTCATTCTAAGTTAGTCATTTCATTCTAAGTTAGTCATTTCATGTTAAGTTAGCCATTTCATGCAAGTTAGCCATTCATGTTAAGTTAGCCATTCATGTTAAGTTAGCCATTCATGTTAAGTTAGCCATTTCATGCAAGTTAGCCATTTCATTCTAAGTTAGTCATTTCATGTTAAGTTAGCCATTTCATGCAAGTTAGCCATTCATGTTAAGTTAGCCATTCATGTTAAGTTAGCCATTTCATTCAAATGACTGGGAAGGTGATGAAAGCGTGCACTGGAACCACAACACGTTTTCAGGTACAACCATATCCAATGTGTGCTAGTTCCATGTAGTTAAGGGTTGAAACCATGCAATGTTATACAATGATGTGATTTTCACCTTCCCTTTTCTTTTTACCTACCTGTAAAGCTGAGACTGCAATTTAAATACCCTTGTTTATTCACTGAACCACAGAATCACTATAAAGTCACAATCTGGGTCAAAGGAATTATGCAGCACAGAAACAAGCAGGCATACAGGCCCCTGTGTCACTACATGCTCTGGACCCCCGACATAATACCATACAGGCCCCTGTGTCACTATATTATGCTCTCTCTGGCCCCCCGACATAATACCATACAGACCCCTGTGTCACTATATGCTCTGGACCCCCGACATAATACCATACAGACCCCTGTGTCACTATATGCTCTCTCTGGCCCCCCGACATAATACCATACAGGCCCCTGTGTCACTATATGCTCTGGACCCCCGACATAATACCATACAGACCCCTGTGTCACTACATGCTCAGGCCCCCCGACATAATAACATACAGACCCCTGTGTCACTACATGCTCTCTCTCTGGCCCCCCGACATAATACCATACAGACCCCTGTGTCACTACATGCTCTCTCTCTGGCCCCCCGACATAATACCATACAGACCCCTGTGACACTATATGCTCTCTCTGGCCCCCCGACATAATACCATACAGACCCCTGTGACACTATATGCTCTCTCTGGCCCCCCGACATAATACCATACAGACCCCTGTGTCACTACATGCTCTCTCTCTGGACCCCCGACATAATACCATACAGACCCCTGTGTCACTACATGCTCTCTCTCTGGCCCCCCGACATAATACCATACAGACCCCTGTGTCACTATATGCTCTCTCTGGCCCCCCGACATAATACCATACAGACCCCTGTGTCACTATATGCTCTCTCTGGCCCCCCGACATAATACCATACAGACCCCTGTGTCACTATATGCTCTCTCTGGCCCCCCGACATAATACCATACAGACCCCTGTGTCACTACATGCTCTCTCTCTGGCCCCCCGACATAATACCATACAGACCCCTGTGTCACTACATGCTCTGGACCCCCGACATAATACCATACAGACCCCTGTGTCACTATATGCTCTGGACCCCCGACATAATACCATACAGACCCCTGTGTCACTATATGCTCTGGACCCCCGACATAATACCATACAGACCCCTGTGTCACTATATGCTCTGGACCCCCGACATAATACCATACAGACCCCTGTGTCACTATATGCTCTGGACCCCCGACATAATACCATACAGACCCCTGTGTCACTATATGCTCTCTCTGGCCCCCCGACATAATACCATACAGACCCCTGTGTCACTATATGCTCTGGACCCCCGACATAATACCATACAGACCCCTGTGTCACTAGGCTCTGGACCCCCGACATAATACCATACAGACCCCTGTGTCACTAGGCTCTGGACCCCCGACATAATACCATACAGACCCCTGTGTCACTAGGCTCTGGCCCCCCGACATAATACTTTATTCAAAGTGGCCGTCCTGCAGATCCAAGTGGCGGATTGGACGCCCCCTGACACACAGCGCATTCCACAACAAGTTCAGCACTTATCTTGTCCCACGCAGACCAAGTGCATTTGTGGCCCCATGGCATAATGTAGTTATATATGATATTATAATATAGCTGGGGGCTGCAAAAACCGCTGTCTCGCCCCTCTCTCTCTCTCTCTCTCTCTCTCTCTCTCTCTCTCTCTCTCTCTCTCTCTCTCTCTCTCTCTCCACGGACCAAGAGTTCAACTGCTTGTTATGCCTGTATATGCCTGCTTAAGTCCCCCCACACAAACATAAACACACACACACACACACACACACACACACACACACACACACACACACACACACACACACACACACACACACACACACACACACACACACACACACACACACACACACACACACACACACACACACACACACACACACACACACACACACACACACACACACACACACACACACACACACACACACACACACACACACACACACACACTCACACACACACACACACCACACATCTCCTGGAGTCTGGCAGACACCTTGCTGTCAGTACAACTGTACAACTGTACCGGACATGGTGGCTTCCTCGCCCAGGCATTAATAATGAAGTCTTGTTTTTGGTCCTTGGTTGGACCTTGCCGAATAGTTTAAGAGATGTGGCTAGAGAGGGTTCGAGGTCATTAAGACAGTTCCACCGGATGGCGGACGCACCCAGCCTCTGTGGTCTCGTACAATTTAATAAAATAAAATTACAAAAAGGCCGGGAACAGCCATATCAATTTAAAACGCATTTAGGTTGTCATATTAAAATGAAAAATCCTTTGTATTAGCCCCCAAGCCTAACAAGAGGACAAACAACATCAGTCCCACAAGCATCTGGGAGCTGAGGCATATATGGTTACAGATGGGAGACATTTTGTGCACAAGCTCTCGTGTTCAACGAGTCTTATCTCCCTTCCTCAGCATCAGAGACAAGCTGCAGATCCGACGAGCATTTTAAATTCCTAATTGAGAGTGAACTAAGTGGCAAGCTAACAAGAACGTTGGACTGGGACACAAACATGATGGAAAAGAGCTTCCCGCTAAGACTCCCCACTGAGTAGATGCAACATCTTCTGTCACGATACCCTCCCGTCCTTTTCTTTTTGCACTAGCAAATGACAGCAAAGACAAAACAGAGACTGGACTTTTTATTTTAACATGAGACAATAAGCACATCCATGCAACACAGCTGTCACACATCATGTGATGAGAGTGGTTGGGTTTATGATTTGGGGCGTTGGGAGTTATTATAAAACGAGTTGACATCTGCACATGATTCCTACAGAAATTAAAACTATAGTATTCCTGTTTAGTTTTTTTTCTCCACATGCACCAATTACTATATAAATACTATACCCAATCACTATAGAAACATAGCATTTATAAAACCACAGGGATACTATAGTGGTCAAAATCTGAATCAGAAATGTCTTTATTGCCAAGTAAGTAATTTGTATTGGTAATTTGGTGCGTCAACATTAACAGACAATTAAAGTAGAATAAAATTAAATGGAATATATAAACTAAATTAGAATAGAAATACAATAGAATACAACATACAATTGTGCAGGATTGTAGTAGAGTATATACACAACATTTGAACAAGAATACAGTGCAGTCAGTTGTGCAGTATTGTGTAAGAAAATATGAACCGTGTCATGTTCAGATGCTCACAGTTTTGAGTATTATGTGGCAATAGTCCAGGAAGAACTGATGCACGGTAAAATAGTATAATATTCCATTACAGAAAAATATGTTTAATCACTACAGTATTGTATGAATGTATGACAAAACGATATGTATACAACAGAGGGGGAGCAGGGGTCACTATTAGATCACGACAGCACTGGGAACACTATAGGTTTTACTATAGTGGGTACTGTAGTTAGTTTTATATCCAGCTGGCACGTCTGAAGCTCGCGGGGGGAGACAATAACGACGCTTGTGTTTGTTGGATGATGAAGGAACCTCCGCGTTGCCTCGGTTGCATCCTGTTGATTAGAAAGTCATCCATTTTAATGGCTTTTTCGTTTACCCCCTGTTAACTAGGTGCCTCCCAGATGCAGGGAAAAACGCAGCTGAAATGAATGACATGCTATTAGAGGTGTGGGGGGGGGGGAATAATGACTCAAACTAGGGAAACAAAGGAGGCTAGAATCCATTCTGGTGACACATGAGATAGGGAGATTTACATTCCTTCCACCGGGGTGTTTACGGTGATTAATGATGTTCCCCGAGTCAAAACTATAGGATTATATTAGCCACGGGTCGCACACTCTCATGCCGCTAACAACACCCCATTTCACTGGCTCTGTTCGACTGACTCCCCTGTGATGGGAGAATTCTACCCAGTGCTCACATAGTTGCGTTTTTGTTTGTTATCCATTCTTGGCTGTGTAAGTGGCTCTGATAGTGATCTGAAATGGGGGCCTATACTCTGTGTGGCCGCCACTCTCCTCAAGGTGAATTATCCTCTACTTGGCATCCAGCACTTATTGGGCTTTCTGAGAAATATTATGTCAACATTAATACGTGGTGAAATTCGTTCTGTGGATAAATGGACCTTCGGTACATAGACTCATCTTTGTGAAGCTATGGAGTGTAGGGCTCGAGAGTAACTTTTCTGTGTCTGTGCACTGCCGAGTGTGTGGCGATGGCGAACGGTGTCTGTAAGGCAAACTATTCATGAGATACGTACGGATGCGGGGCAAACATCTCTCTCTCTCTCTCTCTTTATATCTCGCTCTTTCTCATTCTCAACAATCAGAGCGTGGATGAGCCCTCCCCCGACCGCGTATTCACTCTCAAAAACTCGACTACATGATTCAAAGTTTATAATGCCTGTACTTCGTTTTCAAATGTTGTGCGTGAAAGGACAATGTAAGTAAACGTCACACTTACTGTGAGAGCTTACTGACATTGCACTATAACATACAAATCATTAACAGTTGTTCTCTGTTAGTAACGTAATTGCTAGCTTTTGGAATCCTTTGAACGTACTGTAAGCCAACTTAAGGCTATCTAGCCCATTAGCACATGCAACCCTTATAACTATCAAATAATGGCTTGTGGCACCGATGGCCTCAGCTCTGACAGCAGGTGCTGTTGCTCAGAGTAGCTTCCAGCTGCAACCGCATAGCGAGCCCCTCACTAGACGCTGTGGCAGGCGCGCGCTGATTGGCGGTACGGAAGTTAGGGCTAGCGTCACTCCACATTGGGCCTAGCCCCTCCCCCTTGACCAAGCTCGGTTGAGACGTGCGGTTGGAGAGAGGGTCGCGGCCAGGAATTGATTGATTGAAAACTTTATTAACAGATTGCAGAATGGGTACAATACAGTAAAATACTTCCCCAACCCTAACCCTAACCCTAACCCCTATGGTTGAGGGCCTATGTTGCTTTGTTACAGGAAGGATTACCAGCCCTACACTGTCACTCTAACCTTAACCTCTCTTAGATGAGGGCCTAAACCTAACCAGTGTTGCGTTGCTGATATCAAAACTGGTTGCACGCACGCTAATGACGCCACGTGCATGCGCGCTCCCGTTACCTAACCCTTAAGAGAAACTTCCGCTCTCTGTGGCTGCCAAGTGCCACAGCGTCTAGTGAGGGGCTCGCTCCGCGGTTGCAGCTGGAGGCTATTGGTTGCTCACACGTGCCATTACCAAAGAGGGTATCACAAAGAGGACCAACTCTAATGTTGCCAGCAGAGGGTGCTGGAAGCACAGTAAGTGTTGAATGAATTTATAATAATATAATAACTGGACTTTGAAGAAGTCTTTATTCGTCATGCAGTGACACACATGCGATGGGCGGCACACAAACAGGAACACACACATGCAATTTGTTGGGGTCGCCGATGAGATTGAGTCTCTGCGCTTGACCCATCCCGTCGTCCTTCCCCCCAAGGGCAGCCGGGAGCAGATAGGGGCTGCGGCATGGGCCCGCGCCCCGGGGACCAATCCAAGTTCTCCTGTCCGTCTTCGTCAGGGACACGACAGTGTTAGCGATCTGTTGTGCATGTCTTTCCATTGGGTTTATATTATCGGGAGGGGAAACCCTTGCAAGCACGGGGAGAACGTGCAAACTCCACACAGAAAGGCCCGGGAGATACCCCACCTGGGTACCTGGCAACGCGGAAACCTGGTCCCCAAGCGGGAGTCGAACCCTGGACCTTCTAGCTGTGAGGCGACAGTGTTAACCACTACACCACCGTGCCGCCGAATTGTGGTCAATGGGAGGATTACACAAAATCACCATTTATGACTAACAAAATACATTTTGGGGGGATATTCTTACATTTCTCTAATGGTTGCTTATACTGATAACAAAGGCACTGATTTACTGCGTCAAACGAACAATACATTTCTCCAATATCCGCCATACATTTCAGATTTAGAGCGAACGTTCAAAGCTTTTTTTTGTAAACAGCAACAAATGTCCGAACCCTAAAGAAATGGCATTCAGGCCCGCCCTAACACACACACTACCGACAGGCTGAAACTGGGCTAAGCTAGAGGGAGATAAGACCACGTGAGAGGTTTTCCAACTAAAGTCACCTGACGTCACCATTATTAATTCTGTCAGCCTCTTGGTGAGTGAGGGTCAGCTTATTATACAACTCTCACCTATCCGAAGCAAAGACATTAATTCTACCCTGCGACCGAAGTCCTCTCTCCTTTGACAGCAGCTATAACTTATAACCTAGTTCAGTTTTGTCCCTATGATCTTTGGGTAAGAAAGGCAGATGACGAGGGGACCTCCGGTTTGCGACGTTCTGGTGAGCAGCCACATGAAAGAGCTCCCGGTCGGTGAATATCAAGAAAAGGAAGTAAAACAATTCAAAGCTAAATAAAAAGTGACAATTCAAGGATATAAGAGAGGAGGAAGGATGAAGACGAGAAAAGGCGAGAGAAAAGCGACCCCAAAAGAAGTACAAATGAGGGCACTGGAGATAATTCAGGCTAGCATGACGCAGTGGGAAGCTAGCATGCAGGCTAACATCCAAGCTATCATCCAAGCTAAAATGCAGATCATCCAGGACATACGGGCTAGCACACGGGCTATCGAGTTAGCTAACCAAGCTATCCAAGCTAGCACGCAGAACATCCAAAACAACATCGAAGGACTCGGGGCTAACGTGGTGTTGGACCGCAGCAAGGCCTGGCTGGAGAAGGAGCTGCAAGCTAACATGGAAGTTAACACGATGAATATGACGCAGCAAGGGATACAAGCTAACGGGGCCTTGGACCACAGCGAGGCCTGGCTGGAGAAGGAGCTGCAAGCTAACATGGAAATTAACACGATGAATATGACGCAGCAAGGGATACAAGCTAACGGGGCGTTGGACCGCAGCGAGGCCTGGCTGGAGAAGGAGCTGCAAGCTAACATGGAAGTTAACACGATGAATATGACGCAGCAAGGGATACAAGCTAACGGGGCGTTGGACCGCAGCAAGGCCTGGCTGGAGAGGGAGCTGCAAGCTAACATGGAAGTTAACACGATGAATATGACGCAGCAAGGGATACAAGCTAACGGGGCCTTGGACCACAGCGAGGCCTGGCTGGAGAAGGAGCTGCAAGCTAACATGGAAGTTAACACGATGAATATGACGCAGCAAGGGATACAAGCTAACGGGGCGTTGGACCGCAGCGAGGCCTGGCTGGAGAGGGAGCTGCAAGCTAACATGGAAGTTAACACGATGAATATGACGCAGCAAGGGATACAAGCTAACGGGGCCTTGGACCGCAGCGAGGCCTGGCTGGAGAAGGAGCTGCAAGCTAACATGGCCAACACGCGGACTGGACTCGATGCAATGCGGAGTATTCGGAGGAGCATGGAGGCTGGTTAGGGAGAGGTGAAACGGACGGCCCGCAAGGGAAGGACAAAGAGACGCTGGATACAACCGGACCAACCAGGACTCTGGCACCGAGGTCGGCCGGACCATCCGCACACAAGATGCAGGCGCGGAGGCCGCCCGGGCCGAGGTCTCACACACCAAGCAGGACTCGAGCACTGAGGTCATACACACCGACCAAGATTCAATACCACATATGCATATAATTAGATAGTGAATGGAGGTTATGATTCGAGACACACTGCAGACAACACACAGACCACTGGGAATACAGACAAGGTAAACACATTAGTTGGGGAAATTGGGACTTGATTCGGGACATATAATACAAATAACACGTACTAGACTAAACTGTAGACACTAACACACATGACACACAACTAAGCATATTATTTGATAGTGAATGGAGGTTATGGTTCGAGACACACTACAGATAACACACAGACCACTGGGAATACAGACAAGGTAAACACATTAGTTGGGGAAATTGGGACTTGATTCGGGACATATAATACAAATAACACGTACTAGACTAAACTGTAGACACTAACACACATTACACACAACTAAGCATATTATTTGATAGTGAATGGAGGTTATGGTTCGAGACACACTGCAGATAACACACAGACCACTGGGAATACAGACAAGGTAAACACGTCATTAGTTGGGGAAATTGGGACTTGATTCGGGACATACTCGCGGGGCCATTGAGGCGTGGTGTTTTGGCCTTCTGCGGGCCTGGACTTGGGGTTCTCGTGGGCCGGGGGCCTGGCGGTCGGGCGGGGGTGGGTGGGGGCTCTGGGTGCTCGGCTCCGCGCATGGTGGACCAGGATATGGGGGTGATCTGTTTCTCGGGGAGGAGGGTGGGAGGGAGGGGTTTCTCTCAGGGGGATCAGAGCGGCTGGGCTTTGCCCGGCGGGGCCCTGTGTGTTGGGGGGTCGGTGGGCGTGTAGGGTGGGGCTCTCTGTGGCATGGGAAATAGCGGGCTTGGCTCGGTGGGGGGGAGTCCCCTATCCTTTCCTCTACTGGGCCTGGCCCAATTGATTCAAGGGACCCGTGTCGCTGGGGGCCCGGCTGCGCGCGCGGCGGCCTGGGATATGGGGGGCTCCTATGGGCTTAACTCAGGGGGGGGGGATGTCGGGGGAGGGGGACCATCGTTTCCGTGGTTTGGCCCGGGAGAGGGGGGTCTTGGATGTTGTGGGGTCGTCGGCCGTGGGGTGGGGTGCTTGGTGACATGGGAGGTAGCGGGCTTGGCTCGGTGGGGGGGAGTGCCACCCCTCGAACCTCTGCTGGGCCTGGCCCAATCAAATTCAAGGTACTCATGTCGCTGAGTGCTCGGCCCCACGTGGGACGGCCCTGGGATGTGGGGGAGCCCTGTTTCTGGGGGTGGATGGCGGGAGGGGGGGGGTCCCTCTCATGGGGGTCTAGGAGGCTGAGCGCTTCCGAATTCAAGGGGCCCATGTGGATGTACTGTTCTGTTGTTGATGTCATTGTAGGTATTGTGTAAGTATTGTTTGTCTATAAATGTTAATAAAAAAGAAAGGCAGATGACATTCCATCCAGGGCTGGCTATTCCTCTCTGCCAGCTTCTGCAATGTTAACTGTACCACTGCCGACCCAGTGGAATTGTTCCCCCAGTGCCCTCACTAACTTCACCTGGGAGTTGGGAGAGTAACGTTAGTTCCCACAGAATGTGGTACTAGCACAGGCGAAAAGATGACAGTAACCAGGGAAAAGAATAACTTGCTGGCTGCTAGGAGTAAAGCTAATGTTAGGCTTGTTTATACTTCCCTGCAATGGTAGGAAATGGAAGATATGCTGTATGCTAATCAGTTCGATGCCAACTTCCCTGTACGACAGGAGAAAAGGGAATAATAATAATGTTTCTGTCAGCCTATATTACATAACATATTATTCAATAGTCAATTATTCATTTGACGTATGGGTGCATGTATATGAGCAACAATCATATAATCGGGACATAATCAGTGAGTATAACTTGCAGTGGGGAATACACAAGCACGCAGCAGTGTTGTAAACACAGACCTGATCACGGGAGACCGCTGGGCCGATAGACATCGGTTAGCTACTGTGCTGGTAGGGAAATGTGTCAAGAAGAAATATTTGTATTAAATAATAACTAAGGGTCACGCAAGCCACATATTCCAAAACTGCAAAAACATCTAGGTTAGAAATTCTAGGTTTGAATCTCTGCTTCCTAGCCATCCTATACATTTGTACATTATTCCACTTACTGGAGCTAGAGGGCGTTAATACTTAGAGTGTTCCATATGATTAAGGGAGTTGGAGATTTTTCTGTAAAAGATGTTGATCTACTGCTGGCCAACTTTGGACTCACATCATGTATATGAGCGACAGTGATGGAGAAAAGTTTGCTAATCACCCACTTTATATATCAGTTATTTCTTTATTTAGTATGACCAGCTCTCAATGTACTTTTGTTGAACCACAGCAGATTCTTTCCCATGCCCAAAGCCCATCTTTTACAGCCCCGGGACAAAAGGACACCGTTCATTTAGAGCCCTGGAGTGGCCTGGACTTTATGATGGAAACCATTACGTTCTTTCCATTTTTATTATACAAAAGTACAAATTACTTACTGGAGGAAAATAACTGTCCTTTTTTAATCCAAACATTCAATGAAACTGCTCCGCAAAAGATATGAAAGAAATAATGATAACTTCCAATTGGATTTCCAAGGATTGGAACGGATGAAAACTAGGACATAATTGTGTACAAGTAGTCTTTATGTCACACTATAAACTAAAACAGTATGTTAGATTGAATTAAAGTTAGTCAATATGTGCAGTCAGCTGTTGTTTTGATGATTCCCCATGCCGTTGTTACCCTTAAAGAGCGTCCTCTCATCATCTCTTCACACATTAAAGCAGGCCCATATGCTTGCCGTCACTTCTCCTCTTCGTACCTACACCATTGATTGATTGAACATTTTATTAACAGATTGTAGAATGGGTACAATACAGTACGTCTGATATATGACACATATATCACGTAAATTAATAGCAGAGACATTCTCCTCTCCTCTCTCTCTCCCTGACAAACAAATCCCACTCCTTCCCCTGCTCCCCAAGCTAATTGTTAAGGGGATGCAGACCAGAGAAAGACTTTCATCTTGTTTACATCATGGTCCCCCATTTTCAATTCATAACATTTATGACATACACGACATACAAATATACAGTACTCTTTATTTACAGACACCGTTTCTAAAAGAGAATATATACATTTGAGGGGGACGGAACTGTACATAGGGGGGGGTTGGACATTTACCGGGGCCAGTTTCGAATTGTGGCCTCCCGTAGGTGCTTTTTTAGAGCGGTTTTGAAGGTGGGTATGATTTGTGGACATCATTTGTGGAACTCCCTCTGGTGTTGTGGTCGTGCTATTCACTGACCGTTGGGAAGTATTTCGACATGTACATGGGTACTTTAGTGGTGTAGTGTATCTTGTAGACCAGGCCATTGCAAGTTGCTGTACTCTGTCCTCTACTCTAAGCCATCCTAGGTTATCAAAATGGGCAGGGGTGAGGTGGGTTCTAGGAGTAAGGTTAAGAAGTAGTCTGACCAGTTTGTTTTGTGATGTTTGTAATCTTGTTTTTAGTGCCTTTGAGGTGTTTTGGTACCATGAGGTGCAAGCATAGTCGTAGTACCCTTGAATTAGTGCTCCTGTTAGAGTCTTCAGGGTATTCTTGTTTACCAGAGAGGAGATCCAGTGCAAGAATCGTGTTCGTTTGTTGACTTTTTTTATTACATTGGTTGCCATTTTGTCACAGGAAAGATTTGCCTGTAGGATGGAACCCAGGTATGTAATTTCATCTTTCCTTGTGACAATATTGTCACCCACTGTAACAGAGAAGCCGTTGGCCTTGCTGAGTTTGTTATTTGATCCAAAGAGAATGGACTCTGTTTTACCCAGGTGTAATGATAGTTTGTTATCAGCGAGCCAGGTGCCGATTCTGCCAAGTTCAGAGCTGAGGGCTTTTTCAACCTGCAACTTGTCCCCTTGTCTCCTTCAATCAATAAATCCTTGCCTACACAATAGGGAGGTGTAGTCTGACGTCAATGGTTGTTCCACCCGTATAGGGATTTATAATTGGGAAAATGGATTATCAGCTATTGTAACAATTCTGACGCATGAACATTGGCAAGCTTTCCATTTTTGCACAAAATGAGTTCCCTTCTATACCACTAACATTATTGTTTAAGCATTTTTGGTTGAAATAAAAGTAGTTATAAGGTTTTAAATTTGTCGTAAAAAAAGAACTACATTTACCAGTATCCTGTTGTTCAGTAGCCAGTAGGCAGCCTGTTAGGCTGTCGCCAAACAACGTCACGGCAAGCTGATATCAAGCTAGCTAGCTAGCTAACGTTAAGATTACCTAGCTAAACGTACTAGACGTTAGCAATGTCTACTGTCGTGAACCATTTTAAATTGGGGCATGTAGAGGAGTTTCGGGAACGAGTAAAATGTGCAGGTCCTCTTCTCAGACCTGTGGGGCAAGCACTGCACACGCATAATGCCGGCTAGCAAGCTAGCTAGCTACACGTCACGGCCCACGATAGCTAACTAACGTTAACGTTACAAGCTCAAAAACCTTATAACTACTACTACTGTCGTGTCCATAAGTTCCCTGGCAGAATACTTTGTTTGTAAGGACAAAGGTATACAAAGAGGAGAGAACCATTTTAAATCGGGGCATGTTAGGAGTTTCGGGAATGCCGACTAGCAAGCTATCTAGCTATCTAGCTACTAACGTCATGCATAAATGTGTGGTTCCTCAGCTGCACAGCCGCAGAGAGGAGGGCGCTCCAGAGGGTCGTCAACTCGGCCCAGAAGATCATCGGCTGCCCCCTCCCCTCACTGGAGGGACTATACAACTCCCGCTGCCTCAAAAAAGCAGTAAAAATACTGAAGGACCCACACCACCCGGGCAACAAGCACCTCGTGCGGCTGCGCTCGGGCAGGCGTTTCAGCGTCATGCCCACCCGGACTAACAGACTGAAGTTTAGTTTTTATCCCAGGGCCATATGTGCCCTAAACTCAGCTAAATTTTAAAACAACAGTCTCCTTGCACCCCCCCCCCCCCCCCCCCCCCACGCACACGCACACACACACACAACATTAAGGGATAGTGCAATTATATTTTATACCCCCCTGTTTTATTAATGTTATTCATGCCCCACCCGTTTTTATATTTAATACTGTGTTTAGGACTGTTTTTATTTTTTTTACTAGCACCTAGGGTTGCATTTTTTTATTTCGTTGTAACAACTGTAACAATGACAATAAAGACCTATTCTATTCTATTCTATTCTATTCTAAAAAACAATAACGTTATAAACTAGACACAATATGTACAACGAAACAATGATTTACATTAGTATTTACAGTGATTTAATATGCAGCGAAATAACGTTATACGATTTAAATTATAAATACAAATATGGTAACGTGGTTGTGGCTTTTACAAAAAGTGATAGAGATAAATGGCTATGATCACCGGAGCACTAGTGTTGGGTGAAACAGATACTAGCCACAGATTCAGGGTCAGTTATTTTCCCATTGTACGAATTGTTAAGCTTATGGAATGTAAGGGAAATCTGGGTCTGTGACTACAGGCAGGAGGCTACGCCTACGCTGTGGTGACGTCAGTCAGCAGCGCCAAATAGGAGTGTAGTTTCCCAGCAAACCAAAACATAAACTTAGTTATTTTGCACCTTTACGATTAATTGTGAATATTTTCATGTTGAGCTATAGATTGTGGATAAATACGCACAGAAAGGTACACCATGCCAACGTGGAGCAGAGGGTCTCCTTTCAGAAACTGGGACATATGTATAAAATGTTAAATGGATCTGCCCCCAGATATTTATGCTCTCGTATTGTCCTGCGTGGCCAGGTCCACGGACGACAGTTACGGTCTGGACAGCTCTCAGTTTATGAGCCTAGAAAGGGTTCCTATTCACAGAATGGCTTTCTGTCTACAGCCTGCCGGCTGTGGAACTCTCTGCCCAGGGCCATCCAAAACTCTCCCACTATTGCTGTCTTCAAGAGGGGTGTGAAGCGACATCTGCAACAATAGGTTGCAGAGGGTGCTTGGCCACCACTCTTGAAGAACAGGAACATGACATGCTGTAATGAGGCTCTTAGAAAATTGTGTTGTCTATTTTATCTACTTGTTGTATCTATTTTATCTTAACTCTTTCTTTGTGATTTATTGTATTTTTCTTGGGACCATGTTGGAAACAAGTCGACAGACTTTCACATGTTATCCTTGTACCCCTTGTTTTTATACTATTGTATAAATTGTATGTACTAAATAAAAATCAAATCAAATCAAATCAATGCTTTATTTATCTAAAACGAGCCGATTTAGAAATGGTCAATGGGGAAATACATTAAGTGGAACAGAGGGTGGAACAGGAAAAAAAACGAAAATGACGTAACCACTACACCTCCCTACAAGATGGCGCCGCTATGCCCGGTCGCCTGTCTGTTCGCTCCGTCGAGATTGTGCTTACTTTTGTTAATATTTATAGTTTTAAGAGTTTTGTCTGTACCAACAGTAGGTGCATTTAATGTGTATGACCGTCAGTCACTTATAGACATCGGATTACGGGAAACTTACCGATTGGATTACTCCCTGAATCAGCTTTCCGAACCGCAGCAATGGCCTTTGGAGATTCTCAGAACAATGGGACCAGATCCCGACCCCAGGAACAAAGGAATCACCAGGCGGCGAGGGAAGAGAGCTGGGATCCGTAACAGGCTGAGATCCAGACGACACCGAACGCCACTACCCAGTATATTGCTAGCCAATGTACAATCAATTGACAATAAACTGGATGACATCCGAGCAAGGATTCAATACCAAAGAGACGTTAGAGACTGTAACGTTCTCTGCTTCACCGAGACGTGGTTGACGCCGGACGTCCCAGACCACGCCATACAACCGGCCGACCACTTCTTCATCCACCGCAAGGACAGATCAGCATTGTCCGGCAAACAACGTGGAGGAGGTATTGCCTTCATGTTTAACAACAATTGGAGCGATCCAGCTAACGTGAAGGAATTATCGAACCACTGCTGCCCAGACCTGGAATATATAACCATCAAGTGTCGTCCTTTCTTCCTCCCGAGGGAGTTAACGGCGATCATCCTTGTAGGAGTGTATATTCCACCGCAAGCCAGCAATAGTGCCGCGCTCTCCAGGCTCCACGACGAGGTAAACAAACTCCAGGCAGCGAACGTTAACGCCGCCATCATAGTGGTGGGTGATTTCAATAGCGCCAATCTGAGAAAGGTATTAACTGACTTCTATCAGCATGTGACTTGTAACACCAGAGGCGGTAACATCCTAGATCACTGTTACACGCAATTCAAGGGTGGATACAAGGCTCATTCTGCTAGTGGCTTTGGTAAGTCAGATCACGCGTCCATTTTCCTTTCACCAAAGTACAAACAGAGAATCAAAAGCACTCCCGTAGTCTCGCGAGAGGTGCAGAAATGGGATTTGACGTCAGAGGAGACACTCCAGGCTGCGTTTGACTGCACAGACTGGAGCGTGTTCCGCGACACAGATAACATTCATGTCTACACGGAGACAGTGCTGGACTATGTTCGTACTTTGGTGGAAGAAACAATCCCCACTACCATAATGAGAGTTTACCCAAATCAAAAACCCTGGGTAGACAAATCCGTCCATGAAGCTCTGAGAGCGCGCACCAAAGCATACAACGACGGCCTAGTGGCAGGCAACATGAATGACCACAAGGTGGCGCGATACAACGTAAGGAGGACAGTGACAGAGGCCAAACGGCGCTACAAGGATAAAATTGAACTCCAGTTTGAACAGGCTGACTCTAGAGCTATGTGGCAGGGGCTCAAAACGATGACAGACTACAAAGGCGCCTCCCTCAAACTGAACAGTGACATCTCCTTAGCAAATGACCTCAATACCTTCTATGCGAGGTTTGATGCTGGTAATAACAACACCAGCCCACAAGCCACGGCAATGGGGGGGGGGGGGGGGGGGGGGTCTGCTGCTGATGGAGACTCAGTGTTCAGGGTAACAGAGCATGAGGTGAGGCGGACCTTTAAAAAAGTGAATATCAGGAAGGCAGCAGGTCCGGACGGCATCCCCGGCCGCGTCCTAAAAGTCTGTGCCGACCAACTGGCCCCGGTATTCACTGACATATTTAACCTGTCCTTAGAACAGGCTGTCATCCCCACCTGCCTGAAGAAGTCCACTATTATCCCTGTACCCAAAAAATCCAAGCCTGCTTGCCTCAACGACTACCGCCCTGTAGCTCTCACCTCCATAGCCATGAAGTGCTTTGAGAAGCTAGTAAAGGGCTACATCTGCTCCTCCCTCCCCATCAACATGGACCCCCTGCAATTTGCATACCGCCCCAACAGGTCCACGGAGGACGCCATAGCCCATGTGCTGCACACAGCAGCATCACACCTGGACAAGAGGCAGGGGAACTATGTGAGAATGCTATTCATCGACTACAGCTCGGCATTCAATACTATAGTCCCCTCCATACTCATAGCCAAGCTCAGGGACCTGGGCTTGAACTATGACCTCTGCCAGTGGGTCTTGGACTTCCTGACTGGCAGACCCCAGGTGGTGAGAGCAGGCAACTGCACCTCCTCATCCATCACCCTCAACATAGGGGCCCCCCAGGGCTGTGTTCTGAGTCCCCTCCTCTACTCCCTGTACACACACGACTGTGTGGCTCAGCGGAGTAGCAATACAATCATCAAATTTGCTGACGACACAGTGGTGGTGGGCCTGATCTCTGCCAACGACGAGAGGGCCTACCTGGAAGAGGTCAAGGTCCTGGCGGGATGGTGCCAGGAAAACAGCCTCTCCCTGAACGTCAGCAAAACAAAGGAGATGATTGTGGACTTCAGGAGGTCGGGGGTCAAGGACTACAGCCCCCTCAGCATCGACGGGGCACCGGTTGAGAGAGTCAACAGTTTTAAGTACCTCGGAGCCTACATATCCGAGGACTTGACATGGACCACACACATTGACAGTGTTGTGAAGAAGGCACGACAACGCCTCTACTTCCTCAGGCGCCTAAGGAAGTTCCAAGTCAGTCAGAAGATCCTTAAGAACTTCTACTCATGTACAATAGAGAGCATCTTGACTGGCAACATCACCTCCTGGTTTGGGAATAGCACTGCACAAGACCGAAGCAGACTACAAAGAGTGACACGTTCAGCCGAACGCACAATTGGAGGGGGGCTCCCCACCCTCCAGAACATTTACAACAAGCGTTGCAAGGGCAAGGCTAAGAGAATCATTAAAGACTCCAGTCACCCGAACAACTGCCTCTTTGAACTGCTGCGGTCAGGCAAGCGATACCGGAGTCTCAAGGCGAGCACAGAAAGACTCAGAAGAAGCTTCTATCCCCAGGCCATCAGGCTGCTAAACGAACAATGAACACTACACAACAACAACCACCAAACGCACATAGCACACACATCCACACGCACACACTCACTTTAAACAAACACACTGTAGCACCCACTCCACACACTTTATAGCACACACGCACTTTAAACAAACACACTGTAGCACCCACTCCCCACACTTTATATTTATTGATGAAGGATTGCACTACAACTCGTACACCTTACTGTAAATTGTACCTAAATTGTACCTCATCCCATTTCTGCTTTGCACTATATAGTACTGTACATTAGTACACTCCATAGTATTGTATATTATATGGTAACTCAGTTACGTCTATTCTGCATCGAACATTGTACATATGTCTATACTGAACACTGTGACCTCATTTTCTACTTCTAAATTACATGCTATACTATGTTATTTGATACTATCTTGTCTAGCACAGTCTCTGGAGCGTAACAGCAAGAAGCATTTTGTATGAAAGTATTCTGTACTTCTCTATGACAACTATTAAAGAAACTTGAAACTTGAAACTTGAAACAGTGACTGCCATCTTTTAGACACCATTTCTGGGCAGCAATTGATCCTTCAGAAGTGTGTGTTCCTGGTGGGCGGGAATGTTCCGTGCCACATCGTAGAGACGGTCCCTGATGAGAGAAAGTCTGCACTTCTCCCTCCCCATTCTCTGCCATTTCCAGCTCAGAACTCGGCCAGCAATCCCTCGGGAGAATCTTCAACAGAACAACGTTAAAAAAACAACAACAAGAAAACAAGGTGATTAGAGAAACAACCGACAACCAAAATGACTACGCGTTGCTGTCCATCCATCTGAGAATGTGCCCTTTCAGACACCTCCTCTCACTTCTTTCTTATCGCAGAACTTGATATTTGCACAGGTAATATAATTAGAGCTGTTTCTTATTAGTCGGGAAACTAACACAATCTGAACCAAGGCTATTTTCACTTGACATTTACATAAATTTATAAGGATAATTTTAGGATAATCTTATTGCGCAGCTTTCATTCTTTTGTGTAAACACGTTTTTTATTTCTGCGCCAAGGCAACCTTAGAACCTGTTCATCTGTTGCCGTTTGAGGACAGAGAGAGAGAGAGAGAGAGAGAGAGAGAGAGGAGAGAGAGAGAGAGAGAGATAGAGAGAGAGAGAGAGAGAGAGAGAGAGAGAGAGAGAGAGAGAGAGAGAGAGAGAGAGAGAGAGAGAGAGAGAGAGTGACTGTTTTCAAAAAACACACCTCTCTTCCTAATGTGGTTTCGTGTCTTGATCATCTTCCTAAACTGGGAGATGAAGAGAGACTGCACGCCGGCACTCGGGGCAGCTGGTGTTTGGTCAACGACAGCAGGCGGCGACGGCAGAACTCCCGGCAAACACACGACAAGCCACGCTGCCCGTCTCCCCGGCACACACCGCATCGAGCCTCTTCGCTGAAATGTCACCGATATGACAGGTGATCATTTATAATGGCAGCTGCACGGGCGCAGGAGTACAGTGCAATCTCCGTCTGTAACATCTGTGCGCATCCCATTACGGGGCAGATAAGCAGAGGAGGTGTTGGTTTTAACCCAGTGTCGGTGAATAAGTCTCATCTCTCCACACTTGACAACCCCTGTTATGAGCTTTCCCCGTCCACTGATGATCGCGTGTCACTGACAAGTGTAATTTCCTTTCCTCCAGTCTCCCTGAACCGAGAATAAACAACTCTATCCCACTTGACACCTAAACAATATGAATGATTTATGCCCTTTGATGATTCATGGCATGCTGAATGCACAGCTCAGCTGTAGTGGCATGAAGTACATAAAAGAGTTGACCCAACACAGCAAGGCTGGCAGGCATGTGGACAGACAGGGTCCAAAGGCTTGAGTAATGCCGTTACACATACAGCAGTGCCCTCCTGGCATGCGTTGATGTATGTATCGGCAATGACACTAACTCACTCTAGCAGTGACTCACTCACTCACTTCCACCAAGTGTCTCTGTGAAAGGTATCACCAAAATACCACCAACATATTAATGTGAACACAGGACTAAATAGCCGACCAGGCTCCGACCGCAATAGACCACCGCAACACTTCCGGTACTCTGAAATCATGGGAGAGAGAGCGGGGGGAGAATATGAATGAATGTGGATGAGCGCCTTGACATTAAATGGTTGTAGCTACGGCTGTGGGGGTGCTGGAGACATGATCCAATAGACGTTTATACGACTGAGTCTCCTGAGTGCGGAGAGACCAATCCCAAGTCGATCGGCACTTTCTCGGCCGAGCTATAGTCACTTTTTCGCGCCTACTCCTAAACTCTGCATGCACAGATTGCCCACGGAGTCTCTCTGGATTGTCCAGAGATCTAGGTTTATCAATCCGTGTATACAGAGTTGGGGAGTAGGTGCGAAAAAGTGACTATAGCTCGGCCGAGAAAGTGCAGATCGACTTGGGATTGGTCTCTCCGTGTTCAAGTCTATTGGATCATGTCTCCAGCACCCCCACAGCCATAGCTACAACAACTTAATGTCAAGGCTCTCATCCACATTCATTAATTTTCTCCCTCCGCTCTCTCTCCCATGAGCTCAATGTAATGTAACGCGGAAGTGCAGTGATCTATGCCTACAAGCTCCTCCTCCGCCAACCGTTCAGCAAATCAGATTAACCCTCCATCCTGCTACCTGGCTATATGCGGAAACTGAAACAAGCAGCACCCATGGCAAAGGAAGTCAACTGCTGGTCTGACAAATAGGGCACAGCTTCGTGATTCACCAGACAACATCAGTGATTGACAACACAGAGGCGGTCACAGGACTTATCTGTAAGTGTATTGAGGATGTTGTGCCACTCAACAAGACTATCCAGGTATTCCCCAACCAGAAACCATGGATAAACAGTTACGATACAATCTCTGCAGCATGATTACAGCAGCCAAACGCGATTACAGAGAGAGGTTTGAAACACAGCTAAGCTGTAACGACTCACGTGGCATATGGAAGGGACTACACACACAGTATCGGACTTGAAGGAAAATCCAGCAGCACAGCTAATGTGGCTGCATCCCAACCGGACTAGCTTGGCAGCTTTTACGTTTTGAGGTTAACAACACCAACCTACCGGAGAGAAACCCTACCACTGCCCACTCCACCGCTGCAACGAGCAATGCTCTAGTCAATGTCATAATTTGTATTCAGTCAAATGACCACCTTTCTCCACCCTCTCCTGTCCTTCATTCACTGAGAGCTCAGAAGAGGACTGATGTGCTGTTAGTGTCAAATCAACTGAGCCAGTGTTTCTTGATGCCCACGCTGTGGCTTTTGTCCCTTGAACAAACGGTTTGCAAGTTCTTTATGGATAAAACAATACAACGTTTCTGTGATGCAGGAATGTAGTAATGTAGTAATGTAATGAGTAGTGGAAAAGGGTAGGATTAAATAAGTGTATACTTCTTCCTACTCCTTTTCGAACATGTAAATTGAGTTATGTTTTGCTTTTCTTTAGTTATTTATTTAGTTTGAGTTATGTTTTGATTTTGTTTAGTTATTTATTTTGTTTGTATTCATTTACATGTTCGAAATAAAGATTTCAAACCAAAATCAATGTTTAATGTATTAGTAGCCTAAACAGCTGCTTGCTCCGCACCTCCCCTGCCTCCTGTCTTCCCATCTCTCCTCCTGTTCCTCCACTGAGAGCACACCTTCACTGACGGGCCGATTCCAGGAATATGATTTATAGATCATGTATCTGTTCAAAAGTTGTCATGAGTTGTCATGGTCATCATCTGTCTGGCCAAGATGCAGCAAGATGATGCTATGATCTGACATGGTGTAGTCTGATCCTTGTATTATCTGGAACTTGGTTTTACATAATATGTCAAATGTGCAAATGCATCTGTAATGGGAGAGAAAGATGACAGAGTGAAGGATGAGGTTCTCAATTCAGCATTTGGAATGGGTGGGGGTTGGGAGAAGGAGCTGTGGATGTTCTCCACTCTTTTCTTAAAGAAGATAGCAAAGTCTTTGGCAGAGAGAGGAGGAGGTGGATGGGAGGGAGGACATGGTACCGTGCAGTTTGCGAAGGTTCTTGGCAGAGGCCTCGATCCTATGGTGAAGAAAGAAGCTTTGGCAGTTGTAATGGTTTTGGAGAATGCTAACAAGAGGTTGTGATATGTGGCGATGTCGTGACTCAACATCAAAATTAGGAACTCAGGACTCAACCGCAGCCTGTGTAGCTGGATCCTTGACTTCCTGTCAGATCACCACCAGGTGGTGAGGATGGCCTCCAACACCTCTGACCCCCCTCCTTGACTTCCTGTACACCCATGACTGCATAGCCATGCACGGCTCCCAAGATGGTGATTGAGTTTGCCGACAACACAACAGCGCTAGGCCTAATCTCTAATAACAACGAGATGGCCTACAGGGAAGAGACCAACCTGGGAAAGTGGTGCCAACAGAACAACCTCTCTCTCAATGTGGTGGCACGGTGGTGTAGTGGTTAACACTTTGAGCGCCACAAGCTTTCCCCATCTCCACTGGCTAGCGCCAGCTTTTCTTGACCATTTTCACGATATTTCACAATCTTTGCGGAGCTATTGTATATTGTATATTATAGCTATGGAGACAATAGTATGGCTCATTTGACAGACACTATTTTTAGTCCAAAAATTGTTTGTTTCTACACACTGTAGTTTGCAGTTTATTACACGCTAAACATTGCCCATTTCCAAAATAATCCAGTCTTTTTCCATAGACTGCGAGATAAGACGCGTTATATGCAATAAGCCTTACCCCGGAAATTCAATCGTTAGAAAAAGCTTGGTTTAGGTCCGGTAAAATAAGACACTGTGATCGTTACAGAAACATGTTTCAGGTTTGGTAAAATAGACATAGGGGGTCCTTACCTTAGCCAGAAGATACTCCAAAAAGAATAATTCCAATGATCCCATCGGCGATCGCGATTACTCGTTTATATGTAATTACTCGTGTTTACGGGAAACTATAGATTTTGAGGCGAGCAGATCTCCTAGTGATTGCTCTGCAAGAGCTCCTCCCCCTCAGAGCGAGTCTTGACAGAAAGGGATCAGTAGAGACAATGTCTGAACTGGACTATTAGAGTTCAAAAGGTAGGCGATACTGCCACCTGGTGAGATTTGATCGGCATTGCAATTCCAACGTAGGCAAATGAGCCAGGGACACCTAGAGTGATCCGGCTGACCGTTTAGAACAGGGATCAAAGGAAAAATATCGAAGGATCCAAAAAACGAGTTTACTCGTTATTGGTGCGAAACACTTGGTGGCGAAACACGAGTTTACTCGTTATTGGCCGTCAATGAGTTAACACTGTCGCCTCACAGCTAGATGGTCCTGGGTTTGATTCCCGCTTGAGGGACCAGATTGCCAGGTACCCATGTGTGTAACGATCCCAGGTCCTGGGGGGCCTGGGTTAAGGAGAACAATAACTAGTGGGTACCATCAGATGGTCCATCAGATGGTGCAGGCGGCCATCTTGCCTGTTCTGATAAGTGTAAATAATGTAATGAATTGTTTGTTTAATGTGATTTCATTATGTGTGTTGTCGTTGTTGACGTTCCCTTCCCTGGTGTGATGTTTCCCCTGTCTGGTTGTGTTTTGTAATTATGCTTATGTGTCTAGTGGTTAAATGTTTGTTTGTTAGAATGGCCTGGCCAGGTGTTAGTCAGGGTATATATGTGTGTTTCTCCCTTTCCTCTGTGTGGCGTAATTTCCTCCTGTTACCTGTTTCCTGCCCACGTCATTGCTCCCCCTTGGTTGTCTAGTAAGTGTAGTGTTTGTTTTTGCCTGTTTTACGTTCTCCAGTTTATTGTTCTTATGTCAGTTAGTTTGCGCCATTTACTTTTGTTTGTTTGTGCTCTAAGTCTTTTGTTATCATACCAGCAAGGCTGTGTTGTTATTGCTGTTTCGTGTAGTGCTTGGTGAACCTCAGTAAAGAGTCATTATCTACACAAATTCTGCCGTCTCCGTTTCCTCCATTCACCAGTCATTCTGCAGTTTCGGTGCTCTCCGGTCCTTCCGCATATTGGGTTCTACTTCCCCCCCAGCTTCGTAACACATGTGGGGTATCTCCCAGGCCTTCAGAGTTTGTCATGTTCCCCCGTGCTCGCAAGGGTTTCCCCCCCAGAAAGAGATAAACCCAATGGAAAAACATACAGAACAGATCGCTAACGCTAACGCTGGCAAAGATGGACAGGAGCACTTGGATTGGTGCCCGGGCGAGGCCCCACGCCACAGCCCATGTCTGCTTTAGGCTGCTTTTGGGGGGACGACAGGATGGGTCAAGCGCAGAGAGGAAATTTAATTGGTGACCAAAAAAAATGCATGTGTGTGTGTCCTATGTGTTGCCCATCTTGCATGTGTGTGTACGCTGCATGACGATGTAGCAATGTGTGCTACAAATAATGACCAGACATCACTGAGGACCTCACCTGGGACAGGCACACCAGACACCACTGAGGACCTCACCTGGGACAGGCACACCAGACATCACTGAGGACCTCACCTGGGACGGGCACACCAGACATCACTGAGGACCTCACCTGGGACGGGCACACCAGACATCACTGAGGACCTCACCTGGGACGGGCACACCAGACGTCACTGAGGACCTCACCTGGGACGGGCACACCAGACATCACTGAGGGCCTCACCTGGGACGGGCACACCAGACATCACTGAGGACCTCACCTGGGACGGGCACACCAGACATCACTGAGGACCTCACCTGGGACGGGCACACCAGACATCACTGAGGACCTCACCTGGGACACACCGACCACGATGGTGAAGAAGGCCACCTCTTCCACCTCAGGCGACTGAAGAAATTCGGCATGGGGCCCCAGATCCTACAGGCTTCTACAGAGGCATCCTGACTGGGTGCATCACCACCTGGCATGGGAACTGCTCTGCCCTCAACCACAAATCACTGCGAAGAGTCGGACAGCACAGCACATCAGTGGATCTGAGCTTCCCTCCGTCCTGGATATATACAACAGATGGGATCATCAAAGGCCCCAGCCACCCCAACCACAAGCTGTTTCAGCTGATGCGGTCTGGCAAACAAATGTGTGGCCACACAGCCCGAACCCGCAGGCTCCAGGACAGTTTCCCCCCCAAGCAATCAGGCTCATGAAGGAATAATGCCGTCAGCCTGCTGCCTGCCCGCCCATCACTCACACACACCCACATGGATGTCAACAGACGAACACAAGTCATGAAAACAACCTACATTTACTGCGCACACACCCACACATTGTACTATGCACATAAGACACCCACACTGTGATTACTGTACTATACTCAGAGCTATTTGCATTTTTGTACTATATTTAATTCTATATTCAGAGCCACTGTGACATTGTCTCCTGCTCCTACTTTACACTACATGTATTGCTTTATTGCTTTTTTTCTTTTCTTTTTTAACTATTCTTATAATTAACCTTATTTTATTGATGTCGTTGCTACATGGTTGAGGAACCAAGACCAAAGAGTACAAAAAAGTACTACTTGTGTGAAATCAACCACTCTGCCCCTAGTGGCAGCTCACGGGCATGGCACTTTGAGAATCTGCCCTGATGCTTCGCATCTAAGGCACTGTGTCCTTGTTTTGAATATTGCATTTATCTCAGCATCATCTACATGCCCAGCATGTATACAGGTGTTTGGTTTGTGCAGACAAACAGCTCTCTCTGGCATTCAGGTGTGATGCTACTGTGATCAGAAGCAGTAAACAGTCTATTTAAGACGGTTGTGTAGTCATGAACACCACTGTCGCATTTGATAATACATACACTATTTGCAATTTGCACTATACAAACACACATTTGCATACAGAAATTGTGCAGGTTGATATTTTCCAATTAGGGCCAGTTCTGTAAAGCGCAAACACTATCTGACAGAGTGACAAATATTGTGTCAATTGTGGTCTATTCATGTGGTTTATTTGCCATGAAATGGAAATGAGGTTTGTGTTATAGCTATATTACAGTATTTGCCGCCACGGCCGAAGCATCAGCAATGCAGATTCTTTGAACACACACACACACACACACACACACACACACACACACACACACACACACACACACACACACACACACACACACACACACACACACACACACACACACACACACACACACACACACACACACACACACACACACACACACACACACACACACACACACACACACACACACACACACACACAGTATTAATCTAACATGAAAGAGGATTATGTCTCTAGGGATAACAAATTGCCTCACTATTTTGAATTTGCTTCCCAAATATTTCAAAGTTAGTCAGACGTGTCGTGATTTTGTTATGCGGTGGTTGACTTGACACAACGCTCGAACCGAACCCATAGCTCGAACCGTTCTTAATTACGACATAATTGATAGCTAATGTGTTGTAATAGACTAGAGAGCTGTTAGGTGGTGCCGCCGTACCATGAAAGGGGGAGAGGTAAAACTCTATTCTGCTCGAGTGGATAAAGTTATTCATTAATCAGACCTCGGGACGCACACTCTGGGCACACAACGATCAGCCCGGAAAATCAGACAAGAATAATTTTATTTACACGACAGTCGGCATTCAAACTACACGGGTCACGATCTTGAGAATTAAGCTAATTAACCGTTATCGTTGTTTTTATGATCTGATAAATTGGCTGTCTTGACAATGTTTGTTACCCAAATATATCGTTGATAGCGATCTGTTTTTCCATTGGGTTTATCTTATCGGGGGGGAACCCTTGCGAGCACGGGGAGAACATGCAAACTCCACACAGAAAGGCCTGGGAGATACCCCACCTGGGTACCTGGTATCATGGAAACCTGGTCCCCAAGCGGGAATCGAACCCTGGACCTTCTTGCTGTGAGGCGACAGTGTTAACCACTACACCACCGTGCCGCTATATAATAATTTTATATAATAATAATAATATATAATAATAATACACCTTGTGTATACTGCACCTGTGTATACTGCACCTTGTGTATACTGCACCTGTGTATAATGCACATTGTGTATACTGCACCTGTGTATACTGCACCTGTGTATACTGCACCTGTGTATACTGCACCTTGTGTATACTGCACCCTGTGTATACTGCACCTGTGTATACTACACCCTGTGTATACTGCACCTTGTGTATACTGCACCCTGTGTATACTGCACCTTGTGTATACTGCACCTGTGTATAATGCACCTTGTCTATACTGCACCTTGTGTATACTGCACCTTGTGTGCACTGCACCTTGTGTATACTACACCCTGATATACTGCACCTGTGTATACTGCACCCTGTGTATACTGCACCTTGTGTATACTGCACCTGTGTATAATGCACCTTGTCTATACTGCACCTTGTGTATACTGCACCTTGTGTGCACTGCACCTTGTGTATACTACACCCTGACATACTGCACCTGTGTATACTGCACCTTGTGTATACTGTACCGGTGTATACTGCACCTTGTGTATACTGTATACTTTACTTACTCATAGTATTATTCACATGCTAAGTGTTATTGACCATATTTATTGGAACGTATAATAATAACTGATAGGGCATACAGACCCTCATGTGCACCTTTGATTACACTGTTAATTATAATTTGTTTACACTGCTTATTTTAACCTTTTTTACTGTACTATGATTTTATTGCCTATATTTATGTATTCTACTATTACCATGTACCTGTACCTCTCCTCCCCCATGCTTCTATGATGCCTGCATTTCCACAAGGGGATCAATAAAGGAATATATTACTAGTGGTGCCAGTGCAACTTTTATAATCATCATCATCGTATTATATCACGTTAATTTCTCACTCATCACCGGGAGGGAAGGAGAGAGAGAGAGAGAGAAAGAGAGCGAGAGACTACTAGAGCTAGCCAACGCGAGGCCCTCAGTCAACTAGCCTATCCGGTCAGCCGGTTCCCGTCTCTCCGGCGGCGGCGTTAAGGTGTATATCGATTCCTTTTTCAAAAGCAAATGCCATTCTGATCCTTCTGTGTCATAGACAGCAGTCCCAGACAGGCGGGACCGTTTAGACGAGTCGGCAGGTGATCGTGAGAGAAACAGAAAGTCTTTCCCCACAGGAGCGGTTCGTGAGCTCAGTCAAGCGAGCGGCAGAATCCTTTGGACTTTTGCTTAGGACTTTACAAAATAAAAGTCTCCAAGTCAAACACTATTAGATGGAATTTTGTGTACAAAAAAAGTATAAAAGTGTAATAAATACGGAGAATATAGTGTAGAGGTTTTATCTTTTTTTATATGGGGTGACAGTGGCTCAGGAGGTAGAGCCGTCGTCTGGTAATCGTAAAGTTCCCGGTTCAATACCCGCTCTTCCCGGGTGTCGAGGTGTCCTTGAGCAAGACACTTAACCCCTAACTGCTCCCGATGAGCAGGTTGGCACCTTGCATGGTGGCCTCCGCCGTCAGTGTGTGAATGGGTGAATGTGAGGAACAAATTGTAAAGCGATTTGGGTAAAAGCTGCTATATAAATGCACCATTTACCATTTAGATAAGACCTTTTATACTGATTTATACTTGGTGGTCAAGGTGGCTGCATAATATTTGTTTTCCATTGTTGCATAAAATACTCTACATTCTGTGCATGTCTTCTTCATTCAAGGCGTACTTCTGGTACTTCTGATCCAGCGTCTCCTACCAGACCAGCAACAAAGGTCATCTCAGTGCCGGGGGTCTCAATTTGCTTTTGCTATGATTCAGCTCCACGCCAGACATGTTATGGTTGGTAAATCTTGTGTATATTGTGTAATATATGGGCTTCAGTCTGAGGTAATAAAGAGCTGCGCAGTAACCCTTTGTACATGTAGCACTTGTGTCACTTACTGTAACAGCTGTTCGCCACGGGCACAGTTCTAAGTTCGAATGAGGAGAGGAGTAATATGCACAATTAAAAGAGTGGACCAGAGACAGAATTATAATAATGACCGGTTTATTAATAAGCGCGCTAGCTAGACATACAGACATATAGACATATAGACGTATAGTACAAAGTAGTAGTTGTTTGAAGTATCCCTTTTAGGTTCTTTCAGTAACCTCCCCTCTAAGGAGGGTTAGTTCGATATCAAGTCCTAGATTGATTGGATCAACACATTAGGTTTGGTTCAGACGTCTCTGAGGTTATCTCTAGCTAAAAGCTAGGTTCAAGGTTGGATATTGGATGTATCCTTTTATCGTCAGTAAACTCTATATCAGTTTATCATTAGTAAACACTATATCAGTTTATCATTTCAATAGGTAAATGTTTAAACATATTAATTTAAACCTTTAAATGTGCAGGGAAAGCAAATACCTTATTAGGTGAAATGCTCCTTTAAACTCTTCCTTTGAAGGTGTAACACAACAAAAGTACCAAATGGAATATTATAGGTTATGGGAATGCTAATACCTTATTAGGTGAAATTACCCTTTAAAACTTCTTTCTTTACAGGAGAACCATCAGTGATTCAACTATAATCAATGTCATCAATGGGATTCAAGTATCTTATTGGGTACATTGACCCTTTAACTCGTCCTCTTTACAAGAGAACATCAGTAGTTCAGGTATCTTACTGGGCGTATTTACCCTTTAAGTCTCCCTTCTTATAGGAGAATATCAATGGTTCAAGTATCTTATCAGTGGTTCAAGTATCTTACTGGGTGTAATTACCCTTTAAGTCTCCCTTCTTATAGGAGAAATATCAGTACCCATATATCAAATTAAATCAAATCAAATACAAAATACAATATCAAAATAACAAAAGGTGGTCGAAGCCCTTGGAATGTCCTTGTATTCTCGTTCAATCAGTTCGTGTATCAGAAAAGGATATAGGTCAGTTCAATCCGTGGAAGTTCTTATGATTCAAGTTCAATCAGTTCAATCCTACCGGACTGTTGAGGTAACAGGAGTTGAGCAACAGGGGTATTCGAATCAGGCTGGCATTAGCCTTGAGCTATATCAGAGGTTCAGTGGGTTGGCTCGCCATTCGGCACACCGCCTCGTCCCTCGTGGGCACACGTGGTGATGGGTGGTCTGGAACTGCTCCCAGGGTGGAACGGGGTGCTGGGGAAACCTAAAAACCTGGCCTGCTTGCAAGCAGGCATTCAGAAAATAAAAGCTATTTACCATCTTTTATCGCTTCATCATCCTTTCATTGCTTTCAGAATGAATAATCAATCAGGCTACTTTTAGCTATGCTGTCCCATGCTAAGTTAGGCTAAAGTGCGCTAGCATATGGGACATTCCTCACGTTCCATATTAAACTCTCAAAACAGTCAAAATGTATATAGACCATGTTCTTATCGTACAGCATATCAATACAATTATAAGTACTTCTGAAATGGTTCCTTCCTAGTTTTCATTTAAGAATGAGCTACGTTATTTAGCTTGTAGCATTATTAGCTTGTAGCATGGAGCTAACCATTTTGCGTATTCGACAATGAACAGCACAATGTTGACGAAACTCACCAAAACCGCAGGTTACTTTAACTGCAATGCTTCTTCGGTTTTGCAACTGGGGGAATCTTTTATAACTGTTTGATAACTGTTTTTATCATGCTATTTCATCTCAGCAGCAGCAACGTTCACCTGCGTCATCTCCGTGGATGCTGTGAGTCTCATCTGCGCGTAGTGCAGATTCACCTGCTGTAAAGCAAGGCGTGGCTGTCGTGATATCTATCATGAAGTAAATTAAAGGGCAGTGCTGTAATTCAAAGGACTTGGTACCCAATAATATTAACTACTTATGTTCTTTCATAATAGCAATAACTATTTATGTTCTTATTCAATGGCATTAACTATTTATGTTCCCATGATTAAATAGTTATGAATCTGAAACCTGGGTTACATCCACACTCCAGAACTTGATTAATTAATATAAAAGGGCACATCGTTGCTATAAGGCTTCCAGAAGTAAGTAATCCAGTGTGACGCAGCTGTAAGGGGGCCAGTACACGTGGCCCATATTCAAGGCTCTATAACAGGGGTGGCCAACCAGTCAGAGACTAAGAGCCACAAAAAAATGACTGTGGTACCACAAAGAGCCACACCATATACCAGCGTTTCTCAACCTTTTTTTTCAGTCACGGCACCCTTCATGTGTTTATAGGTCTCACCCTCTGGCCTCTGAAGTTGCTAATGTCTTTTTTATTTGGGCCTCACAGGGTTAAAAGTACCCTGTGAGACCCACGGTTGCAAAATTACAAAATCACTTTTAGCCATTTAAAAAAATTATGTTTATTTAAAAAATGTTAAAGGGGAACTATTTTACTATTTCTTTCACTATTTGGGCACTTTTACACAATTCCTGTGAGTCTATGGAACACCTAGGTTTTTTTTTTTTTTAAATGCATTGTTTTGTATTTCTAATCAAGTACTAAAAACCGCATTTTTCTACCTCAAGCCGTTTTGAGGCTGGGCTCCAACCACTGTGTGGCCTGGTGCCAACTGCCACATCAACTGCCACATTATTATGCAGCTGAGAAATCTCTGAAATGTCATGAACTTGCGTAGAAAGCCACACGTTAACACATAACTGCATCCTGCTTTCTGCCGTCGCTCGCCGATTCAACTTCAATCACAAAGCACAATAACACTACAAAACATAAAATATGCTGATTCTTCTGTGATGGCACAGTGACAGACGTCTGGATGCCTAGGGACTGTCGCAAAATAGAATACACAAAATACAACACACATGGATTCCATTTGAATAGAATACACACAAAAAAGGGGGTGGTAATGAAATAGAAACAAATATAAATGTGTTGTTCTGAATGTCAATTTAAGTGGCGCTACTAGTACCTTTTGTGTCGGTGCTATTAAAAACGTTAGTCTGGAGTCAGCAGTGGCCAGAGGTACATTTGCACAATGTTAACGGTACGAATTTGAATGAAAATGAATGAAATGTTTGTCGCCTCAGAGTTGTGTTTGTGTTCTGGGTTTTTTAACGAGGTGGGCTGTTCTTTCTACCTTCAGTTAAATTATTCCTATTGTGACGAGAATCGTTTCAATGTGAAACGAGAGCCACGTCGTCGAGAGGAAACAGGTGCATGATTAAACGTGGCTGTTCATGACTGTACAAGTACAAAGATCCACTGTGGTGGAAGCTGAATGAAACCGTTGTCTTCTTGCACAGCAGATGAATGCGCTGTGACTCGTGGAATCTGATAATCACCCTGCAGTGATTGTGAATGTCCTGTGCACATAATACTTAACCTTAACCATAGCCCTATTTTCAGAAAATCCACCTAAAAATACATACCTACTGTAAGTAAATGGAAGATTGCTCCACTTCTACAAGGTCCACTTGCATGTTATTGGTATCTAGGGACATCTATGGATCTCAGGGAATGTATTCCAGTGCCAGAAATAGTGTGTCTGTTACTATGCTTGAGTAAATTGTGAGATAGAACAAAGGAGAATATAAATTATGATTTTTCTTTGCATCTTTGACGGTGAATAACACCATGCTAAAAATGACCAGACATGAAAAACTGCAACTGAGCTTGTCCAGCACCTTCTTGAGATCACGTGTACAAAAGCTCTAAGCAAATGAATGAAGGGAAGATGATTAGGAATGTTTTGTAGATACAGTACTGAATTCTGCCATCCGGACAAATGCTATTTGAAATATTATCTATAGAATATAGAAATATCAAGGCCTATAAATTACATTATATTATGATTATTTATATTATATAAATTACATTATATTATGATTATTATGATGATTATTGACCCACGGAGGAGGAGTGTACAGTACACACCTCTGTACATAGTTGAGACGGAGGTGGATAGGGTTAAAACCTTTAAATTCCTCAGTATCCACATCAGCGAGGACCTCACCTGGGCTCACAACACCCAACAGATAATAAAAAAAATCCCCACCAACGACTGTACTTCCTAAGAAGGCTGAGAAAATTTGGCTTGCCACGCAAAATTCTCAGCAACTTCTATAGAAGTACGGTTGAGAGTGTCCTTACCAGCTCAGTCACGGTCTGGTATGGAAACTGCACTGCTAAGGAGAGGATGGCACTCCAGCGAGTGATTAAAACTGCTCAGTACATCTCTGGAGCAGCCTTCCCCTCACTACAGGACATTTACTCTACCAGGGCCACCAGGAGAGCACACAACATCATTAAGGACAGTGCACACCCCCAACACATGATTGATTGATTGATTGAAAAGTTTATTAACAGATTGCAGAATGGGTACAGTACAGTACAGCTCAATACATACAATTGTTAAGAGGATGCAGACCTGAGAAAGACTTTCGTCTTGTTTCCATCAGGGTCCCCCATTTTCAATTCATCATATGACACACATGACATACAGATAGACAGTACTGCTACATCTATACATTTATGACATACCAGATTTTCAAATACAGTACTGTTTGTGATACTAAAAAAATCCAGAAGAAGAGTATATACATTTGACATAGAAACTGTGCATTGGGGGAGGTTGGGTAGGTGGGGTGGGGCTGTACATTGGAGGTGGGGGGGGGGGGGGGGGGGGGGTTGGGTAGGGGGGGGGTACACTGTACATTGGAATACTGACATACATTTGACATGGAAACTGTACATTGGAGGAGGTTGGGTAGGTGTTGGGTTGGGTGGGGCTGTACATTGGAATACTGACAAAGCCATGCTTGGTCTTTATTGTACAACTGGGTTAGGACATTTGTAGGGGCCAGTTTTGAATTGCAGTCTCCCGTAGGTGTTCTTTGAGAGTGTTTTTGAAGGTGGGTAGTGATTTACATTCCTTTACAGCTTTGGGTAGGGCGTTCCACATTGTTGTGGCATAATTGCGAAACGTGTTTAGTCCCTTGTTTGTGCCGAATCTGGGTTTTACATGATTTGTGGAGCTCCCTCTGGTGTTGTGATCGTGGTATTCACTGACCTTTGGGAAGTATTTTGACATGTACATGGGTACCTTGGTCGTGTAGTGTATCTTGTAGACCAGGCCCATTGCAAGTTGCTGTACTCTGTCGTCTACTCTAAGCCATCCTAGGTTGGCAAAGTGTGCAGGGGTGAGGTGGGTTCTAGGAGTCAGGTCAAGCAGTAGTCTGACTAGTTTGTTTTGAGATGTTTGTAATTTGGTTTTTAGTGCCTTTGAGGTGCTTTGGTACCATGAGGTGCAAGCATAGTCGCCATCAGGCAGGCGATATAGGAGTCTGAAATCCAGAACTACGAGACTGACAAACAGTTTCTACCCACAGGCCATCAGGCTCTTGAATGCCTAGCCCCCCCCCCCCCCCCCCCCCACCTTCTCGGCAGACACTGACCTGATTACTGCTGTGAACACACTGTCACACACACTGTCATCATTCCCCCCCGAACTATGAATCACTAAAGACACTTTTAACTGCTGCTGTGACCCACTGTCACCTCCATTCATATGTAAATACTGATCGGAACGTGCAATCTAACTCACTGTGCCATATATATTTATCTATTTTTACCTTATTTTCTAGCACTTGCTTGTATTTAAATATGTTTAAGTTAAGTATTGTGTGATTTTGTGTGAAGGGTGGACTAGCAAAGTAATGTAATGGGAAATATTAAAGGACTTAACGATGAGCCGTTTACAAATCATTCTGAGTCATTATTAATAATAATAAGAAAGTTTATTTCACCGTGGCCACAAATGAAAGGACAGTTTATAGTCAGAGACAATATGTTAACACATTAGCGTCTGGCCATAGAGTGACCCAGAGCGCTGTTCAGACATATGTTAAATACACAGTTGTGGTATAAACAAAAATGGTTCTCAGTCACTGGGAGCAACAACAAAGAAGTTATGGCTGGCTGGGGAGATGTCGGAGTCTTCTTAAAGAGACATACACACATTAACCAGTCTAGCTGGTCACACTGAAAGTCACGCTGTATAACATGATGTCTCAACACAGATCTATAAGAACATGATAATATATTCCACGACAGTAAGATTTTCATTGTATGGCAAACTGTCTGTTTAACTGTGCATATGACAATAAACAATCTTGAATCTTGAATCTTGAATTATTATAGCCAAGTTGCACATCTATGGATCGGGCCAAATCTACTCTTTCCAATGGCAGAGTTCAATTTGGATTTAGTATCACCAGGCGTGCAGCAAGAACCGTGAATGAAATCTACTGTAAATAATTCTTTATTATGAAGACCGGTCCGCCATTTTGAATCGGATTGCAACAGGGATTTTTGCTAAACGTTCTCAAAAAGGTAGATAAAAAAAAGAAACGTAACATTAATCCATACAGTCTGTAGACATGGATTTATGACGTGATGTCATCTGCGGTCTGCCGACGGACCGCTCGGGCTAAAGAGGTTAATGTCTGAGTACTTTCGGCAAAAACAAAAGAAAAACAAGTTGAAAGATTATCATATGTTGCTGCCTTTCCCATTTCCAACCTACCGTTGGCATTTTATATTCATAATTCTTTCTTCAGACTACAGAGTCCAAAAGGTCCCTTAATGATTTCTGCCGGATGTGTAGATAATGAAGGCCTTTGGCCCTCACCTAAGTTTCTCCAAAGCGCCTAGATGTAATAAGCGGCTAATCGCTCCTCGCCACTCCCCTACCCTCTTTCTCCTCTCCAAGGAGGACGTGATGACCTGTGGAATCACGTGGAAAGCTGCTGACGGACAGCATAATTCATTCCCTGGCCATAATTGCTTCAGCTTTCGACAGAGTGAAACACAGAGCACAGCTGAGACCCTACAGTATGTATGGAGACAATAAAATCCATTGCAGTGGCGGGGAAGATGCTCAGGGATAACGTGGCACTGAGCGAACGACTGAGGCATATTGCTGTTTAAGGTGAAGGGAATGCCTCTCCGTTACGTTCAGAATTCTGGACCCCAAGCCCTATTTATATTCTCTCTACTAGGCGGAAGCCCGGGGAGATCATGTAATAGGTTGCATCTGTGTATCTGTCTCTGTCCGCAGCTAATCTCGCAAACTACACTGAACACAGAACACTGATCTATCCACACACAAGCACACATGAGCACACACACGACACGCACGCTGTGCACGCTCACACACTAGCAGCCACTTTAACACTTTAACATGAGCAGACACACACTCATGCCGCACACGCCCACACTTATGGCCAAAAAGGAAAGGTCACTTTAAATTAGTATAACAACAGTAACAGTGTATTGCACTACCTAAGCTACCTAGCATGTCCTATATGCCCTGTAAATAACTATGTACAGATACCGAGATGTCCCACTGTGTTACCTGTTACCTGTTTATTGCACAATGTTGTTTTTTATTGGATTCTATTACATGTTGTACCACTGTATTGCACATCGTTGCGGGCAAGACCCCCCGCATTTCATTGTATACTTGTATGCCGTGACAAATAAAACTCTTGACTTGACTACAGGGCTGATTTAGATGAGGCTGACAGCAGGCCAGGGACCTGGATTCTGGAATATTTTCCAACCGGTCAACGACAAGTATTTGATGTTATTAGTTTGATTATGTTATATTCGTTTTCATTATTGTCCATTGAAGTCCAGAAATACATATTCTGTAATAAGTTACCCTTTGAACGCAAGATGGTAATACCACAGGTTCTTTGTTAATCAGCTCTCTGGCACCGGTTTACAACATGCCATAGTGAACCTATTTCCGTTGACATACCTATGCATTAAAAACATGTATGAATTAATTGAATAAATAAGCCCCGCCCCCTTTCCTATCTCATGAACTGTTTGTCGTAGAGACTTATGGGAGGTGTCAATTAACTTAATATTTTAAAGTAATACAACATTTGATTCCACTCAAATAGTTTTAAAGGTTTATTCCACCCAATAGTGTAATAGTGTGTACAATTGGTATATTGTGTAATTATGTACTAGTGTGTAATAGTGCAAATGTTGTAACACTAACAGTGTGTAACTAGTGTAATAGGAATAATGCAGGGAGATCTGCTTTCATTGGTCTATGTTTGCCCTGCCCCCCTACAGTTAAGCCCCACCTAACACGTAGGCTACTAGTAAATAAATGGGTGGTTGCTGCCTGGTGGAGACTTGTGTTCTACTGAGGATAGTTGATGTATTCTTTATTTAGCCAGGACGACCCCATTGATATACAATATGACTTCTTCCAGTTTCACATACAAATCAATTTCACATGGTAGAGATACATACAATACATGAAAGCTAGGAGAGAGAGGTATTTAAAAAGAGAAAGATACAGTCCATAGTACCCACAATATCCATTACACAGTTCGCATCAAGTCAAGGTTATGTAGTAGAGTAACACGTTTCCTTCAAGATTGTTTTGTGAAATACCTTTAAAAGTATTTCAAATGAGGGAATGCTTCATTCCATGCCCAAGGTGGATAAATAAATAGCAATGTTTATTTTTCCTCCCTGATATAGAGAGGACCATCCTAGAGATTCATATGAAGTGTCATGGTAAGTATGTGAGCCTGTTACAAAATGTAATGCAGCCTGATCAGCTGATTCCAGATTTTTTCAGTATGGACAAATGGACAAAGCTGCATGCATGTAAATAACATCACCTAACACATAGAAATTTGCTTTATTATTATATTGTAACGTTTTGAAGTTTCAAACGTTATTGACGACTCTTGAGGCAGATGCTATTTCTCAGTCTTTGTTTATTCAACAGTTCTCAGTTACAGGCTGCAGTGTGCGAGTGACTCATCCCTATAGCTTCCCATGCCTCAAGAGAGCGCATGCTGGGTGCCACACCCTCTTATACCTTCCCCAGGTCAGCCCCTGCCCCCTCGACTCTGTCAACCCGCGGCGCCGCCAGCCCTGCGATGGCGGAGTACAGAGTGACAGCTCGGCTGACTAACCGACCCAAATCTCAGGGTCGCTACAATATTATGAACATTTTCAATAGGCAATTTTGGCAAAGAGTAAAGTTCTTAAAACGTTTTAAATAGGCCATTACAAAATAAAAAAACAATTGTGATTACTACCATTAATGCCGACACCGAAAACAGTCAGGATAGTAGGATCAACTGCTTTAGAGCGGCAACAAGTGAAGTTCATACATTATAATTTGAGGTCGACACTATATATTCTGCTGTACAGGCGCACCAACCGACCTGTAGGAGTCGCTGTCCACAATGTCCGATCCCCACCCACAGCTTTCCCACCCCTAACACTGCCAATTGTGTTAGTATGAACGACCAGCCAAGCTGGTAGCAACGCCAAGAGCTGGGCTCGAACCCAGCATCTCCAGCGTTAGTGGCGAGCGCCTTGCCCACTGCGCCACTAGCCGCCTGAGGTCGACACTATTGTACTGCATCTGTGTATTGTATACTTTACTTACTCATAGTCTATATTTAGATTCTAGTGTTTATTGTAACCATATTTATTGTAATGTATAATATAACTGATAGGGCATACAGAGCCTCATCTGCACCTTTGATCATATGCGTATATTGAGAGTTAATTATATTGTTTACACTGCTTATTTAAACGTTTTCTATAATTACATATTTATGTATTCTACTATACCATGCCCAATTGCCCATACCTGTACCCCCCCCCCCCCCCCCCCCCCCCCCCCACCATGTTGCTAGGGGTGCCTGAATCTCCCCAAGGGGATCAATAAAGGAATATATTATCTCATCTTATAAAAGTACCTTTATTTCTCTATGTGAGCTCATAACCGTGAGATTAACAGTAGGTTTGTGAAAACAGATCAGCTGGCTTCTACAATAACACGCTGCAACAATGTGTGTGGCTTAAATTATTTACAAAAGTGTTCACATGTAATGCATATACATAAAAAAACACACCCTTGCTGTCAACTGTCCGCTATCCCCTCTCTCTTCCGTTCCTTCTTCTACTGTTCACCGTCCCCTCCACGTCCTTGCCCTGACAACCTGATCTACCAGGACCTCCCTATTGAAAAAGTTGCAGTACAGGTTCCTCACATCATAGGCTGCCCACGGTGCCCTTTGCCCTCTCTCTCTCTCTCTCTCTCTCTCTCTCTCTCTCCTCTCTCTTCTCTCTCTCTCTCTCTCTCTCTCTCTCCTCTCTCTCCTCTCTCCTCTCTCTCTCTCTCTCTCTCTCTCTCTCTCCCTGGCAGCTTGCGGGGTGAGGAGGTAGTTGTGGAGTATGCAGGCTGTCAACACTACACTGTCCGCGTGGTGTGGAAGCATATTTATCTTGGTGTACAACACCCCCCATCTGGCTGCCAGGATACCGAAAGCACATTCAACGGCCACCTACCTCTTGACGGTCTATAATTAAAAACGTTTTTTTATTTTGTCAGTTCCTCTCCCGAATATGGCCTCATCAGGTATGGTCTGACAGGAATGGGCATTTCTCCCAGGTCACCAGAGCCATGGAGCTGGGTGTTCCTGGAACATGGGAGTTTGCCAGCCGAGTGGCACGGTGGTGTAGTGGTTAAACACTGTCGCCTCGCAGCAAGAAGGTCCAGGGTTCGATTCCCGCTTCGGGACCAGGTTTCCATGATGCCAGTTACCAGGTGGGGTATCTCCCAGGCCTTTCTGTGTGGAGTTTGCATGTTCTCCCCGTGCATGCACGCAAGGGTTTCCCCCCCCCCGATAAGATAAACCCAATGGAAAAACATGCACAACAACAAGATCGCTAACGCTGTGGCGTCCTTGACGAAGACGGACAGGAGCACTTGGATTGGTCCCCTGGCGCGGCTCACGTTGCGCCTGTCTGCTCCCGGCTGCCCTTGGGGGGGAAGGACGACGGGATGGGTTAATCGCAGAGACGAATCACATACATGCATCGCATGCATGCCGATTAATGACCTCTGAGCAGGTCCTAAATTTTTATTAAATTATTATAATAAAGAAACTTGAACTTGAAACTTTTATTGTAACAACATCCAGACTTGTTAAGTGCCTGTGTAGCACTTGTGTCACTAACAGTAACAGCTAGACACCACGGACCAGTTCTAGGCTCGAGGGAGGAGTAATATATACAGTAAAAGGAGTAGTAGACCAGAGACAAAGTTATAATAATAACCGTGGTTTATTCAAAACAACAGCGCTGGTAAGACAATGACGACAATGTGCAACAGGTAAGTGAGGTAAAGTAAAGTATCCCTTTTTAGGTCCTTTCATTACCCATTCCTTAGGAAGGTTAGTTCGCTATCAAGTTTCTAGGTTGATTGAATCAACACATTTTGTTCAGACGTCTCTGATAATAATCACTAGCTAAAAGCTAGATTTAAAGTCGGACATTAGATGTATCCTTTTCGTGAGTTAGCTCATTTTCTTTCTTCTGCAGGTGCAGATTGGTAAACCTTATATTAGTTTATCATTTTCAGTTAGTAGGTAAGTATTTAAACGTATTAATATCTAAACCTTTAAGTGTGCAGGGAATGCAAGTACCCTTTTAGGTGAAATGACCCTTTAAACTCTTTCTTTGCAGGTGTAATACCAAGCAAATTACCAATGGAAAATCTTTAAATATACAGAGATGCAAGTACCTTATTAGGTGAAATTACCCTTTAACTCTCTTTCTTTACAGGTGAAACATCAATGAGATTCAAGTACCTTATTAGGTGAAATGACCCTTTAAACTCTCCTTCTTTACAGGAGAAACATCAATGAGATTCAACTACAATCAATATCTATATATAATATACATCAATCAAAAATACAAAATACAAAGGGTATAAAGGCCCTTGGAAGTCCTTGTGATTCAAGTTCAATCAGTTCGTAACGTAGAAAAGGATATAAAGGTCTTTGGAAGTCCTTGTGATTCAAGTTCAATTAGTTTGTTAATTCCAGATCCACTTCCTCACTGGTTACAGCACATGGGAACATCCCATTTGACTTGTGCTAAAGTAGGCTATAGTGCCACACCACATGGAAACACCCCACACATTCTATAGTAACTCTCAAAAGCAAACAAAATATATATAGACCATATATGGACCACCCTTTGAAACCTTATATCTAACTCTGTGTTACACTCAAATGTCTCTGGGCGCGGGGCGCTCCAGTAGCACACCACATAGCGTGCTGAGTCGCGAAGCGGTCGCCCCGGGTTCGTTTACCAGACCAGATGGCCATATGCCGCATGTCTTCCCCTCTTCTCCTCCCGTTTCACCCTCTCTCCTCTGTCGGTCTTGCGTGGCCAAAAAAAAGCTTTTGGTCCTGCGCGACCAGAAAAAGCGAATAAAGATAATTTTTAAATGTCTCCGGGCGTAGGGCGGCTGGGTGGCGCAGCGGACATTGCACTCGTCACCAACGCAAGAGACACCGGGTTCGAATCCGGCTGTCGGCGTTGCCTCCGGCTTGGGCCGGCCGTGATACTGGCTCAATTGGCAGAGTCAGCGGGTGGAAGTCGATGGGTGGTAATCTGGACGTTGTGGACAGCGACTCCTACATGTCGGTTGGGGGACGCCTGCACAGCAGAGACAGGAAATGACAGGGGTAGTGTGAGCCTCCCACACGTTACACCTCGCCAATGAGAGTCCGCGCTGGCAGGTGAAAAGATGTGACAGGCTGCCTCCTCGTGTACCGGAGGGGACACGTGATGCAAGGCTTCTATCCTCCTTACAACCGACCAGTGGTGGGCATATGCGAGCAACGTTCAAGACAGGGGAGGGGAGAATTGGAAACAGCGAAAATTGGGATGGGAGAAAAATAGAAAATAAGGAGAAAAAGTGGATAAAAAAACAAAATTCTCCGGGCGCTATATTTAAACGGAGCCGAGTAAGTCGCTTCATCCGACCACTTCGAAACGCATCTGGCACACTCAATCCATAAATTGTGCCAAATTATGTCCGGGACCAGATGGACACCAATACTGGAAATCGCGATCAGACAATTGGAATATTATTTTTGGAATACCACCGACCACAGGTAAGGACTATCTGGTATCAATTTTAGCTTGATCCAACAAAGTTTTCTTCTTCTGTAGTTGTTGTGAAGGGCCAGATTAAACTGAGAATCTACCTTTATTGTTTGATATACTTTGTATATTATTTATATATATACACGGAATATCCCTTTACCTGCGTTCAAATCAGAGTAATATTCGCTCTCCTTATTGGACAGCGCCCCCAGGCGCCAGCGCGCAGGCCCCCAACGGCAGGTTCAAAGACAAGTTCAGGCATGTCAGGAGTCAGCGTATTGATACCAGACAAAGACTGCGGTTTGGGACTAGATATTCACTTAAGTATAAATACAGCGCAAGGTGCGCACACCGTTACGTTCAGTACCTTACCCCACCTTCACCACGAGTCAACGTGCAGTGAAGTGAGCAACCTTGCGTCTAACAGAGCATTGAGAACCACGTGCGAATAGAATAGTAAAGTGTCAGAGTTTAATGCAGTAACGTCGAGTTCGACCTAATCTAATGTGAAGTAAATAGTCGTTCATTTATTGTATATCGTGCGGCCACAGTTCGTTCGTGTGTAGCATTACCCAGCGGTTCGTCATGTCTTTAGCTAGTGTACTTAGCCAGGGTGTGTGGCCTAAATACGTCGCCCACACCCGAGGAGTCCTAGTCGGAGAACCGTTGGACATGTACACAGGAGAATCGGCGTCGGCGATTGCAGAACCATTACTGGTTGGATTATATTGATTTGGAACGTGGTACCCGGAGAAGAGCATCGTTGATTTCCACTATCGTTTGGGATTCAACCTCGTGAGGATTACAACTCGGGCTGGCCTCGTGGATGGAGGCTGGCTAGCTGTCATCAATGCTATCGAGCATTTGGATTACAATTATTGCTTTGCTGCTGATCAAGGGAGTTTACAAGGACCGACTCCTGTACCTGGAGTCTCTTTATTCCTCATTGAATCAGACGGAGTACCCGAACATTCCTCTACCCTCCAGGCCTTACAACCCCGGAGGGAACCCATTGTCTCCAGGCGGTACCAGTGTTGCCCTATATAGTTGCTACTATACGACAGGTGGTGTCAACTTAGACCCATCGTAGGATTCCTGCTATTCTTAGTGACTCATGCTATTGACTGACTTTACGTATATTCTTCGCCATACAAGCGCGACCCTAATTCTCATTCTGTAACCTAATGTTGCCTAATAATAATAAATTACCCTCAAATACTATTTCTTTGTCAATGCCGTGTTCTTGTGGGTGTTCACCATCTATATTTGATGTACTGTCTGGCCAGTAATTAAAGTACATAACTAGCAGTGGTTTAATCTATCACAATCTTTAATACAGTCAGGGTTTTGTAACCCCTCAGTTACAGTAGTGTTCAACACGAATGCCGTTACTGGCCATCGAAGCATAATAAAATTACCCCCCCCTTTCATGCATTCATGATGAAACATAATACCTATTATATACATTTGATTTGGAAATAGTAGCATGACCAGGCAAGAAACGCCAACACTTATAGTAGAATTCATGTTGCGCCCTAAAACTCGCTTCCCAGGAATTATCCCGGATCACTCTGAAATTATACTAATATAGAATATAGATATAGCTCTCCAAACCTAGTGACGCACAGTGAAAATATGTCATGGAAACCTGGCACGTTAGCTACAAGGCCAAGATTAATAGCTGGCGCTGAGTGAGTTAACAGCAACACCAACTTCGGTTTTGTAAATGGGGGGAATCTTTTATGACTGTTTGATAATTATTATCACGATGCTTGTTATGTCATCTCTCTACCAGTATCTCCGTAAATGTGTTTATCTGCTTCCGTTCTGAGAGGAACGGCGCAAAATGCGTTTATCTACTTCCGCTCTGAGGCGATTTAAAGGGGCAGTGAGGGCAATTCAAAGGATTTGGTCAAAACATTGTTGACCTCACATGAATATACATATAACCAAATAGCATTAACTGTTTATGTTTTAATACAATAGCATTAACTATTTATGTTCATAACTGTTAGTTATGAATCTGAAACCTGGGTTACACCTGTATTACCATGCGTTTTGCACATCCGATGCCCCAAAGTGGTTTGGAAAGTTCCACTCGTTCCAGAACACAGAGACTGTCTCTCTCCAGCTGTTTTCAGTTGGACGGAGAGTCTCGCTCACCATCATCTTCTTCACTATTTTCCTTCCCAGGCGATAGTTGAAGGCCAAGCTATTAATGCTCCCTCTGGTTGCCATGCGCCTATGTAGAAAGAGAACGCTAGTGCTTATGGTCTGTCAAAATGTTGCCTAACATGTAATTATTCAAGCCACGAGGCGAGGATTGCTGAGAGAGATGGAAGTCTCTGAGGGACCAGTTCTGCGACCGTAGAAACAAGACCAGGTGTCTCCCAGGTAGTGGCTCAGGTGCAACTGAACAGAAGGAACGGAAATGTAATAAGATAATTATTGCTCTATCTGCAAACCCGAAGGTACGTGAATAACAGAGGGAATTCTTAATTAACCTACATTGGAACAACACAAAAACAAACCTAAACTGCTAATACCGGTATGATGATACTATATACGCTGTAGGTATACACAGACTAGTAACTAGTTAGTCTGTGTATATGAAGAGTGTGTACGATCTGAAATGAAAGGAGGGGTGTCGACTATTTCAGTGAAATGAGTAAGAATGTGCTCACATGTCGTCACTTTTCAAGCGTGGTGCTGTTTGCTAAGCTCGCGTTACAAAGGTTTTCCACTGACTCCCAGAGGCAAGGAGGTAGCTTTAAGGTGGATTTAAAACATATATATATTTCTGATCGGCGGGTGGTTTTGCACTCAATGTGTACTTTTCAACGAGGAGCGTGATGGTGGTGTTAATTTTCTGAGGCGACCTGGGAAAATCGAAAACATCAACACCACATCCAAAAGTACACAGAGCTATGGAAGACCTCGGTCAGAGGCCAGGAAATTATATATATATATTTATAAAGCTGCTGGCACCTCTGGGAGTCTGGAAAACCTTTGTAGTGCAAGCATATAGCACACAGCACAGGGCCTTAAAGGTGATGCAGACAGAGCTTGCTCTATTTCTGCTTGGACATGTAATGTCTCTTTTTCTGAAGGTGCCTACTCCACCTTTAAAGGAACATGCCAACATTTTGGGAAATTAGCTTACCGTCTTCTCCATGGAGAGACAAGAACATTTTCCATGGAGAAGACGGTAAGATAATTTCCCAAAATGTTGGCGTGTTCCTTTAAGACTATAGATTAACCTTATCGGCTGTAAATGGTATAAATACTGAACCTGTAAGCCTAGTCAACAATGTCACAATTACCTTTTGCAGGTCATGGAGCAAGCTGGATTCAGACAAGACATTTCACAATTCTGATTTCTATTATATTTACAAATTAGTATTCATATCCTCAGTTTTATGGCCGTAGTGAAAAGACTTGTCCTTGGATCACCTTGCAGATTAAATAGAAACCAATTCAACGTTTACAATAGACTAGGGTGACATCATTTGTACCATAGCTCCATAGAGCAAATGTTGCCAAGCTCCACACGTGAGGCTTGTCTAACGTACAGAAAACACGTTTAACATGAAGTTAGCTTAACACTTTGTTAACGTTAGCTAGCCAGGAAATTCCATCCAATATTTTCATATTGAATCAGATCCTCTCCAAAATGTGACAACATCTATGTTAGGTAGAACATACATCAACACACTGGTAAATTCTGTAGTGGAGTGTTGTGTTACTAAAACATTGTACCAAGAAAAAGACACAATGACTATAAGAACGTGAATTCACCTTTATGTAAGTACCTGTTGTTTTGCTGTGGCCTTTAAAAAAAAATGCAATAATGGATTGTATTTAAATTTTCGTCTCACAGATGGGTGGAATGCTGCAGTAGCATGAGAGAGAGACATGCATGTGCTTACACACACACACACACACACACACACACACACACACACACACACACACACACACACACACACACACACACACACACACACACACACACACACACACACACACACACACACACACACACACACACAGACAGACAGACAGACAGACAGACAGACAGACAGACAGACAGACAGACAGACAGACAGACAGACAGACAGACAGACAGACAGACAGACAGACAGACAGACAGACAGACAGACAGACAGACAGACAGACAGACAGACAGACAGACAGACAGACAGACAGACACACAAACACGCACACACACACACACACACACACACACACACACACACACACACACACACACACACACACACACACACACACACACACACACACACACACACACACACACACACACACACACACACACAAAATGAAATCATCATACAGGCAGGATTTTCACAACCTGACAAACTACACTGAATAATACATGCATTCAATATGAGGTTATTTGTGCAGATGTATGTCATACTGTATATATACAGTAGGAACGTGTATCTCTGCAGATGTACTGTATGTCATACAGTATATGAACGTACATACAGTATATATAATATTAAAGTATTCCTATAATTGGTATATTTGGCATCTGTGTACATGGAAATAATTATCGTATGTGCCTTGTAAGCCTGTGTGGGCTGAGCATCTTGATGTTACATTTAATTACCTGTTTTGATTTTTGACACTAATATATCCAAATTACGATAACCAAGAAGTTGCAACATGCAACACATCAACATTTACATTAAGTCAATTAGCTGACGCTTTTATCTAAAGACTTACAAGTTCTGTACAACAAGTCAGCAGGAAGGGTACAACTCTGGCAGCTAAGGGTCAGTAACATTGTTAGTCAATGTCAGTGTCGAACTCGAGTGCTACAATCTTGAGTGCATAGTAGTATATATTAGCATAGTAGGTAGTAATATAGACACAGTAGTGTCGCAGTTTGAGGAAAAGCTATATGCAGACAGTGCTAGGATTATAAATCCTGTCCTTTACCATTGATCAAGTGACTATTGCAACCTCACGCCATCTGCATCAAGGTATTGTTGTGATAAAGCAAACAAAGTCATTTTAAAGTCTGTTTTCTGGCCTGTGATATTTTCTCCCAAACTCATATTATGCGGTGGAGCAGAGTCCAGGCTGGGTATACCATTTAGGTTGCTATTTGTGCCAGTGGAGTTGATTAGATCAGGGGGAGTTCACTGTCTGCATTAGTTGACCAGGGTATCTTCAATCCAGAGTGTAAAAGCACACTTATTACATGCACACACTGCTGCTAACATATACCTTGTATTGTATAGTTTGTATAGATAGAATATACCTTGTTATATATATATACCTTATTCAGTTTATAGTTATAGTTTATATTTATAGTTATAGTTCACAGTTATAGTTTGTATAGATAGTATATATACATTGTGTATTATGTCCAGTTTATAGTTGAGTTTATAGTTTGAGTTTAGTCTATAGTTATGTATAGCTTATTCAGTTTATAGTTATAGTTTATATTTGTAGTTATAGTTTATAGTTATAGTTTGTATAGATAAAATATACGTTGTGTACTATGTTAACAAATCTACTATGATTGAGGAGCCAGGAAAAACAAGCAGCTCATGTTTTTCTGAATTTATGTACATTTAAAAAAGCTGTGACATTAAAATAATCTGAATCTAATGTGTAGAGCGCAGGATATTCAAATTTTCTGAAGACTGAAGTCCTGGTCAACTAATTTCAGTGTGCGGTGAATACATATTGTGAAAACATAAATCAATTCAAATCTAGACTAAAGAAATCTATTTTTGATAGGTACAGAAGGGAAGAAGAGCTTTAATTGCATATAAAAAAAAAATAATAATAATGTATGATACTGTATTGTGCGCTATATCATATCACATTATATAATCATATTATAATGAATTTGTATATTATATTGAACTATATTTGCACTATATACTATTATATTATGGTACTATATTGTATTGTATATATCATGTACTATATATCTCACATCACATTATATATGTGCTGTATGCACTATTATGTACTATATACTATTATATATGCTATTATATACTGCAGGTATACTATACTGTTACTGTAATGTGTACTATATGTGTGTACTGAAATGTGTACTATATGTATCTACTATGTATGTATGTAAATATAAAAATTAAAAAATTAAACGTAAGTCTTCAGGAGTAGGGCCCGACAAACCTAGTGCTTCTCCCTAGCCCTTTTCGGACAATTGGACAATGCTGCAATTGCAGCTGGTAAAACTTTGGTGATTTATGGAATGGACGTTGTTATGTGTCCAAAGCCCGAAATAAAAAATAACTGAACTGAACTGAACTGAACTCCTAATCGCCTTGCATCTGAGACATAATGCATCTTCTGCGCATAACCAGGTCGCACAAGGATCAAGCCATGGATCTTCAGAACCCAGAGCCCAGGGGCAGAGTGTTGTATAATATATCATCTGACAATATGTGAGGAGAGACAAATATGATGTTCTTTCAAGAGTGTGAAGAATATAGTTCTCGAATGGATTAATTAATCAACGGTTTATTTGAAATGAGGATTCAGTTTTACAGATATTTCAAAGGTAATCATTCACAGAAAGTTGACAGTTTTTCATTAACTGCTTGCTCTGTCTCCGTTGCATAATACATTCTATAGGCCTCTGCCTAAAATACAATTGAACACTCACAATCACATCATGGCTGTCAGTTTGGGGAAAGAGAAGAGACCTCTCTTCCTCCCTTTCTATCCTTATATATCAAAACATCATGCAGTAAGAATGACACTCCTCCTGCTCTCTTGCCATTGACTTACATCTGCTAGTCCAGTGGTTCTCAAACTATGGGTTGCGACCCAAATTGGGGTCGCGGGTAGGTGACAGCGCAATGGACACAAAAAACAAGTATATAAAATAAATTATTATTATAATTCTTTTTAATGTTCTGGCAACATATTTTGGCTAAATATGTCTCGTTTTAGAAATGTGTATTGATAACATAGTGCTGTAATTACATTTTCTAATAAATATGCATGATCAAGTTCAACAACGTGTGCTTTTATTTTGATATTCCTTAATTCCACAGGTCCCCAAAAAAAATCCTAAATAAAATGGGGTCACGGTATGAAAAAGTTTGAGAACCCCTGTGCTAGTCCAATCACAGCTCTCGTGATGTCTAGTCGGACAGCCTCACAGATATAGTTTCAAGTTCAAGTTTCAAGTTTCTTTATTAGTTGTCATACAAAAATACAGAATACTTTTATATGAAATGCTTTTTTCTGTTTTGCTCCTGAGAGTGTTAGATAATCTATTTTGTATTTTTTGAAGATTTATTTTTTAGCGTTTATCGCTTTTTACTACTGGGCAGTCCAGTAGAGAGAGAGAGAGGAGGAACGGGAGACAGAGTGGGGGGAAGACATTCGGCAAATAACGACGGGTCCGGGAATCGAACCCGGGTCGGCCGTGCCGCGACTCATGTGGTTCGCCACTGGGGCGCCCCGGGATGCGGTACAATTTAGGGTAAGGTGTAATGAGGTATGAGTTGTAGTGCAAATCTCTTTACCAATAAATATAAAGTGTGTTAAAGAGTCTAAAGTGGGTAAAGTGGGTGCTGCAGTGAGTTGTTTATTTAAAGTGAGTGTGTGCGTGTGGATGTGTGTGCTGTGAGTGTATTTGATTACATAGTGGTGTTATTGTCATTGAGCATCCTGATGGGGATAGAAGCTCCTTCTGAGTCTCTCTGTGCTTGCCATGAGACTCCGGTATCGCTTGCCTGACCGCAGCAGTTCAAAGAGGCAGTTGTTTGGGTGGCTGGAGTCTTATATAGTAATATGACACTTCTCTCTGGCTTGAAGATCCTCCACCACGCCTATTTTGTTCCATCCACTGACGTGACCTCTGACCTAAGCAGTGGCCAGTTCCTGTAACTGATCCCAATTAGTATAATAACTTATAATCTAACTATATTTATATAGGATTGTATTGATTATATTATGTTTTACTTACATTCTATTTAAGTTTGATCCAATGTTATAAACAAGAAAAGAGGAGTGATGAGATTAGAGAATCCATCCTTATCCTCTTTCACATTTTGTATTCCAGTACTCAAGTCTGGTTCTTCATCTGACTTCTTTACCTCTTTACATTTGATCTGTAAGGTATTTATTCAATGTTTTATTTAAGCCAGTTCTATATTTCAGTTACTTGACATATCGCTGCTGGCGGGACAAAACCTCGTAACTCCAAAAACCCAACTTTTCAGCAGAAAAAAACGAACACAGATTTGAAGGCGAATAATAATAATAATAATGGATTGGATTTATATAGCGCTCTTCTCTGACTCAGAGCACATTATTCGTTCATACACAGTCATACCGGTGGTGGTAAGCTACAATTGCAGCCAGAGCTGCCCTGAGGCAGACTCACGGAAGCGTGGCGAATAATCATCGCCTACGGCCCCTCCGACCACCACCAACATTCATTCACATTCATACGAGGCAAGTAGGTTAAGTGTCTTGCCCAAGGACACAACGGCAATAGGATGGACATGGGCTTGAGCAGGATTCGAACCACCAACCCTTCGATCATTGGACGCCCCGCTCTACCCCTGAGCCATAGCCGCCCCACGAGTTACGAGGTTTAGACAGATGATTGGTTTAATGCGTTCCCATTGTGTAGACTTTGTAAAACCCACACACACATATCGAGGATGATCTACGGAGTTGATTTATATAAAAAAAAAAAAATTAGTTATGAGGTTTTGTCCCGCCGGCAGCGATATACAGTACATACACTACCCACTACTCTACATAAAGTAAGACAAATCTTAAAGGCAGAATGTACTCTTTTCTTTCTTCCGCCCAAGCGATCTGTAATGACTCGCCTGACCCTCTGTTTGTCCTGGCCAGGCCATTCTAAAGGGGTTTTATGATCACAGGGTAGTTGATCCAGCTGCCCCGAGGGTTGTTTGAAGTATTCTGACCACGCACCAAACGGCAGCTGAACACATTCCGTAAGACCACTGAACCACTCCGGTATGAAATAATTCTTAATGCAAATAACCAGTTAACCTGTTATAATATATATATATAGAGATGAATTCAATTTGTTACCTCAAGAGAACACAGAGCATCAGCCACACATCCAGCTTACCAGCCTATTGCACCATCCCTGCACACTGTGCCTTGAAGACAAAGAAGAAAGCCTAGGTTAACATCATCCTACACCAGCCTCACTAATCCAGTTCCTATTGAGGACAGGCCTCTTCGCCCAGTTGAAGAACCCAAGGAAAAACCACACGTGCCTCAAGAGGCAAAAGGTTAATGGGGCCACTATAGGTTTTAGCCTTTATTTCAGGGCTTGTGAAGACTGATGTGGTCTGAGCTGTGCTCATCGCTGCGTTCAGTAGTTGATTTTTACGAGATGTCACATAATAATAATAATAATAATAATAATGCATTCTATTTATAAGGCGCCTTTCAAGACACTCAAGGTCGCCGTACAACAATTTAAAAACAGTTAAATTCACAATCACAATCCATTAAAATATAAAAAATATAAAATATAAAATCAGACAAAATAAAATCAGACATACGCCTGCCTAAACAGGTGGGTTTTGAGGTGGGTTTTAAATGGAATGATGGAGTGAATGTTCCTGATGTCGGGGGGGAGGGAGTTCCAGAGGCGAGGGGCAGAGCAGCTGAAGGCTCTTGACCCCATGGTGGACAGACGGGCTGGGGGGACGGTCAGGTTGATGGAGGAGGCAGACCTGAGGGACCGGGTGGGAATGTTGATGTGAAGGAGGTCGGACAGGTATGGAGGGGCGAGGTTGTGAATGGCCTTGAATGTATGGAGGATGATTTTGTAGTCTATGCGGTGTTTAATGGGAAGCCAGTGTAGTTGGTGTAGGACAGGGGTGATGTGACTGATGACAGGGGTTCTGGTGATTATACGGGCAGCAGCGTTCTGGACCAGTTGGAGCTTATGGAGGAGTTTGTGGGGGAGACCAAAGAAAAGGGAGTTGCAGTAATCTAAGCGGGAAGTGACGAGGGAGTGGACCAGGATTGCGGCGCTGTTGGGAGTGAGTGAAGGGCGGAGGCGGTTGATGTTGCGATGGTGGAAGTAGGCGGACCGGATGATGTTATTGATGTGGGAATGGAATGATAGGGTGCTGTCGAGGACGACACCCAGACTCTTGACCTGGGGGGAAGGGGAAACCAAGGAGTTGTCTATGGTGAGGGTGAAACTGGGGTGCTTGGTGAGTGTGGACTTGGAGCCAATGAGGACTACCTCTGTTTTGTCACTGTTTAATTTGAGGAAATTTGAAGTGAACCAGGATTTGATTTCCTGTAAACAGGCACAGAGGGAAGAGGGAGGGAGGGTGGAAGTGGGTTTGGAGGAAACATAGAGCTGGGTGTCATCCGCGTAACAGTGGAAATTGATGCTGTATTTACAGAGAATCCGTAAGGAGAGAACAATTATAGTCAGGGTTTTCAGAAGAGTCAAACGATAGATAATGAGATAATCTACATTGCATTGTTCAAACATATCTGGCATTGTGCAATTTGGTTTGAAATGTGTTTGTAGGAATCAGGTAATTGTAATAGTACCCATATCAACTTTTCCTCCTCTGCCTGGCTGGCTGCCTCCTGTTTCTGGTGTGGGGATTTGTCACGGCACACATTGCTGGAAATAATAGGTTTCAGAGCACAGATGTGCCCTTACTGCTGCCCTTATATGAAAGAGCCATAACTAACAGGAGCTACTTCTATTCAGTATGAAGAACAGTACGGATTGTGCTGAGAAAAGACTACCAATTAATCAACATCATTGGTAAGTATGAAATGGGCTAGGGGTTGAATATTCTGAATTTACCCTTTAACCGAATCCCCTCTTAACTAATTCATCTGTTACGTCCTGTGTGGCCAGGTAAAGGCCCTGCATGTGTGTTATTGCCGACAGGTTGTGGGTGTGTCTTGTTCTTTTTCTTTTTCTCTCTCTCTCTCTCTCTCTCTCTCTCTCTCTCTCTCTCTCTCTCTCTCTCTCTCTCTGTCTCATTTTCTCTCCTCTACCTGCCAGCAGTGCACACACCTGGAGCCAATTAGTTAATTAAGGGTGAAGGAGGAGGACTGGAGACACACACACTCACACATTCTCTCACACACCTGCACTGGAGGGAGACACACACACACACACACACACACACACACACACACACACACACACACACACACACACACACACACACACACACACACTCTCAGATTCAGATTCTTTTATTTTCACAGCTTGTTTAAATGTACATACGTTCAGAATAACGTGAGATGCTTGTTTTTCCCGGCTCCTCAAACGTAGTAGATTTGTTAACATAGTACACAACGTATATTCTATCTATACAAACTATAACTATAAACTATAACTATAAATATAAACTAAATAAGCTATGAATAAACTATAAACTAAACATAATACCCACCGTATATTCTATCTATACAAACTATCTAGCTTAGCACAAATGAATGGAAGCGGACAAGGACCACTAGCCTAGTTTAAAACTCTGGGAGAGGTGTTTGTGGCCTGTATCCACTTGTTTGTGCTAAGCTATAGGCTAGCTTGCAGCCATATACTGTAGCTTTCTATTGAACACAGAGGAAATTGGTATCTATTTGCTAAACAAACGTATTGCTGAAAATATACACTTTGACTGCTGTTTTGACAGGGTTAGGGTCTTTAAAATGCAACATTAATTCATACATTCTGTTCTGGTGTTTAGAACATTGTTGAGTTTGTTAAATACATGCTTTTGATTTCTTTAACCACTTAACGTTCCGACGGCCCGTCCTTGTTTGACGGCCTCCCGCTGTTGGCTCCGTTAGTACAGTTGGTTGTTTTCAGCGTTTTATGCGTGTAATCTGTTATTTAGTTAGGCCTATTGGACATAAGTAGATTTTACGTTTTTGTTTATTTATTAAGCATTTTAAATGGTTGCACCTGTATGCTGTGTATTCGTTCCAGTAGGCCTCCCACATGTATTCACCTCTCTCACACAACAATAAAAAAAAGTGCCGCTGCACACAATCTTAACCCTTTCACTACCACACAACCAAATGGTTAACCCTTTCACTGGCACAATACAGAAGGTTAACCCTGTCACTGCCACACGACAAAGGGTTAACCCATTCACTACCACACTACATAAGGTTAACCTTCTGTAGTGTGGTGGTGAAAGGGTTCATTGGGAATGACTACTGTACCTTCATCATGTATGCAGTCTCTCCCCAAATCGGGATGTTGAAATATTCAGTATGATAATATTTCCCCGTTTCTGAGGCATCAGAAGAACATTATAACCCACTAAATATGATGGGACTGTTACAGTATCTATGAATGTGTAATTTGGTATTCTGGATATGCGGTGCTGGGTCACGGGTGTATTTTCATTGCTTTTTCATTAGGACAGAGGGGGAAACCGCAAACGATCTGTGGGCCCACGGTGCATCTTAAGCATGTACATCACTCCTCTGTTCTGGCAGCGGGAGCCCCTCAGACAGTGAATAATACGAGGGGAGAGTTATGCATAATGGATTGCTCTACGGCGGCTGATACAATACAGGAGGAGAGAGAGAACAATACAGCCTAATGAACCAGACGTATAATAGATATTCGCAATGGTAATTCAGAATGCCGTACAGACGGCTGTCCATCTTTCAAGAATGTCACTCTTTGTTTTGCGTTTCTGAACATGTCAAGCTCGGAAATGACTTTGTCCCGTGTACATATCACTTGAGAGAAATAAATGTGAGCGCTTGCCTCGCCGCTAATCTTTTCCTCAGCCCAGCTGTTTGCATCTGGGCCTGGTTTGGAGCAGCATTGTGGTACAGGAGAGGCAGCAGCAGTACCTCACTGGGCAGCAATGCGTTATCAAGGTCATCAGCAAAATCATAATAGCAGCCAGCAGGTGTATCGCCAGATGTTTGGTAAAATCCACTCAATTATAGAGATTATAGACAAATCAGTGATCACGTCTTTTCCCAGAGGATGAGTTTGACTCTGGGACAGGTTATACAGTAGTTACACAGACAACCGCTGTTACCGTGGTTCAAATAGGAGTCATATGGAGTTAATGAATGCATAACGTTATGAATTGCTTTTATTTTCTGTTCCACCTGGCTCAGAATGTTATGTAGATTTTTACCTACAGTCCACTTGTCATCCCCCCTGGCATGATGTAGTCGCCCTTTCTGTGTCCATCAGGTCACAGACCAGTACTATTTTGGTCAATTAAAGGGGCACTTCACCAAATTCTTTTGATATATTTTATTTAGCTTTATCTCACCCACATCCAAGGACTGTAGACAGTCTTGCACACATTCATTCAGTTGTTGAGAGTAAATGGGTTTGAATATGGCCACCAGTGATGTCATCAGGGACATTGAATCCTTGTGGTTTGTTAAAGGAACACGCCAACATTTTGGGAAATTAGCTTACCGTCTTCTCCAGAGAGAGACAAGAAGATAGATACCAGTTTCCTCTCTGTGCGTTCAGTAGAAAGCTATCTGGCTGCAAGTTAGCCTAGCTTAGCACAATGAATGGAAGTGGACAGTGCCGGTTAGCCTTCGGGAGAGGTGTTAGTTGGACAATGCCTAGGCACTAACCGGCACTGCCCGCTTCCATTCATGTCGAAAAAAAGAAAAACGGAGTATACTCGTTATTGGCGGTTAACCGCTGATGGCCAATAACGAGTATACTTGTTATTTGGTCCGTTTTTCTTTTTTTCGACTTTAATATTCTATACACTCTCACGGACCTCGGTGTTATCATTGGAACTCATTCTGAGACCCCGAGAGTGCAATGCCGGCCGAATCCTGCTAGGTGGCAGTATCGCCTACCCTTTGAAACCTTATTTCACACTGTGTGTTACATTTTATATGGTCCGGGCAGAGAATTTGGACCCAGGCAAGTGAAACGCTTCATCCGAGCACTTTGGAACGCGTCCATCACCCTTGATGCATATTTTGTCCCATTTCATGTCAGGGACCCGATGGACATCAATACTGGAAATCGCGATCAGACAATTGGAATATTATTTTTGCAATACCTCCTATCAAAGGTAAGGACTATATGACATCAATCCTACTTTGATTAATGATTTCACATCGATCGCAACGATCAACATATGTAGAATTAAAAATGTATGCCGTTGCTGACGATCAGAGCATCACAAAACGACCCCCCTTTGATGCCTTCAAGATGAAACATAATACCTATTATATACCTTTGAATTGGAAATAATATCGTGTCCAGGCGAGCAACGTGAACGACTTTCGCAAAATGCACATAGCGCTCCATAACTCAGCTTCCAGGAATTAGCCCGGATCACTCTGAAACAATATTCACCACGGCATAACACGCAAACATATACATGAATAAATGTACTATTTTTTACATATTGGACTACAAATAGTGTCTGTCAAATGAGCCGGACTATTTTCTCCATAGCTGTAATATAGAATATAGATATAGCTCTGCAAACATCGTGACGCATCGTGAAAATAGGCAATGGAAAGCTGGCGCTAGAGAGCAGAGATGGGGTGTGGCTATGGCATTGAATGAGTTAAGCAGCTTGTTAAAAAAAGAAAGAAGCTAACAATGGCAATTATATTTGTGGCTTTATTTGACTTGAGGCCATAAAACATAACAGGCTTTCAGGTCCTAGTCGGTTGTCGTTGTTGCCCTCTTTAGCAGTCATCAGCAACTAGCTCTTAATGTAAACAACCTCTTTAGCAGTCATCAGCGACTAGCTCTTAATGTAAACAACCTCTTTAGCAGTCATCAGCGACTAGCTCTTAATGTAAACAACCTCTTTAGCAGTCATCAGCGACTAGCTCTTAATGTAAACAACCTCTTTAGCAGTCATCAGCAACTAGCTCTCAATGTAAACACCCCGCTTCCTCAGCGTTAAGGCTTTCATTTAACATAAACACAACAGACATAAACTGGACTAGAGACCAAATTAAGCATAAAGGAACATAGACGTTTATGTTTATGTTTTATTTATGATCCCCATTAGTCGTTTCCTTAGAAACAGCTATTATTCCTGGGGTCCACACAAAAGACAATATCACACGATGTACATGTCGCGGGTGGGGGTATGTGGGTGTCTGTATGGGGGTGTGGATGTACCTGCGGGATCCCAAGAGGAGGACGTGCCCCGGGATGGTCTGGAGGAGGACCTAAAGGCTTACCTGGCTGATATAACAGGCAAGTGTATATCGGCCTATGATAGGTATTCGAATCACCATCACTGTACTGCACCATGCTGTCCCTTCTTTCTTGTCTAGACGGAGTCCAGTAAGTCCCGGTGGGAGAGTGGAGAGCCATCCTGGGAGGATGGTGATTTTGTGCAGAAGACAGCAACAGCAGGCGAGTGCAGGACCACCAGGGGGGGGAGCCTACTTAACGTCATGCAGTCTACACATGTGTTCCCTCTTTCTTACGCAGCTGGGGAGTGTCGTTGGAGGGAGCAAGAAGTGGATTGGCTGGCTGGCGTTGCGGGGCGGTGCCCGGAAGTACTGGCGCTGTTGAAAGGAGGATCAATGGTGGGCAGTAGCAGAAAGAAACAGGAGTCGAGAGGATGACACCAGAGGACGCGGAGCTGCAGGAGTACGAGGACATGCAACTCTTTTTGTCTTGTGCTTTTCTCCAGTGGAACATTTTCCTGTTGCCGACTGCGGTGTCCCCCCCGCTGTGGAACGGGTGGAACCTCAGACATTGTCGCAGCACTGCACGCCGTGAGTAAATGGATACAAGATATCAGAATACGCGCCTGACAAGCGAACTATTTCGCGGTCAATGAAGAAATAGAAGAACAGTGACTGCATTGGAATTATGAATAATATTAACAGCGTGGAGCTGAAGATTATCAGAATGGCAGTGATTTGAGCCCAGTATTTTGGACGCTCCACCCTCTGTGAACTACCTCTCTCTCTTTGTTTTATCATATGGAGAATATATAAATTGTGCATAGTGACGAACCCGTGAACGGGGGGACTTTGCTATTACTGACTTTGCCTTCCATTGCAGGCGGGAGGACATTATTATACGCCCACGCTTGGAGTATACTAAAACACCCCAGTACGGACAGAACGGTTTTAGCCCGAAGGCGTGAGGGGCTACGGGAGCGGAAGGGGGAGGCGTCCTTCCGGCCCTCACCTTCGGGGCCCGGTCATAACTAAACCTTTTTTTGTATTGTTTGTAACTCAGCGCTTCCACTGCCCCAAACCTAGGTTAGGATATGAGAGGAGTATTCTAGGCCTGGTCAGAACCCCTAGCAGTGAGCAGCACCCACTATCCTATCCCAGCCCCCTTAGTTGCTGTGTGACACTTAGTGTGTATTTACATAACCTGTGTTCCCTATAATCATTTGCCGTGACTCCCCGAGAGATGGTGTGATATATATACCTATTTTAGGCTATTTGCAGTGAACTGTGTGTTGAGGTGTAGTGTGATTCTAGACTAGTGTGTGATAGTCATAGACCCGTGTGCAGGGTGAGCACTTTTATTCACGTGTGTAGTGCCTCAGGGGCGGGGATAGGTAGCGTGGGTGGGAGTAACAGCCTGGGGGTGGGCTGTCAGGGCATTGAGCGCTTCCTCCGTTTTAACTACCCTAGGCCTAGGAGGCGTGGGTCTTTTAACAATAGGTTAACTAGTAAATTATTTATGTAAAGTATAACCATTGTGTTAGATATCTATTTTTCCTACAATAAAAGCTTTCTTACTGTTTCTCAAAGCATTCTCCCGTGTCTGTTTGTGGTCTTGGGGAAATTCGTTGTGGTACTGTAGGTCGGTTGAGCCCTTTGGGAAGTGTATCCGTGCATTTGCACACCTTAACCTTAGACCTGGATACTTCCTGTGGGGGTCTGGCGACATACATTCACACACAATTATCAATAAAAACAACTGAAATGAAAATAAAAAAAGAACAATAATAATGAAACAAAGAATATAGGAAGTGCTCTCACCAGAATAACATTTTATGCTTAAGCACCACAATTGTAGTCAGCTATCACCTCAGAGAATATTACATCATATATAGTCCAAACTGATTTATTTCTGAATAATTGCTGTTCTTAATTTCTTTAGTGACTTACTTATTATTTATTATTAATAATAATATAATATTATTTATTTATGTATTACACACACACTGCTGCTATTTACACTATAGAATAATTATTTATTTTTATTTATCCACCTTTTTCTTACCTTGTATTGTATAGTTTGTATAGATCATTGTGTATTATGTTTAGGTAATGGTTGAGGAGCCGGGAAAAACAAGCATCTCAAGTTTTTCTGAATGTATGTACATTTAAATAACCTATAAAATAATCTGGATCTGAAAATGGTTTTTATATATTGGATCAAACACTGCATCAGTCTGTGGGAGAGGCTTTCATGTAGAGGCACACACACACACACACACACACACACACCCCAGGGAAATTCAGCACCACAGATCGCTCACAATGAACATTCAGTTAGTCAACTATCTAAAATAAGAATAGGAATAATAAACAATACGTGTACATAAGTACATTTCTACCCATAAGAGTTTGCTTGCCATTTATCCCTGGTTCTTCTTATGTGCTTTCACTCTGTTTCAGAGGGTTAAGCGCAACATCCCCTCTTCTGTCATATCCTTGCACTCATCCAGAGTGACTGGCACCTCTATAAGGGAAGCTAACGTCAGGTCTCTGTTCTTCTCCACCACACAAGTCACAAGCATCACGGCTAACCCCTTGGGAATCAGTAACGTCAGACAATTCAACAAAGAATGTATATCTGCTAAGGCAGCGTACAGACAAGGCTTCTCGATAACATGCAACTGAACCTTTCCGAATACCACTGGCACATGTTGACATTATTCTCTCAGTATTTTGTTCTCTAAAGACTACTGTAACGGCCATCTTGTGTCTAAGGCTGGCTGAGAACATTGACAATGGCCTTGATTGCTAAATGAGAGGCAGCCGTGGTAATGAACTTGACCTAATTAGGGAGGGGTAGCAGGCGTATTGACTGCGGTATTGGATGTTGTGCTGTTTGCCTACACCTCTCCCCGTCTCTCTGTTGCCTCTCCAAGTGTTCCCATAGGCGGACAGAGACCAGCAGAATGACTGCAGTGGCGTCGTTTCAGTAAATGCCAAGGTATGGCAATTAGGGAGGGTGGGGGGGTGTTTTTTTTTTTTTTTGTCAAATCAGTTGCGCAATAGTCACTTTTGGTGAGTTGTTTCTATACAATTCACTTATATGACATTTAGGTATGACACAGGACTACACAAGCATTTTTAGTATAGAAATGTGTCAACAGACTAAAGCAGGGAACCACAATATTTTGCATACAAATTATGCAGAATGTAATATCATAACTGTCTATTATTTTTCTTGCAATTGAGCCAATTTTCCTTAGGTACGGTTTTGAGGTGTGTGTTCAACAGAATGTAGTATCAAAAACACGTTCACAAAAAGTATGGGTTACTGAATGCTGAACTGCACTGTTATAATCACTAAGCCATTGTAAGACCTTACCTGTGTCCCTGTATCACTTGTCTCTGCTGCCCTTTGATTAAAAAACGTCTGTATGTCCATTTTCCAATTTATTTGTGGCATATTTGAGTTAGTCACCTATAGTAAAAGCAGTGGCATCGCGTGGGTAAAATAACAGGGGAAGCCAAAAGAAATTTATTAAAAAAAAATTATTAAATATTTGTATTAATATATATATATTTTTTTTTAAGTCAAGCAGTCACCATGTACACTACAGTATGGCTCGGCGGCCAGTCAAACTTTCTTTTTATTTATTTAACAGATTGCAGAATGGGTACAATACAGTACGGCTCAATACACACAATTGTATAAGGGGATGCAGACCAGAGAAAGACGTTTGTCTTGTTTACATCAGGGTCATTAACTCTTTCAGTGCCACGCCTGGTTTTCCGTTTTACCGCTTGAATGCCACCATCGGCGCCAATGTTAACGTTAATATCGCCTAATCTATGTTTTAAATTATGGCTATGTGTCTAATCTGCCCATCGCATTATCAAAGACTATTTTCCAGTCAGTGCTGTGAAGGCAGATTGTTTTTTTATCGCGTCGTTTCCGTTTCAGAGCAGTTAGAAAAGCCCCCGTTTTGATATAAAAAACAGCTCATTCTGGAGCATTCTATGAAAATCGTCTTTTAGTGGAATATTCCACAACGTTGATATTCGTCGGCCTTTTTATGAATCGTTTTCAAATAAACGCTAGATGATCAATATTATACGTGCACGCAAGCACATTACGGCCGCGCACTGATAATCGCTCCGTTGATTTCCTCACAGACTTTTACAGTGAAACCGAAAGAAGACATTTCACAAAACAGCTTATAACTTCATCAAACTTACTCCGATTATCCTACCACTGATAACATAGAGTCCTTACCTGACATCAGATGGTATCCAACTGGTATATTCCAATTCCTGATCACCATTCGAAAAAATCGATACGTGTATGGATCCAACGCGACACTGTAGATCTCCATGATCCGCGGGGATCTGAGGCTCCAGAATGAACTGTGGTAACCCCGGCTGGATCAGTGAACTGGAAAATGTGGAGTACCAAATTTTTTTCCCCATTCATTTTCATTGAGTCCATTCCAAAATCACTTATGTCATCTGGGAGACGACAGGGGGCGCTTTTTTCCACAGTGATCACCGGCGCAGCTCGGCTATACTCGGGTAGGCTCGGGTGATGCAATAATTTTTCAGATCGCAAAAAAAAAATAATAATAATAATTCCGAGAAATCTCGTGAGTGGCACGCAACCACCTATAAAAAAAACCGAGAAATCTTGTGAGTGGCACTGAAAGAGTTAATACTGCTGGAGCATTGGTTAATTTTTGGTCCGATCTTTCCTTGCACGATTTTGCGCGCCGCGTGGGAGCAAATTCGAGACACATATTCGGTTGCAAAAAGGTGTCCCACGGTCTCCTCTATGGCCGTGAATATTTCCACGCGGATCGGAATCATGGCGCTCCCGTGGGACACTTTTCCGTTTTGGCGAGTTTATTCCACGCTTTCGGCTTTCCTTTTCTAAGCATTTTCGGGGCTACATGTGAATGAGTAAAAGTTGCGGGACGCCCAGATGTTTCCACGATAGCTCGCGTGGATCCCATAATAGGCTCACTTAATACAGCGTTTTTAAAATCACGCAACATTTTCAGGGTCGCGAGCCGACCTTTTCCCCTCGTTTTCGATGATGGAAGTGATTTAGGAAAAGCTTTGGCACGCCGAGAGGTACCCGTGGATTTAATCTCGCGAGGATCGGGGCAATATTCGGCCCGTGGGAGCAGTCACGGGTTAATACAATTTTCAGAGTGCAGAAGGGAGGTGTGCAGAGGGGATGCCAGACTAATTATTCTGCTCACAGCCCCGTTTTAAACTTTTAAGGTGTGGCAGTCAGCTCGAATCTGATTGGCTAGTATCGGTTTTGGACTCTACATACATGAATGACATGGTTGAGGCTGGAGAAAGACACCTACCCCCTGCCTCTCCTCTAGCTGCAGTGAGCATAGTGAGTCTGACAGTGTGTTAGAGAGAGTGAGAAGGAGAAGAGGGAGACATTTAAAAATAAAAAATTATAACACAGATGAAAAAGAATGTAAACTATATTAAAAAAATTATATATATATTTTTTTTTTTTTTTTTTTTTTTTTTTCAAATTTCATATTTGATATTAATTCATATTTTGATAGGGAGGCCTGGCTTCCGTTGGCTTCCATAAGGATTCGCCACTGAGTACAAGTCACCTAGTAAAAGTGAGATAATTGACAATATCAAAACATGCTAGGGCTGTACCGAATAGTTCGAAGCTTCGTTCATAATGTTGACATTCGAATTCCAAATCAACATAAAAAAAATTGTAATAAAAAATAAAAATAAAAAATAAAAATAAATATATTTTTAATTTGACATGGTATGGCGAGTGCCATACCTTGCCATACCAGAACGACGCCCCTGAATGACTGGCTTGAGTCTTGGAAATAAATGATGAATCGCAGATCTGGCTCTCACAGAAGGTCTCTCACGTGACATCCCATCTCGTCTCTCCACATCACCTGCCTGCTCCAACCCGACCTCCACCCATGCAGCAGAACCAGCTACTTAACTCTGGGGAAGTGAAGTGGGCACAACAGAGTCAAACCATCTGCTTGACTTGGGTCCTCTCTCCACTTCACTTCACCCCACCCTGACTGAATCTACTCTACTATAACCAGGAAGGGTGGTCCCCAGAACCAACGTGGTTGTGTTGTTGCAACAGACTTCTGACTATCTCACTGCCCTTGTGAGAGCCAGCATCGCTGGGCTAGCTGAGGTTCTAAACTAATTTCCCCCTTATGTTAAGTCCTGTCTATACTGTAGCAACCCTAGTTAGGACCAACGGGTTATATGTGGATATGTGGGTACTGGGTGGTGGGTTTAACCGTCAATCATTGAATGAATGAATGAATGAAAACTTTATTTAACAGATTGCAGAATGGGTACAATACAGTACGGCTCAATACATACAATTGTTAAGGGGATGCAGACCTGAGAAAGACGTTTGTCTTGTTTCCATCAGGGTCCCCCATTTTCAATCCATATAGCCATTTATGACATACACAACATACATGACATTTATGGCATAGGGACATATAGGTATTTAGTACTGATACATTTGTGACATAACGGTATTCAAATATACAGTACTGTTACCCCTAGATCCTGACAGAGTATATACATATGATGGGGAGGGAACTGTACATTAGGAGGGGGTGGGTGGGTGGGAGGGAAATATACATACGGCGGGGAGGGAATATATACATGCGGTGGTGAGGAGACTGTCTATTAGGAGGTGGTGGGGGTTTTGGGCATTTACGGTGGCCAGTTTCGAATTGCAGCCTCCCGTAGGTGCTCTTTAAGAGCGGTTTTGAATGTGGGCAGGGATTCACATTCCTTTACAGCTTTGGGTAGGGCGTTCCACATTGTTGTGGCATAATTGCGAAACGTGTTTAGTCCCTTGTTTGAGCCGAATCTGGGTTTAACATGATTTGTTGAGCTTCCTCTGGTGTAGTGGTTGTGGTATTCACTGACCTTTGGGAAGTATTTTGACATGTACATGGGCACCCCGGTCGTATAGTGTACAGTGGCGGACTGGGACACAAATTCAGCCCGGGACATTCAGACGCACCAGCCCACACACCGGCCCACACACCGGCCCACGCACCGGCCCCGAAACCGGCCCACACAACGGGCGTTATGAAACACTTGTCCAGTATTAAACAACCCAAGGCTGTGGCTAAGGAGTCAACATCAGGGAGGCGTCTACCTTAATGATAAGCAAGCAGTGCAAAAATGCGGAAGCATTCGTCACCGCACGCCACTACGGTAAAGCGCCTTTCTTTTCAGGCCCGCTTTGGGAGCTGTCGCGCGGAAATAGGCTGTCTATTGCCATTCTCTTTGACAAACTCTAACCTTAACCAGCTCCTTAACAGCGCCTAAACTTAACCGTTCTAACCTTAACCAACTCCGAAACAATGCCTAACCTTAACCTTAACCATGCCTAACCTTAACCATAGAAATTATATTGCCATTCTCTTTGACAAACTCTAACCTTAACCAGCTCCTTAACAGCGCCTAAACTTAACCGTTCTAACCTTAACCAACTCCGAAACAATGCCTAACCTTAACCTTAACCTTAACCATGCCTAACCTTAACCGGCGAAAGAATACACGTTAAAAAAAAAAATCACGTTAAAAAAAAAATATTCGATGGGATTCAAACTCGCCAGCAAACGAGCCATAGGATCCACAGCCATGTAGTCTTGCCAATTGAGCTATTTCTAGATACTGAATAAGGGGCGGTGACTTATATATATTGAGCTCCGCTCGTGTCGAACCAAGGCGGGATCTCATGCGCATGCGCGGGCACCTCGCGCGAGCACGCCGGCGCACGCACGCACCTGAGCGAGCACGCCGCCGCCGGTGCACGCACGGGCGCTGGGCGGCGGAAAATGAAAGGCGCATTACCGCACGCCACTACGGTAGAATGCTTCCGCATTCTTGCACTGCTTGCTTATCATTAAGGAAAAGGCATCAGGGAGACCAAATCTACACACCGCCCCTAGATGTGCACTCATGCACAGTGCACACACACACACACAGACACACACATACATATACCGTTACTTCCCGTCATTGGCATATGTTTTTTTTTACTAACATCTTAGTGCCTCATTAGCCTAGGGATTAAGGATACATGAAGTATTAACTACACCATAATAATATTGAGGTTTTGATCCATAGAAAGTAGGGATGTCCGATATTATCGGCCTACCGATATTATCGGCCGATATCGGCATTAAAATGTGATATCGAAAAATATCGGTATCGGTTTTAAAGAAATAATATTTTATTTACATTTCTATAACCTTTATTTACCCAGGCAAGCAAGTAAGAACCAATTCTGATTTTATTTATTGTCAAAAGTATGCATAATGTTGTGTTAATTCCACAACAAGAGATATGTAATGTTAATTACCTGAAATTATTCCATTTCTTGGGGCGGTAAACCCTGCATATATCGGTATCGGTTGATATCGGTTGATATCGGTATCGGAAATTAAGAGTTGGACAATATCGGTATATCGGTATCGGTAAAAAAACCAATATCGAGCATCCCTAATAGAAAGGTCTGTGCTACACAATTTCAGTTAGATTGGATTTATTGTCCTTTAATTTGGCACTCATGACATTAGTTGCTTGCCGTTTAATCAACATTGAAAGACCCCCCACTTCCTCCCAGACACCCATTCCAAGAGCCTGTTTTCTCTCTCTCTCTCTCTCTCTCTCTCTCTCTCTCTCTCTCTCTCTCTCTCTCTCTCTCTCTCTCTCTCTCTCTCTCTCTCTCTCTCTCTCTCTCTCTCTCTCTCTCTCTCTCTCTCTCTCTCTCTCTCTCTCTCTCTCTCTCTCTATGTATGTGTCTCTCTGTGTGTGTGTCTCTCTCTCTCTGTCTCTCCCTCTCTCTGTGTGTCTCTCACTCTGTGTCTCTCTCTCTCTGGCTCTCTCTCTGTGTGTCTGTCTGTCTGTCTGTCTGTCTGTCTGGACTGGGCTCTCTCTCTCCCCTCAGGGTCAGCTGTGCTGGATTGGGCGCTCTCTCTTTCCTCAGAGTCAACTGCATAAGAAGAACATCAGCAATCAATAATAATGGCTTGAATTCATACAGCGTTTTTCAGCCTTTTGAAAACACCCAAAGTAGTAGTAGTAGTAGTAGTAGTAGTAGTAGTAGTTTATTCAGTCATCATCTCACACAATACAATATACCCCATCATTTAACAATATTTGCTTTTACAGTGACTGAAAAGGTACAGACTGAAGCATAATGCTTATATATGCCTGTCCTATATTCTTAACAAAATTTTTAAAAATTGGCGGCTACGTGGCGTAGTGGGCAAGGCGCTCGCCACAAATACTGGAGACGCTGGGCTCGCCTGTTCGAGCCCAGCCCTCCACATTGCTTTCAGTTTAGCTGGTCGTTCATACTAATACACATTGGCCGTATTAGGGGGTGGGAAACTGATGGGTGGGGATTGGGCGTTGTGGACAGCGACTCCTACAGGTCGGTTGGTGTGCCTGCGCAGTAGAATCAGGAAGTGTCGGGGGCAGCGTGAGCCTCCCACGCGTTACTCCTCGCCACTGAGAGATCGAGCTGCGCAGGTGAAAAGATGCGACTGCTGTTACCTCAAGTACCGGAGGGGACTTGTGCTATGTATGACTTAGTCCACATTGCAGCCGGCTTGTGGGAGGCAAGAAACAGCGTTCGTGACAGGGGAGGGTTGAATTGGATGATACGAAATTGGGATGGGAGAAAATGTAGAAAATGGGAGAAAAAGTGGATACAAAAAAAAAAAAAAAATTTAATTAAGACTCCAAAACAGTATTCTAAAAGAAAATAGCAAAAGAAAACAGTATTATTCACCCCTGTAGTTTTCAAAAATAGCTTTACAAATTTTTCTTAAAAACCAAAAGCGAATTACTCATTCTTAACTGTATATCAGCATTGTTCCACAAAGCGCTTCACAGAAACCATCAAGCATTCACACTCACACAGTCATACACTACTGGTGGTTGTGAGCAGCATCAGCAAACACAGCTGCCCTGTGGCAGACTGACGGAATCATGTCTGCTAATCAGCGCCAACCACCATCAACAACCTTCATAAATACATTCAACATTAATGGAATAGGCTAACTACCAACTTAGCTGTAGCAGTTAGCTGTTATATGCAATCACATATGTTTAACTACGGGGTAGTAGTTGACCTAGTTGTTAGCTTAAGCTAGTTAGCTGTGGTTATTTACAAACATGTAGATGAGACTAATCATATACAGTTCGAGAACATGGCTAACAGTTGGGAATTCTAAGGTACATCTTATTTAAGCATGTAAAATGGCAACTAATCAATTCAATCAATTAGATTACCAATATTATATCAACATGAAAATTTGGAAGGGAACATAATAGTATTTTATTTTAGTATTTACTATTATAATATTAGTAGCCGATTAATTTGCAGCCCGTCCTAGGTTCTGATTGGCTCTCTAGGTTAGCACTTTAGCTTCTGATGCTGTGGTGGGCACTAGTCCTAACATTGCTAACTAAACTTTTAGTCAGAGAAAAAACATCACGAGTCACAACTATTTACGTCCACGTGCTGTAAGGAATCAGGAATACGGAAAGCACATTGTCTTGTAATAGAATGACTGAAATCACTGCAAGAGCTAGTATAGGCTAGCTAGCCCTCATGAACCGGCAGACACCAACAGTAGAATATGCACTAGGCTACTGCATGTACCTGTCATGTTACTGTTGGTTCCTTCCACTTGAACTTCATCATCATTAGCAGCAGCAGCGGGTAAACATGTCTGTAATTTTAGAACATTGTTCTGCGTCTTTTACTAGCAATTTTAGTTTTTTAATTCTAGCTTTTTCAGCTCCACCCTTTCTTTTTTTGCATTCTCCATTTCTGCGCTTCTAGGCCTACTCGCGGTTGGGAGGAAACGTGAATCTCATTCACTGATGTCTCATGTCTCATTCAAGACTGGCTAACAAAAGCATGTCTTTCACTTAACACCAAGAAAACAGTGTGTATGATGTTCACAAAGTCACCAGTAGAGGTCACTCACTCTAATGTGTTTCTGGGAGAGGCGGAGCTGGACATTGTACATTAATTCAAGTATCTTGGGGTCACATTGGAAGACCTTCAAAAAGTCATGTGAAGAAAGTGACAAACAGTCAAGTTTAACATCGAAAACTTCAGGCAGATCAGGCCCTGCCTGCCAGTTAATGCTGCAAGGATGTTTCTGCATTCAATGATTTTATCACACATCGAGTAGGCCTACTGTTTTATCAACTGGTCTCTTTTATATGTCACTACTCTTACACCAATATAATTACTCTACAAAAAAGCCATAAAAGTATTTGATAGGAAACCAATTTCATTTCATCACTGTAATGTTTTAGAAAAACATAACATGCTAAGTTTCGAGAATTTCCAAGTTTTCAAATATACTTGCTTCATGTACAAGGTTCTGCATGGACTTGCCCCTCCCCCATTGAATGAGTTCATCCAACAGAAAGCAGACACTGGCATTACCACCAGGGCCATCAGTAGAGGGGACTGTAAGGTGCCTTTTCGGTATACTACCATTGCAAAAACTGTGTTCTCTGTTAAAAGTGGTAACTACTGGAATAGCCTGCCAGTTGTGATTAGAGAGTGCCCTACATACTCCATGTTCAAGACCCATCTTAAACTGCATCTTAAGGCAAACCAGAACTGTGATCATTTTTAATCTGATTTAGTTTATGCAACTTGTTTATTGTTTTATTGCCGGCCCACACACTGGCCCACACACCGGCCCACATAATGGCCCACACACCGGCCCACATACGGCCCACACACTGGCCCACACACTACACCGGCCCACACACTACACCGGCCCACACACCGGCCCACATTAGTGGCCCACACACTGGCCCACACACTGGCCCACACACTGGCCCACACACCGGCCCACACACCGGCCCACATACTGGCCCACACACCGGCCCACACACTGGCCCACATTAGTGGCCCACACACCGACTCACACACTGGCCCACACACCGGCCCACAGACTGGCCCACATACTGGCCCACACACCGGCCCACACACCGGCCCACATACTGGCCCACACACCGGCCCACACACTGGCCCACACACTGGCCCACATTAGTGGCCCACACACCGACTCACACACTGGCCCACACACCGGCCCACACACTGGCCCACATTAGTGGCCCACACACCGACTCACACACTGGCCCACACTCTGGCCCACACACTGGCCCACACATCGGCCCACATTAGTGGCCCACACACTGGCCCAAACACTGGCCCAAACAAAAAAAAGAAAAAAAAAAAAAAAAAAAAAAAAAAAAAGGACAATTTTTTTTTTTTTTTTTTTTGGACCAGCCCACTTTGGTTCCGGCCCATCGGGATTCGTCCCGAACGTCCCGATGGCCAGTCCGCCACTGATAGTGTATCTTGTAGACCAGGCCCATTGCAAGTTGCTGTACTCTGTCGTCTACTCTAAGCCATCCTAGGTTGGCAAAGTGGGCAGGGGTGAGGTGGGTTCTGGGGTTCAGGTCAAGTAGTAGTCTGACCAGTTTGTTTTGTGATGTTTGTAATTTTGTTTTAAGCGCCTTTGAGGTGCTTTGGTACCATGAGGTGCACGCATAGTCATAGTACCCTTGAATGAGTGCTCCTGCCAGAGTCTTCAGGGTATTCTTGTTTACCAGAGAGGAGATCCGGTACAAGAATCTAGTTCGTTGGTTGACTTTTTTTATTACATTGGATGCCATTTTGTCACAGGAAAGATTTGCCTCTAGGATGGAACCCAGGTAGGTAATTTCGTCTTTCCTTGTGACAATATTGTCACCCACTGTAACTGAGAATCCGTCGGTCTTGCTGAGTTTGTTATTTGAACCGAAGAGAATGGACTCTGTTTTGCCCATGTGTAATGATAGTTTGTTATCAGCGAGCCATATGCAGATTTTGCCTAGTTCCGTGCTGAGGGTTTTTTCAACCTGCAATTTGTTCTTGTCAGAGACCAGCAGGGCTGAGTCGTCCGCAAACAGGAACAAGTTGCAGTCACAGGCTGACGACATGTCATTTGCATAAATTAGGAAGAGTAGCGGTCCTAGTATGCTTCCTTGTGGAACACCACAGCTCACTGTGAGGGGGGGGGATAGAGTACCGTTTACCTCTACCATCTGTTCTCTCCCCTCCAGGTAGGATTGCATCCAGCTCACTGATAAGCTATCAAAACCAATTGCTTTTAGCTTGTCCATTAGAATGGAGTGATTGACAGTGTCGAAGGCCTTTTGTAGGTCCAGCATGACCATGCCGCAGTATTTGCCCGCGTCCACCTCTTGTTTGATGTGGTCGTTCAAATAGAGGAGGCATGTGTCAGTGGAGTGGGACGTTCTGAAGCCAGATTGGAATTCGTAGATTAGATTTTTTTCCGCCAAGTACTTTTCGACCTGTTCATAGACTATTTTCTCCATGACTTTCGAGATGGAGGTAAGAATAGAAACAGGGCGGTAGTTGCCTGGGTCTAATTTGCTGCCCTTTTTGTGTAGAGGGGTCACTCTCGCAATTTTGAAGTCCTTGGGGACGTGCCCCTGTTTTATAGAGAGGTTTATTATGTGTGTGATGACTGGGGTGATGGCGGCTGCTGCGTCTCTGAGGAATTTGGAGGGGATGTTGTCATGGCCAGTGGCCTTGTTAGGTTGGTGGGCGCTCAATTTTTTGAGTACCTCATCGGTTGTTACCATTTCAAGTTTGAAGTCGTCTTTGTGGACCCCTAGGTTTTTGTAGTATGCTACTATGTGTTCTACCCCATAATGCCCTGAGTGGGAGGGTAGTTTGTTTACCAGTGTTGTGGCTATGTTTGTGAAGAAGATGTTTAAGTAATTGGCTACATCCAGCTTGTCTGTGATGAGCGTGTTGTCCGTCTTTATGTTTATGTTTGAGAATCTGGTTTTAAGTTTTTTACTGCAGCCTAGTTGATTATTGAGTAATTTCCAAAGTTCGCGGGGTTTGTTTTTGTTTTCCTCAGTTTTGTCGTTGATGAAATTTCTTTTTGCGGTTCTGATCATGGTGTTTACGTCATTTCTTAGTCTGTTTCTTTGGATTTTTAGTTCAACCACGTGGGCTTGGAGTTCACTGTTTGAGCTTTTGGAAAGCTTTGTCTGACTTTTATGAAGTTCAGAGCATTTTTTGTCTCTGGTTTTCATAGCGGCCAGTATTTCAGTGTGCATCCATGCCTCAGCGCGATTTTTAACCCTGGTGGTTCTTATCGGTGCCATGTTGTTGAGTATTGCTGTGAATTTGGTTTTGAATCCAAGCCATGTTTCTTCAACCTGTGTACCACTGAGTTCATCTGACCAGTCCAAGCTCCCCAGTTCTAGGTTAAAGGCCTCTCTAGAGTAAGTTTTGAGGTCTCTAGATGTGACTGTTTTGTGACAGCCGGCCTTCTGTTTTAGCTTTTTGCGGGTACAGAAAATCATATAATGATCACTTAACCCACATGCTATCACCCCTTTACTGGAGATCATTGACTTGTCAGTGGTCAAAATGAGGTCAATGGTGGTTTGTGTCGAATCGCATACCCTTGTGGGTTGGGTGATTAGCTGGCTGAAACCGTGCAGATCAGAAAACCTACTGAAGGCCTTGAAGACAGGTGCTGATTTACGCAGCATATCCGTGTTCCAGTCCCCAATAAGAATTTGTTCTACCCCCTCCACCCCAGCTAAACACCCATCAAGTGTGTCATAAAAGCCACTCTGTTCTGGTGGTCTATAGATTGTGCCTACTAGTACTGGTTTCGCCCTGTCTAATAAGATTTCAATCCAAACAGTTTCAATTTCATCATGGTTAAGGTCAGTACGGTTGATGTATTTGGTATCCTTGTGTATGTACACACAGACGCCACCTCCATACTGGTTCCTATCCCTCCTGACTATTGAGTAGTTTTCAATTTCAATCTCTGGATCCTGTACAGATGAGTCTAATTTTGTTTCTGTGAAACACAATATGTTAGCCTTACTGTTTAAAAACAACTGTTTGATTTCAGCCAGTTTAGGTCTCAGGCTATTTGTATTAAGATGAAATATGTGTAGTCCATTTTTGCTGGTAATCAGATTGACGTTGTCACACTTGAGGTAACTCTGTTCATTTGAGTCCTGTCCTGTGGTGGGGGGAGGGGGGGCGTTGTTGCTGTTTGTGCCGTGGGTGGAGAGGGGGGGAGGGGGTGATTCTTCTTTGTCCTTTGCTGGAGTCTGTATTCCTTTGTGTGAAAGCCCGCGATGTGGGGGGGGGGGCTGGTTGATTACAGATATGTCTGATTGAACTCCATTGTGGGGGAGGGGGGGTGCCTTTTGACCTGGCCTCGGCCCGGGTAGACTAGCTGGCATGGCGGGGCCAGCCGAGCTAACCGTCGGGTCCTTGGTGACCTTGATGTCCCGCGCCGCTCTCCCTTTAGCCACTCGCCGAGTCCGCTGGGGCTTCTGTGAGGGTATGTCGCCGCTTGCTGGTCGGCTGGTGCAACTGCTGGCTGACGCGTCAATTGCGTGGATGCTGTTGGTCTCCGGCGCCGGTGTGAGGAGCGATGCCTCGCTGTTTTGTCCCCGCGACGTGCTGGGCGCCTCGGTTGTGAACCCCGGTTCCTTCCCTCTCGCTGTGGCCTCTCGTGGGTTCTTTTGCAGAGGTGGCAGAGGAGGAATGTTGCCGTTGATCATGTCGCTGGCTGCTGCTTCTTGGGTCAGCAGACTTAACTGTAGTCTCTGGTTCCGTGTCATTACGGGACCAGGGTTCTGATGTATGTCACCCGACATGAGCAGATATAATAAAAACATTGATCTCTTATTACACTTGCCTGTCGGGGGTAATTTCTTTCGTTCCGGATTTGCAGTAAGTACTGTGTGGATGGTCGTGGCTCCGAAGGCTGGATGTTTCCTCTCCATGCCCGTTATCAAGTAGAAGTCGCAATGGGACTGCTGATTTGCGTTTTCGCTACCCTCCACTTCTGTCTGGAGTTGCTGCTTGAGTTGTGAATTCAGGTATAAATCCATAATCCACAGGAGGGAAAGTAGAAAATGCGCAAAGTACTTTTTTGTTGTTGATCTGTTGCGTTGGTTACGAGAGCTGCGTAAAATGCGACCGTCCATGTTGAAGCCGGATGTTGCGTCCATTCATGGCCCACTAAGCTTGGGGCTCCTTGTGTGTTTTATGAAGGTGCCCTGGGGTTGGTGGGTTCATGGGTGAGGGGTGGGGGCTAGGCGGTTGAGAGAACAGCACACCTGGGAGTATGGTCTCTTGGTGTTGGACAGGGAACTGAGCAGCATGTACCTGACATACTCATGGGTAGCTTAGCCTAGCTAACCAATGTGTTGAATGGCGTGGGATATGGCCAAACAAAAGCCTGTACAATAAAGAACTGTTTCTTGTGGAATGCCGTGTGGACATTCGACTCCCTGCTGGTGAGGTCGCTACAATACTTTCCCCTTTCTCCCTTTGTTGTTTTCAGTGATATGTTAAGTACTGCCCGGCAGGTGATTTACAATTAGTATACATTAGGGTGACCAAACATACTCTTTTGCCAGGACATGTCCACTTTTCATGCCTTGTCCGGGGTGTCTGGTGGGGTTTTCTAAATTCATGAAAATGTCTGGTTTTCATTGTTTTTCACAGGTATTATTTTAGGCATAATAAAGCATGTTGAGTAACTTTGGTTATAGATAGATATTATTTATATCCATACAGAGGCATATTAAAATCATAAGGCATCTTTGAGTAAACTTTGAGTGTCCTCTTTTTTGGAAATCACAATATGGTCACACTAGTATATATTATGTCAAATGGACAACAATTTCAGATACTGTAGCACTGTAAGTAGAACTAGATGGTTAAGATGGTTAAATAAATGCTAAAATAAAGCTGTGGTAAATCTTGTGTAAAGAGTAGCATGGATTAGACAGAGAGGAGTAGCATGGATTAGACAGCGGAGTAGGAGTAGCATGGATTAGACAGAGAGGAGTAGCATGGATTAGACAGAGAGGAGTAGCATGGATTAGACAGAGAGGAGTAGCATTTATTAGACAGCTGAGTAGGAGTAGCATGGATTAGACAGAGAGGAGTAGCATGGATTATACAGAGAGGAATAGCATGGATTAGACAGAAAGGAGTAGCATGGATTAGACAGAGAGGAATAGCATGGATTAGACAGAAAGGAGTAGCATGGATTAGACAGAGAGGAGTAGCATGGATTAGACAGAGAGGAATAGCATGGATTAGACAGAAAGGAGTAGCATGGATTAGACAGAAAGGAGTAGCATGGATTAGACCAGGGGTTCCCAAACTTTTCAGGCAACCCCCAAATAACGGTGTCAGAGAGCCGCGACCCCCACTATTAGGAAATATAGTGCAAAATATAGCCCCAGTCAGGCCACTTTTTAAGCAGGGGGTCTGGGAGTCCCCCACCAGGATTTTTTTTGTTACAAAGACTTCATTTCCTGCATTCTGGTGCAGGAATTTTTTTATTTGTACACTTTAAATGCCAGTGTATGTGATGGCATCACAAATTATTGTTAAAAAACAGGCTAGCATATGTATGATTAGCAACAACACTGATTTTGATGGATTTTCTGTTTTTTTGTAATGTCAGATTGAAAAAAATACAATATTTTATTCAACTTCAGCCCTGATCATAACACCACATATTCATTTTATAATTCTAACCCTTTAAATGCCAGTGTGTATGATGGCATATATTTGCAATATATCAAATGCAAAGTAGATTTTTCCGGGGGGGATTATTACATGTGTCAATGATTAGCAACAAGTTTTTTGTATGGGTCCCGCCTCCACCAATCACATGCGGCTCCCTTTGTGTGTGTGAGAGAGCAAGAGCGAGAGAGAGAGAGAGAGATTTTTATTTTATTTAACCTTTATTTTACCAGGTAGTCACTTGAGATCAAACTTGTGTGAGTTGCAGTGATCCCCTGGTTGTTCCCCACCTAGGTTATCTAACTATTGCGCTGCTGCAACTAGAAACACTGGCCTGGCCTGCTTCTAAGTTCAGTGGCCTGACTGCATAAAAAAAAAAATTTATAAATTTTTTATCATTTTTATTTTTTTAAATCATCTGGCGACCCCCCCGTGGTGGCTCGCAACCCACCTGGGCGTCGCGACCCCCACTTTGGGAACCCCAGGGGTGCCCAACCTTTTTTGAACCAAGATCTACTTTTTAATTTGCCACCTAGCCAAGAGCTACCAGCCCAAATTTGACCTACTCTCGGCTAGTATTAGTAGTAATGGCATATAATATTTTCTGTCATGTGCATATTGAATGGGTATATAATATAATATGATATTTTATATATCATTGTAACGGTGTAGTGTAGGAATTACAAGAATGACAAGACTGTAACTTCTCACGTTGGGCATGCAGGCAGCGTGACCCATTTATTTCACACTCTGGATACACACACAATTCAATGGGCATGAGAAAACATATGTTTACATTGCCAAAGCAAAAGTGGAACAATACAATCAAAACAAAAATGATATATGTACAATTAAAAGGGATTATGAATGATGTGTAAACAGAGCTGTCACATTGCAACTGACAACACACACAGTCAATTAAATTCAAGGAAAACATGTTTACATTGCCAAAGCAAAAGTGGAATACAATCAAAAAACAATTCCACAGAAAGGTCTGTCAACAGTCACTGATAGTTCTCCTTTTTTGTAGAATTAAATGTCAGTCTCTACCTGAGAACGCTGGCACTGGGAAGAGGAAGCTAGTTTTTCAAAGTCTGGGTTGTAGGAGCAGGTTGCAAGCCTCAGGCAGTCCACAAGATGGTCATCTGTCATTGTGGTTCTGTACTTCGACTTGATGATCTTCATGTGAGAGAAAGCAGAGTCACACAGGTAGGTTGATCCAAGAAATGCTGTTAAGTAGGGATGTCCGATATTATCGGCCGACCGATATTATCGGCCGATATCGGCAGTAAAATGTGATATCGGAAAATATCGGTATCGGTAAAAAAAAAAAAAAAAAAAAAAAAATTATTTTTTTATTTTTACATTTATTTAACCTTTATTTACCCAGGCAAGCAAGTAAGAACCAATTCTTATTTTATTTATTGTCAAAAGTATGCATGTTGGTTTAATTCAACAACAAGAGATATGTAATGTTAATTTTTACTTTTTTAATTATCATATTTTGCACAGATAATGCTTACATTTAGAAAGCCTTTTGAATGCATCCAGTGAAATTATTAATTACCGAAATTATTCCGTTTTTTTGGGGGGAAACCCTGCATATATCGGTATCGGTTGATATCGGTATCGGTATCGAAATTAAGAGTTGGACAATATCGGAATATCGGTATCGGTAAAAAAGCCAATATCGAGCATCCCTACTGTTAAGTGCATGGCACATCTCCTGAGGTTGGGGTACTTCTCAGGCAGCAGTAGCTCCCAAAACTCTGACTTCATCCCTTGTGTTGCCCTGGCTTTAATCTCAATGTCAGTTTGAAGTGTGAGGATCTCGTTCTCCACAGCAAGGCTGTCCAGATTAAACAGTGTGGCCACTTTGGATGTGATGTCATCCACATCTACAGTTTCAAATGGAAAACACATGTAGCTTGCAACAGGTTCAAGTGTTGAAAAGTCTGTGAAGCGCTTATCAAACTCTGACAAGATGCTTTGAACTTGCTCCTCATAATGTGTGCAATCAAACTGTGCTGTGTCCTCACCCTGACGTTGAAGTTCTGCTTGCATGTGAGGAAAGTTGCGCAGGTCACTGCGTTGCAGCCTTCTCGCCCACATGGTGAGCTTGCTTTTAAAAGCATTCACTGAGCTGATCATGTTTATTACACATTTATCCTCTCCCTGCAGCTCTAAATTCAGGTTATTCAGCATGCCAGTGACATCGGTTAAGCCAGTTGTTGTCCTCTAGATGTGTATATTCGGCATGTTTAGCAAGCTTGATAAACAGGCAGCAACTCGCTGAATCTCTCCAGAAATGTACCTCTGCTCAGCCACCTTACATCTAAATAATAATAATAATAATTAATTTAATTTATATAGCGCTTCTCAATAACCCGAAGTCGCTGACAGTAGTCGGGAGCAGGGGTACAAACAAAGAGGCGAAAGCAAAGAAACAAAACAAAACAACAAAGAAACAAAAACAAAGGAACATGAGACCATGGGGGGAACGGGGGAGACAGCCTGGTGGCACAAAAAAAAGACTAGAGACATATCGATCAGGTTGGAGGGGAGGGGGGGGTTTAGGGGTGGGGGGGGTTGAAGGCAAGGGAGAACAGGTGGGTTTTGAGGCGAGCTTTGAAGGTGGAGAGTGTAGGGGAGTCTCTGATGGACTGGGGGAGGGAATTCCAGAGTCGGGGTGCAGTGCGAGAGAAGGCCCGATCTCCGAAGTTTTTGAGCTTGGATGTCGGGACAGTGAGGGAGGCAGTGGAGGAGGACCGGAGGGAACGGGTTGGGCGGTAGGGGAGAAGGAGATCAGTCAGGTAGGGGGGGGCCAGGCTGTGGAGGGCTTTGTGTGCAGCAGCAGGTCTGTGCGCTCTGCCCCCGTCTCCTCCATATGTGCACGAAATAGCCTCCTCTGTAGGCTCCTTGCCCTGACAGAGCACACAACTTCTTATTTAAAATTTTACCACACAGCACTTGTTGGTGAATTAAAGAAGTCCGGGAAAACGTCGCTTTTTTTGCACCGTCCGACAAACCCATTATTACAGCCAACCATGGCTGGTGCACCATCGGTTGTAATAGAGATTAGTTTATGGAGGGGCAGTTTGCTCTGCTTAGCGAACTCCATGAAGGCTTGAAAGATGTCTTCACCTTTAGTGTGTTAAGAGGCAATATGGTGAGCAGCTCTTCTTTTGCGCTCATGTCGTCAAAGGCCATTCTAATGTAAATACATAGCTGGGCCACATCTACCATATCAGTCGATTCATCGAACTGCAGGGAATAACACTCACATGTATTAATGTCCCTCATGAGTTGCTTGTGAACATCTTCGGTCATTTCCTCACAGAGCCGGGCCACAGTATTACGTGACGGTCTTTGACAGCATCCATAATCTCTGTGTGATACTTGGAATCACCGAAGAGTGAATCGGCAGCCACAGTCAATGCCTCTTTTACACAGTCGCCGTCTTTGAAGGATTTTTTCTTTTTAGCGAGAACGTGACTGACAAGATGCAATTGTTGCAGCTTTTGCCTTGGTTTTGGGCTTCGTAAAAGTGGACTGTTGTCCCACTAGTGAAGACTTCATCTGCTGGAGTTCTGTTCTTCGTAGGACTGTTTTTGGAGGAAAATCCGTGTGGTGTTTCTTGTGCATCGTTGTATTATGCCGCTCCAAATTACCCTTTTTCGGCACGGACACAGGTTGTATGCAAATCAGACAGACTGATTTTGCGTTGAAATAAATAAAAAAGCGGCAGCTCGTCGGAGGATGTTGTTGTAAAGTAGCGTCCTCTGAATGAACCTCTTCTTTGCTGGTGGTGCTCCATTCATCTTGCAGTTTCTTGAGTGACTCAAGGCTGGTCTCAGAGCCACTTTTATACTCTACCTGCCAGGTGATGGGCCCCGACCCCCACTCCTGCCACTCCATGAAGACAAAGGCAACAATTTGCATCCCTATGGGTGAGGCTCGCTGTCCGGAATGTACGAAATGTAGACGTATCGATGGCTCAGGCTGCCTGACTACCTGCCCATCCACAGGACTGCTCGAAAGTTTTTTGTCCTCCCCTCCAAATCAAATAAAATTGAATGATTTTCCAAAATAATCTCGCGGTCTACTTGAAATCAGCCCGCGATCTACCGGTCGATCACGGTCGACTGGTTGGGCACCACTGGATTAGACAGAGAGGAGTAGCATGGATTAGACAGAGATGAGTAGCATGGATTAGACAGAGAGGAGTAGCATGGATTAGACAGAGATGAGTAGCATGGATTAGACAGAGAGGAGTAGCATGGATTAGACAGAGAGGAGTAGCATGGATTAGACAGAGAGGAGTAGCATGGATTAGACAGAGATGAGTAGCATGGATTAGACAGAGAGGAGTAGCATGGATTAGACAGAGAGGAGTAGCATGGATTAGACAGAGAGCTTTTCAGCAGTGGTTGTGTTAACACATGCGCCCAGAAAAGCGGCCATTTTTTTTTCTTTAACTTGAGGACTGTATACTTTTTTTTGCAAATCTTATCTTTATACTTATAGCACATGCATAAACCTGGTCTCTTTTGAAAGATAACATTCTGGTTTGGTCGGGTGAGGTGGTATTCAAACGGCAACAAATAGGGCTTTAATTATATATATTATATGTTTTATAAGAAATGCAGACCCGAGCCGGTAGACGCTTGCAAAGTGCCGTGTCGCGCCGGTGGGCAAATCGTCCTAAAGAGGGCCCATATACGGGCCGTTGCATGTTAACTGGATTTATTAATGGGTGCGTTAAGTAACTGAATGGCTCCGCTTTGCTCAGAGCGAAGAAAAACGAACAGGTTGCTCAGTTCCGCTCACTCTGAGCCGCTCGGAGCGTTGCAGAGCACTTTCTGACTGGGCTCAGTTTACGGAAGAAATGAATCCTACACCGACACTCTTACATCTGTCAAATGCGGAAGGGTCGTTAAAAGCATCCGTGTTTGTCACGCTGCAGTGGTATTTTCACCAAGAGCAGCAGAGAGCAGCAGCATCCTCGTCTTCAACACAATGCATGTTAGTGATATGTTCTACACTGAGCATATCATCTACAACACAATGTATATTAGTGATATGTTCTAATCTACACTGAGCAATACATCTACAACACAATGTGTATTAGTGATATGTTCTACCCTGACCATATCATCTACAACACAATATTAGTGATATGTTCTACACTGAGCATATCATCTACAACACAATGTATATTAGTGATATGTTCTAATCTACACTGAGCAATACATCTACAACACAATGTGTATTAGTGATATGTTCTACCCTGACCATATCATCTACAACACAATATTAGTGATATGTTCTACACTGAGCATATCATCTACAACACAATATTAGTGATATGTTCTACACTGAGCATATCATCTACAACACAATATTAGTGATATGTTCTACACTGAGCATATCATCTCAACACAATATTAGTGATATGTTCTACACTGACCATGTCATCTACAACACAATATTAGTGATATGTTCTACACTGACCATGTCATCTACAACACAATATTAGTGATATGTTCTACCCTGACCATGTCATCTACAACACAATGTATATTAGTGATATGTTCTAGTTCTACACTGAGCATATAATCTCAACACAATATTAGTGATATGTTCTACCCTGACCATGTCATCTACAACACAATATTAGTGATATGCTCTACACCAGGGGTTCGCAATAGGCCACATCAGGACCGCAAGGCATTTTAATTTGGCCCGGCAAAGTTCTATTCTAATTTGTAAAGTTCATATACAAATGTGAAAAAAACTAGAACAAAAAACAATGATGGAAGTGGAGAGAGAGTTTCTGAAAGTGAACGATTTCATAAAGTTACGATTTGAACAACAATTGAAAATGTAAGAAAATAGAAGGCCGACACTGCAATTGTGTATTGTTCAGACGAGTAAGGGACAACGTTCTTTTAATATTTAAATATATCTCTGCTGCTTTTATATTTAAAACTACAAACGTAACAGATTGGCTAATTGGATCGGCTAAGCGAGGGAAGCTATATTTTGCTGGCCATACCTCCTGTTCCGCAAGGCAGGTGTTCTGAACAACCCCTGGACCACCGGTATGAACTGCATGAACTAAAGGCCTGCAGAGTAGTTTATGACCGAGTGATTGACTGTTTTGCCACCATGAGAGAGAGAAGGATGTCATTCCTCTACAAGTAGGGTGAGGTGAGTGATTTAACAAAGAAATTGAAAGGCGGCTGGGGGCGCAGCGGACTAAGCGCTCGTCACCAACGCAAGAGACACTGGTATCGAATCCGGCTGTCAGCGTTGCCTCCGGCTTGGCCGGCCGTCATACTGGCTCGATTGGCAGAGTCAGCGGGAGGGAAGCCGGTGGGTGGGTCCGGGTCGTTGTAAACAGCGACTCCTACAGTTCGGTCGGGGCGCCTGCACAGCGAGGGAAGGATCTGGAGGGAGGTAGTGTGACCTTCCACACGTTACACTCTCCCAGTGAGAGTCCGCGCTGCCAGGTGAAAAGAAGTGGTGGGCTGGGTACACATGTGTCGGAGGAAGCATGTGATAGTCTCCGCCCTCCCAGACCGACGGTAGGGGGTAGAGTGCGCAACGACCAGGAAGGGGATTGGGAATTGGCATAACGACTAACATTGGGAGGGGAGAAAAACAGAAAAAGAAGGGGGGAAAAGATAATAAAAAAATATGTGAACATTTTAAACACACACCCATACGATCACAACGCCGTCAGTGTAATGCTTTTTGATAACAATACGTTTGTTTAAAGCATTTTGTAAGGCTGTTCTGCAATTTGAAGAGGTTGTTGCCCAGTAAATGCACTTGAGCTCAACCTGAACGTGTGCATTATTTGCCAAACCAAGAAGAGTTACACTGTGACTGTCATGCAACGTTTGTTGTTACATGCAATATGATATGGGGACTCCAGTTTAATGAATTCAAACATAGACGATGTGGTTGGATTTATTCCGCCACTTTGTAACAATTTCTTTTGTAATACTTTCTTTGAGCTCTGTTAGTGAAACGATGCTGCTATTGGCCTTATAGCATAACGGTCCCATGTTGTATGTTGGTGGTAGATCTAATAACACATTATCAAAACATAGGTTGTAAAAAATACATGACCTCAGTAATTTTACCCATGCAATGCCACTGGTGTTAAACAAACGAGTGTGTCACAGTCACTGCCTGGCTTCTCTCTCTCTCTCTCTCTCTCTCTCTCTCTCTCTCTCTCTCTCTCTCTCTCTCTCTCTCTCTCTCTCGTTAGTCAGGTATGGAGTTCAGGTCGTTAGTCAGGTATGGAGTTCAGGTGTGCTGCTGTCAGCAGAGCAGCTGATTGACGTCTGTGGGCCAATTAAGTCAGTGATATAACCCCGCCTCGGATGTCATGATGCTGCCAGATCAAAACGTTGTGTTTCCCAGTTAGTCGTGTTATTCTGCTCTCGTATAGTGATTTCGTCCGTTGTTCTCTGGCTGTGCCTAACCCTTTGTTGTCCTCCCTTCCCTGCAGTCCTATTCCTGGCTCTTCACCCTGATCTCTAGCTCTGGATAAATGTGTTCTGACCTCCGCCTGCCTGACAACTCTCCTTGCCTTTTCCTGGATCGTATGAGGACCTGTACTCAGTTTGACCTCTGCCTGGCTGACTACCCTGTAACCCGTGTACCGACCCCTGCCTGTCTGACTACCGTGCCACGCACACGCTCCCTGGACTGTACGAGAGACCTGTTACGTTGTCGACCCCTGCCTGTCAGACTACCGTGCCACACACACGCTCCCTGGACTGTACGAGAGACCCATTACAAGTAACGGGTAACCTCGTTCCCAGTTTTATCTCCGTGATGTGTCAATAGGCTAGGTGGCGACGTTTAACATTCCAAGTACAGGCAGTAACCAATCACGCGTAGGCTCAGGTTAAATAATGTAGCCAATCACATGATCATCCTGATCCCGCAGGCCGCAGAAAGGCATACTTTATTTTTTGTAAACATCTGCGTTTTGAATTTCCGCCCGCCAATCGCTTTTTAGCGAACACCAGCACGCTAATTTTAGTCAAATTTCAAAAAGCAAAATGGATATATGGTATTTTTCCAAGGCAACATACAGTATAAACAAAATAATTTAGAAGCTGCACCGGGCTGCCCCTGGGCATAACTACGGATCACCTGAGGCTGTGTGTTGCTTTATCTTGGCATACAAGGGCTTGCTCTAAGAGGACATGATGAGAGTCAGAGTTCATCAAATCGTGGAAACTTTTTAGAGCTACTGTATGTACATTGTTTTCAAAGCATGATGAGATCCAAATGACAATAGTATGGCTCATTTGACAGGCTCTATTTATAGTCCAACAGGGACAAACCAGTTAATTTCTACATACTTTAGTTTGTGCGCTATTCCACGCTAAACATCGCCCTGTTTCAAAATAATCCAGTCTTGTTTTCTAGATCGTGAGATATGACGTGTTATATGCATATGCGCAAATCGTTCCGTTTGCTCGCCTGAAACCTATATTATTTCCAAATCAAAAATATATACCATATAGATTTTTGTTTCTTCACAAAGTCATCAAGGGGGGGGGGGTCATTTTACGAAGTTGCAATCGTTACCAAAAGCATGTTTTAGGTTCCGTAAAATACGACGCTGTGATCAATACAAAAGCATGTTTTAGGTTCGGTAAAATAGACCTAAAAAAGACCTTACCTTTATCAGAAGGTACTCCAAAATGAATAATCCCACTAGTTCCATCGCGATCGCCATTACTCGTGTGCATTGGGCCTGGCTATAATACGGGAAACAATAGGTTTCAGGCGAGCAAATCGGCGACAGATGGCTGTGTGCTGATTCACTTTGAGGGGGAGGGGATTCCTGCAGCCAGAGGTACTGAGGCACCGAAAGACAACTGAGAGACCCAGTTCAAAAGGTAGGCGATACTGCCACCTGTCGGGATTCGATCGTCATTGCAATTATAATAATAATAATTTAGGACCTGCTCCGAGGTCATCAATCGGCACACATGCGATGCATGCATGCAATTCGTATCTGCGATTAACCCATCCCGTCGTCCTTCCCCCCCAAGGGCAGCCGGGAGCAGACAGGCGTCAACGTGAGCCGCGCCAGGGGACCAATCCAAGTGCTCCTGTCCGTCTTCGTCAAGGACGCCACAGCGTTAGCGATCTATTGTTGTGCATGTTTTTCCATTGGGTTTATCTTATCGGGGGGGGAAACCCTTGCGAGCACTGGGAGAACATGCAAACTCCACACAGAAAGGCCTGGGAGATACCCCACCTGGGTAACTGGCATCATGGAAACCTGGTCCCCAAGCGGGAATCGAACCCTGGACCTTCTTGCTGTGAGGCGACGGTGTTAACCACTACACCACCGTGCACATTAATTATAATGTAGGCAGCGGTGCCAGGGAGACACAGGCAGGTCCGCTCGAGTGTTTAGAATGGGAAAATCGAAAAAAATTTAAGAGGATCTAAACCTCAACGCTCAACGCTTGAATTTGAAACCCGAGAAAGTTTGGGTTTGGCGCAGAATGAGTTAACCACCGGGTAAATCGCGATTTTTTATTAGTTTGTTAATGATTCGTTACGGCGCAATCAATACTTCCATGCGTTCGGGACCTCCATGTTTTGTGGGCCAATCAGAGCAATTCAGAGCAACGCGGAAGGGCATGTTGGTTGCCTAAAGTGTTCACGCGAAAGGGATGGACAGATGCTTTTAAGTGTTCCCAAATCATTACACAATGGCTAAAGAACAGAGGCATCAGGGAGGGAACGTTTGCTTTCTTTCTCTTGGGTTCCATTGACATCTGTTACGGCACTGTGCGGAAAGTATGGTCTGTCTGTAATAAAGAGCACACTGACAGTATGGTCTGTAATAAAGATCATGGTTGGTGACAGTATGGTCTGTCTGTAATAAAGAGCACACTGACAGTATGGTCTGTAATAAAGATCATGGTTGGTGACAGTATGGTCTGTCTGTAATAAAGATCATGGTTGGTGACAGTATGGTCTGTCTGTAATAAAGAGCACACTGACAGTATGGTCTGTAATAAAGATCATGGTTGGTGACAGTATGGTCTGTCTGTAATAAAGATCATGGTTGGTGACAGTATGGTCTGTCTGTAATAAAGAGCACACTGACAGTATATGGTCTGTCTGTAATAAAGAGCACGCTGACAGTATGGTCTGTAATAAAGAGCACACTGACAGTATGGTCTGTCTGTAATAAAGAGCACACTGACAGTATGGTCTGTCTGTAATAAAGAGCACACTGACAGTATGGTCTGTCTGTAATAAAGAGCATGCTGACAGTATGGTCTGTAATAAAGAGCACACTGACAGCGGAGGGAGAACGTCAGGTTGTGGTGACAGCTGTGGCTTGTGATCAGAACGCACCCTGGTGTTAAGTGTTGACTAATGGGTAATGTGGGTTTGAAGTGACAAGAAGACCTGCGCATAGGAACATCAGTTCTAGATCTGCGTTTGCCCTCAATAATCCATTGTCGATTTGAAAATGGAGTAACAAGAAAAAGTTATCCTTGGCAGTTGAGGGATACTCGTGTCTGTCATCACATGGGACACGCCAGAGATGATTTGTCGTGGAGCCATTTCACAAGAACTCACAAATGTTCACTCGCCGGTCCACTTTGAAAATGAATGGCACACTTGCAACGTCGTCTACCATCTGTCAAGCCCATTAGAAATCAGTTGAGATCAACAAACTTGAGTCGACACTGGAGAGATCTACAGACGATATACTTAATGTTGAAATTACTGTTGAATTGATCTTTACATTTTCTGAACCATGCATTGGATGGGAATATTTCTTTCACTGAAAAGTAACTCACTCCAATGAATCATTTATAACTCTAAGAGCAGTAGAGCTAGGAGAGTTATATTAATAATATTACACTGACATGGATGTTCCCAAATGTTGTACATTTCTGTATGGGTGACATAAGGCATCATAAACATGTCATAGCAGGTCTTGTGGTCACAGGTTGAGGAACATCAAACCTGGACTGTTCGTAGGTCCCGACACACCTATACAACACACAAGTGACAAAGGCATAACAGAGGTAAATCTTTATTTGGAAAATGATATTTGATTCCAAGTCACAAAAAAAGTTATGGGGTAGGAAATCTACTTTCGACAGGTCAGCTTTGTCAATGGGCAATATTTGGTACCAAGATGGTGTTGGTTTGCTGCCCTGCCAGCTGAAATGGTGAAACATACACACAGTTAACCGCAATATACACAATAATATAGGTGCCCAGCACCCTCAACAAACGTGGATTCTACATTTAGAGTTATACTGGTTTCACGCTCGATTTGTGAGCCACATTACTTATGCAACAGAATTTACAAACCGTTTTCATTGGCTTGTGTCTGGGTCTAACTCTACAGGGCACGGAGTATCTTGAGCCAGACCTCTCTCCACAGGAGATATTATAACCCCAGTGAGCACTAACGTTGCTACTGCTAACACAAGACCAGAACACGCAAATTGTGCACAGAGGGTTGAAGCAAATGCTTAGTCATATTGGAGGAGCTTCCTTGCTGCACGAAATACTCTTGCTGTAGGTACACAGTATTGCATTTTTCCTGTATTCCATCTTTTTTGTGAAGCTCAACCAAACGTTCAAGCATTTGCTGCCATTAGCCACCAGCCGCTGTTAGCCATGGTCCAGCAAAGGTAAACAAGTGTATAGGTAAACAACTGACGCAACAACGTAACCAGTGAAGTGACGTTGGTCCGAGCAACAGATCTTGGTATTTTAGTAGATTATTTGGTTCAATGCAGCCACTGACCTCTATATGCAGCAGGGGGGGGGGAAGATCATTGAACTGTCAGCTTGTAGGATGTAATCTTTACTCGCACATGGGCTCCTAAATAATTTTTCCGGTTCTACTTTTAGTCGCAAATGCAAGAGAAACGCACTGTAGAGCCCTGCCGTTTGTACGATGAAAGCTGACAGAAACACAGCAGGTGCTAGAATGCATAAATAAAAATCAACACCATGTTTATCAGACCTAAAATACCTATATTAACTTGTTGAAAAGGACTCAAATATGTCCCCTTTAATGTAGAAGATATTAATAAATGGCACATGTGTTTTGTCTTTGGCAAGTAGCCATGGTATACAGTCTATAATACAGGTGTGCGGTTATTGAAAAATAATGCACTTGGTAACCCTGGAGCTAATTAGCCCCTGTGTTGTGCATTATTTTTCAATAGCCGCACACCGTGTCATGTATTATTATCCCTTACTTGATGACCATGTTATGTCAGCGTTAAAAACACCCCTTCAAATAAAGTGTTACAGAGTATACTATAATACGGTCCCTACCTTGTTGGTATGGGGATTTGTTTTCTTTTGTTCTGGGCTTCAGTCTGTATCTTTAACCTTAACCTAAGCTTCCTATTATGAGCTAGCTTTCCAATTAGGTTTCGGCCCTCCCTGTAGAGGCTGTCTCGTTATGGAGAATGTGAAACACCAGCGCTGGCCGAAGGAATCTATTTAGTTTCGAGTGAGAGTTGTTTCTCTTGGGAGACAGCACGTCTCTCCGCGCTTGTGCTCGTCAAAGCTATAGAGAACTGGTTTCAATTCCATTTTGAAATGTTTTTCTCCATTTTGGAATGTTTTAGTGGTCACCCTATTTGGTTGTCTTTTAGAAGACCTTGGTTATTATAGCTCTTGGTGAACGCACCCTTTTGATTCTGTTTTGAATTTTAACCAAATCCCCAAAGACTAGGCTTACCTATGTATGTATCCTCTTGTTGGTAGCAGTGTCAATACAACAGGACTGGGGTTGGCGCCCAGTTTAACTGGGAATCCCCATTCAGCATGAGGTTAACTATTGTAACCGATCATCCTGCTATATTCCTTTATCTGTAATTTATTAGTCTCCCCAGTTGCTAGATTAATAAACGTATGAATCTGTGAGGTGTGTGTGCCGTGACGTGAGAGCTTCCCCAAATGGTGCCAATTTTGGCACCAAGAGGATTCCTCCTTTTAATTGGGCCTGCGCCAGTCTCCTCTGTAGATCAGACCGTCTCATTTAACAAGGCTAAGGTATTTTCTCCTCAGACGTGGAGTGATACTGACTTGTGAGAAGGAATTAGAATCATAGCTGAGGGTATATTATTATACCACGGCTCTGAACCAATCAGATTGCTTGATTTTAGCTACCGGTTTTATAAACATATGTAACAATCAATACTTACAATACATGAGAAACAAAGAAAAGTAATAGTCATACAGAAAACTATTACCCCTCAACTTCATAAAGTTTAATTGTTCTTTCTTTATACATTTTCTTGAACTGAAAGATATCCATACAACTCTTTAAATCGCTCTGTAAAGAATTCCACAGTTTTACGCCACATGAATGAATGAATGAATGAAAACTTTATTTAACAGATTGCAGAATGGGTACAATACAGTACGGCTCAATACATACAATTGTTAAGGGGATGCAGACCTGAGAAAGACGTTTGTCTTGTTTCCATCAGGGTCCCCCATTTTCAATTCATATAGACATATATGACATACATGACATACAGATAGTCAGTACTGCTACATCTATACATTTATGACATACCAGATTTGCAAATACAGTACTGTTTGTGATACAGAAGGAGTCAAGAAAAGGGAGTATATACATTTGACGTAGAAACTGTACATTGGAGGAGGTTGGGTGGGGGGGGTTGGGTACATTGGGATATTGACAACCATACTGGGTAATTTACATTGGAGGTGGTTGGGGGGGGGGGGGGGGGGCCGGGGGGCACACACATATTGAAATGCTTGGTTGTAAAGCTTTAACGTGACTTAATTTGGCACACTTAATTCAGGATACGTTCAGAGGAGAAGAAAAGGCTGGAAACAGTGGTTACCGAGCAATGGTCCAAAAGTGGTAATTTGGTTTATTGGCAAAAATCAGCAAGGCAGTTTCCACAGCATTCACAGGATATCAAAATCTCTCTGACACACATCTCTGTCCTGTCGTGTGTGTCTTACTGTTCAATATGACTGGTTTATATGTGCCCAACCCGAATCTAATACCCTGCTGTGATTCGCTATCACTACCTGGGTAGACCGGTTTGGTCTCTGTCTGAGTGGGGTTCTGATGGGTGAAAGTGTGTGAGTCTTAATCTCTGTCACATGAACTAGTGTGTGGGTCTGTCGTTAATCAGGTTTACACCAAAACTGGTCTCTGGGAGGTCATGTGAGACAGGGTGTGTGTGTGTGTGTGTGTGTGTGTGTGTGTGTGTGTGTGTGTGTGTGTGTGTGTGTGTGTGTGTGTGTGTGTGTGTGTGTGTGTGTGTGTGTGTGTGTGTGTGCGTGCGTGTGCGCGTGTGTGTGTGTGTGTGACATGTGTGTGTGTGTGTGTGTGTGTTGTGATCACTTCAGTTGGTAACAAAAAGTCCATCTAAAATGTGGTCTGCTCTCAACTAGCCATTCTGAATAATGCTATAATAATGTTGAATAACCCTTAATAATTAATAAAAAATACACTACAGTATCAAATCTATTGGCCATATGAATTTAAATTGTTACTTCACTTTGACTCCTGAGCCCAATTTAATTTGGATATCTTTAGAGAGAGGCCAAGGCTTGCCCGAAACCCACATTCTTAGAGGTGGACTCGAGAGGTCATACCATATATACAACTTTTTTACAAATGAGTTTTCAAATCTCATCGTGAGAATAATGGGTAGCACTTTATAATAACACCCTGTTATAATACATTTATAAGGTATTTGTAGATAATGGACTAATCATGAACAAACCATTTATATACATTCATAAATGATTATTAAATCATTTATAACTATATTTGTATAACATTTACAAAGTATTTATAACGCATTAGTGGATAATGAACTAATCATGAACAAACCATTTATATACATTCATAAATGATTATTAAATCATTTATAACTATATTTGTATAACATTTACAGATTAGTTCTACATTATTTATAACTCATTATCAACATTGTTTGTACTTGATTTGTTCATCATTAAATAATGTTGTTTAATGTGTAGTACTAGTAACACATTTGTAGATGCTTTGAAAAATGGATATGAAAAAACAACTACCGGTATCTCCATTTATTTTTCATGTTCAACAAATGATTTGGTAAGACATTCATAAAACATCTATAAATCATTTGCAGATGCTATTGTGTGCCCTAATCTGAAGTGAAGCCTATTCATCATTAACAAATGTCTAATACAGTCAATTATTTGTTTACTTTTTCATCACATGTTACAAATGTTGTAGACAGCTTTCGGATACACCCTTCTTTGTGATATCAAACAGTGACAGAATTAGGACAAAAGATAAATGCAATTTTATTAACATGTAAAATACATGTGCATGACATATAGTGTAACGAGGGGGGCACTAGGACCCAGGAGTATCCATGACATATCGGCATGTAACTCGAGAACCGAGGCATGGATTTTGGCGATTCAGATGGCATTCGAACGGCAACAAATAGCGCTTTAATTCGGTAATTTATATGTTCGGCGAAAAATGCAGTCCCGAGCCTTCAGATGCTCGCAAAGGGCAGTGAAACTGAAACTGACGCTGAAAAACAATGAAACCCCGGACATTACCATGAATTTATAAACCCCCCCCCCCCTGAAAAGAGGACATGTCCGGGCAAAAGAGGACGTTTGGTCCCTTTAAAACATGTGGTTTTCTCAGTTCCCCCAGTGTAGTATATTGCATATTGGTTGTATAGCTTCCTGGCCACAATGTACCGGTAGGTTCACATACTACCACTCACCTCTGTTGCTCCTGTGGCCTGTGTGTGTGTGGAATGGAGATGAGATTCCTCTCTCTCTCTCTGTTCACTTGCATTGGTATTGTGAATAATAATAACCAGTAGGTGATAACTGGTAACTTTGCTCTCGAGGATGAATGAATGAATGAAAACTTTATTTAACAGATTGCAGAATGGGTACAATACAGTATGGCTCAATACACACAATTGTTAAGGGGATGCAGACCAGAGAAAGACGTTTGTCTAGTTTACATCAGGGTCCCCCATTTTCAATTCATAGTGCATCCAGAAAAGAGGTGCATCCAGTGTGTGTGTTGGATAATTATTTGACTCGTTTCTGTTCAAGATTGGGAATGACCTTGTTGCTCAAGTGACTATGAGAGTAAATATTAACATCATGGCTAGATTAGATGTAGCTTGTCTTGCCCATTGCAATTCCCCAAACAAACTGCACTCCCGACTCGCCTGGGCAAACTGAAAGGTCCCGCTCAGTTTTGGATTTAAATGTAGTATGCACAAATTAATGTTAACTGGACATTAGTATTTCTTCCATGTTGTATCACAGTAAATGTAAATAGTGGCAGACCACTGCACACTTTTTCCTGACGGTTTCTCACTTGACTTCTCCATTCTCTTTGCAACCTGCAGAATATGACACGCCCACTCTAGAGGTCTTCACAGGTCCAAAAGGTAATGTCTGATGTCAGTGTTACTCTAAGAAAAAAGGAAAAATAAGTCACTGGTATTAGTGGGTCCTAATGTCAGAGATCCAAGACTTACGGCCAACGGTACTGAACCCAATCTGGACTGGCAGTCCCTTTTGAAAGGACCCGGGACCCAGTCGGGTCCATATTGGAACCATGGGGGTTCGGGTAAACTCAAAGACCTGCAGCCTACTCGGTTCACAAGGAAAACCTGCACATTTTGTATTCTAGTGTTAGGAACCAGCTTTTGACATCGAAATGCTCAGAACAGTTCAAAAGTATAGAGAGAAAGAGTAGTTGAGAGGAATGGAGTGATGTTCTCAGAGTGTTATTACTGATGGTGAGTAGGCCTACTGTACTGTACAGTTATCATGCAGGCACGCTGTATTTATGTATTTACAGGTAGTTAAGATTGGAGCAGTGTTAAATCATGGATGATTGCCTTGTGTAGCCTGTGTTGTGTGAGTGTCTGGTAGAAGGATTTGTATTGTGTTGAGAGGGTGGGGGGTTATATAAGTGGAGCTACATTGTGCACCAAGCTAAATCAGCTCGGGAGAGATGGATATAATGGAGATACGTCTTGCTGCTCCGTCTCCCGAGTTTTGTTCAGCTCTGAAGCCATACTGTGTATTTGTTGTGAACAGTTGGGGATTTCCTCCTATAGGTAGTTGCCTGTGAGCTGTGGGATAAATAACATCATGATGTGTAACGGTTCCAGGGAGGACAATGTGAACTTTGGTCACAATGTGAACAGTGGTATCATGGCGCCATCTAGCGGGCATCGCCAGATGGTGCAGGCCACCATTTTGTGTTTCATAAAAGTAATTGAGTTAATTTCTTAATGTATGTTGTCCTGGGCTTTTCCTTCCCTTGTTTAAATGTCGTCCTCCTGTCTGGTTGTTGTTTGTGATATTGCTTTGGTTGTTGTTGTGATATTGCTTTTGTGTCTAGTTTGGTGTTTAATTGTTTCTGTGTTTTGGACTGGCTGTGCCAGGTGTTGTCAATTATAATTCGTCGTGTATTTAAGTGTGGGTCTGTCCTCACTTCCTTTGTGGCGTCATCCCTCCGTGTTCCTGTTCCTGTCACTGCCTTGTTCTTCCTTGCCCTGTTCTGTTGAACTGGTCAGACTTCTACTTGACCTTACTCCTAGAACCCACCTCACCCCATCCCATTTTGACTACCTAGGATGGCTTAGAGTAGACGACATAGTACAGCAACTTGGAATGAGCCTGGTCTACAAGATACACTACACCACACAGGTACCCATGTACATGTCGAAATACTTCCCAAAGGTCAGTGAATACCACACCCACAACACCAGAGGGAGTTCCACAAATCATGTGCAACCCAGATTCGACACAAACAAGGGAGTAAACACATTTTTCAATTATGCAACAAAAATGTGGAACGCCCTACCCACAGCCGTAAAAATATGTGAATCCCTACCCACATTCAAAACCGCTCTTAAAGAGCACCTACGGGAGGCTGCAATTCGAAACTGGCCACCGTAAATGTCCAACCCCACCCCCCCCCCCCACCCCCTCCTAATAGACAGTATCCTCCCCATCATATGTATATATTCTCTGTTAGGATCTATGGGTAACAGTACTGTATATTTGCATATCGTATATATCACAAATGTAACAGTACTATATACCTGTATGTCATGTATGTCCCTATGCCATAAATGTCATGTATGTTGTGTATGTCTTAAATGTCACTATGAATTGAAAATGGGGGACCCTGATGTAAACAAGACAAACGTCTTTCTCTGGTCTGCATCCCCTTAACAATTGTGTGTATTGAGCCGTAATGTATTGTACCCATTCTGCAATCTGTTAAATAAAGTTTTCATTCATTCATTCATTCATTCATTCATTCATTCATTCATTCATTCATTCATTCATTCATTCATTCATTCATTCATTCATTCATTCATTCATTCATTCATTCATTCATTCATTCATTCAGCCAGAACCCAAACGCAGACACAGAACGAGTAGAGATGAGGAATGGAGTGAAACCCAAAAGCGGGTATTAAAGTGTTAAAATTTGGCCTCCCTTTGAGAGCAGTTTTCTCCGCTTTAATGTTCTAGGTTGAGAAAGAAAGAAAGAAAGAAAGAAAGAAAGAAAGAAAGAAAGAAAGAAAGAAAGAAAGAAAGAAAGAAAGAAAGAAAGAAAGAAAGAAAGAAAGAAAGAAAGAAAGAAAGAAAGAAAGAAAGAAAGAAAGAAAGAAAGAAAGAAAGAAAGACGTCTTGATTTGTCATGCAGATTAACACACAAATGCGAGATGGGGAAACACACATGAACACACACACACATGTCGCCAATGAAATGTCTCTCTGCACTCAGGGGCCAATCCAAGTGCTCCTGTCCGTCTTCGTCAGGCACGCGACAGCGTTAGCGATCTGTTCTGCATGTTTTTCCATTGGGTTTATCTCTTTTTCTGTAGGGGAAACCCTTGCAAGCACGGGGAGAACATGCAAACTCCAAACTTGCAAACTTATTTAACAGATTGCAGAATGGGTACAATACAGTACGGCTCAATACACACAATTGTTAAGGGGATGCAGACCAGAGAAAGACTTTCATCTTGTTTACATCAGGGTCCCCCATTTTCAATTCATAATGAATTGTAAGTAAGGGTGCAACTTGCTCCGTGCAATCCATTCTTTGTGGATCTAGCCCCATGTGTTTCTTGTTTTTGCATTGAAAACCCACAGGGGAAACTCAAAATACCATAGAAACACAGATACAGCTTTGATGCGTCTGAAGCAGGCACGTGCATACATAGGGGTGAAGGGGTGCCCGGGCACCTGCCTTTTTCATTTCTCATTAGAAAGTGCCCTTTTTATGCCACCCACTTTTTTTTTTTTTTACTGTTGCACATATATATATATATATACTGCCCTGCCCTTCCAAATGAAAGATGTCACGATAGAATCTAAATATTAGGTAAAGAAAGAGAGAGAAATGCCACCCCTCTCGTAAATAATAGGTCCTTCCAGCCTTACGCATAGGCATAGCACGTGGGTGGGTGTTGATCAATGAGACATGTAAACCGCGCAGGGCCAGCAGTGCACTGAACAGGAAATTGATATCCAGCTGTTGTTGAGCTCACAGTGCCCTCACACTCGAGTCGAGACCTCTTTTTTTACAGTTACTATTTCAACTAAAACAAAGCAAGAGTACACATCAGGTAAGGTATTTGCCCAACAAAATAAAATGTCGGGTTTGCAGTGCACTGTATATTTTCATGAAACACGTCGCCAGATCAGCCCTCCCCAGTCCCCAGCCCCTCCCTCCCTGCTGCTAGTGCAGGAAAACACGCAGCATTCTCTCTCTCTCTCTCTCTCTCTCTCTCTCTCTCTCTCTCTCTCTCTCTCTCTCTCTCTCTCTCTCTCTCTCTCTCTCTCTCTCTCTCTCTCTCTCTCTCTCTCTCTCTCTCTCTCTCTCTCTCTCTCTCTCTCTCTCTCTCTCGTAGCTGTTGGTCTGGAGCGCATATTGTGTTATTAAAGGGACACTATGTAGTTTTGGTGACATCTATTGCTGCGCGCGCTCGCATTACATTTAATAATTAATGCCCTTTTATGATTACGGGCACCTGCCTTTCTAAAGTCCTGTGCACGTCCCTGGTCTGAAGTGAGGGTGTGGTGAGGCAGGGAGGGGGAAGACAGATCACAGAGTGAGGCTTGCATATGCATAGTACAAAGTGACTATAGACTGCAGTGTTTAGTCGTTAAGTTAAATAATATAACTCCCTGTCTCAGCCCTTCTATTTCAACAATTATTCATACAGACATTAATGCCTGGCTGGTAGCTTATTGTATTTCAGCCATCATTCACACATTCGTCAAGCCAGATGAGGAGAAGATCAAAGTACAACCTTGACACACTGTCATCTGAGATGCATGATGATGATGATGATGATGATGATGATGGTGATGATATAACAACAAAAAGGGAAGATTCACATTTAGAATGAAAGGGATATGATAAACTAGCATTGTTCGCAGTGACAAGAATAAATAATCGTCCTCTCCCACTGGTCTGGCAAACCTCAGGCGGATAATTAAAAGTGTGTGTGTGTGTGTGCCACAGTCGCTAGCAAAAAAACAAAAAGAATGCTCAAATAAATAAATAAGTTGGTAGAAGGGAAGAGAGGGAGCCTCGGCGTAGGTCCCAGGGGGATCCATTAAAGAATGTTTTCTTGAATTGAGGTTAGGTGCATTGATCTCTGTCGAGCCTGGCACAGCTGAGAGTTAACACTCTCTGCCTGCAATTCTGACTCATTTCATACATTATTCCAATTAAAATACTGAATCACAGACCTGCCAGTCTGTCTGCTTTGCCTGCCACTCTGCCATGTTACATCCACTCACTGTCGTCGCATCATCAAATGAGACGTGAAGAAAAAAGACATACTTCAGAGTCAAAGTCGAGATAGGGGAAGAAAGAAAAATAACGAAAGTCATGTCTCGTCTGCCGCAGGAGAAGTGATTGATTTGTCTACTGTGATGGATTAGACAAATTAGGTGTGTGCTAATAGGTGCACTGTCCTATACAGTAGACCCGCATGCCACGGTGTGATATATTGAGCAGGTGAGACGTGCACACAGACATTGTTTTTGTCTCCAGTACATACAGCCTACGAAAGGGAAGGCCATTATTTTCAGGTGCATCAGGTTCATTCTCTTTTTTTTTGTGTGGTTGCATAATAGGGGGATGTTTGTGCATTCTGTATGACCAGTGGAACTGATAAAGCTCTAAACAAAACTTTGCATCTCACTGGTTCCAAAAAACCTAGCAAAGATTACACCGGTATGGCTTTTCTTCTGGTGTGAGTGAGGCTTCCCTTGAAATGCGATTAATGGCTGGCGGATTTGCAGTATAATTTTCAACACTGTGTTTGCTGAGATGTAGGCCGTAATGCTAAAGGCGTGACCGGAGGCATTATGGTGGAGACATAAACCCAGACATATGAGAAGCTGCCCAGGGCATTTACCTGCATGTACACGTGTGAAACATGAACATGTACACGTGTGAAACATGAACACGTACACATGTGAAACATTAACATGTACACGTGTGAAAGATCAACATGTACACGTGTGAAACATCAACATGTACACGTGTGAAACATCAACATGTACACGTGTGAAACATGAACACGTACACGTGTGAAACATCAACACGTACACGTGTGAAACATCAACACGTACACGTGTGAAACATGAACACGTACACATGTGAAACATCAACACGTACACATGTGAAACATCAACACGTACACGTGTGAAACATGAACACGTACACATGTGAAACATCAACACGTACACGTGTGAAACATTAACATGTACATGTGTGAAACATTAACACGTACATGTGTGAAACATTAACATGTACATGTGTGAAACATTAACATGTACACGTGTGAAACATTAACACGGGTAACTGTGTGAAACATTAACACATACAGGTGTGAAACATTAACACAGGTAACCGTGTGAAACATTAACACATACAGGTGTGAAACATTAACACGTACAGGTGTGAAACATTAACACGTACACATGTGAAACATTAACACGTACACATGTGAAACATTAACACGTACACATGTGAAACATTAACACATACATGTGTGAAACATTAACACGTACACGTGTGAAACACTCACACATACACGTCTGAAACACTCGCACATATGTACAGACAAAATACTTACAGTACATCTGAAATACTTGCACATAGACATACAGTATAAATCACTTGCACATACAGTATGCATACTGACTACTCATACACATACATACATGAAAGACCTGGCCCTGCACACATATATGTGAAACACTCACATGCAGGGCCGACTGACTGATTATGGCGATTTGTGCGTCACCCTCCCTGCCACAGACGATTATTATTATTAAATTTTGTACGTACATTTTTACAAAATAATGATGATGTATGATAAATATAATAATAATAAAAAAATATCCTGCCTCTGAATATCATAGTCCAATCAGCCACAGCATCTAAATTTGTTCTGGAATGAATATCAGAATCACTGTGTGAAACTCCATGGGCGATTTCTCTCCGGTCGCTGCCGATCGCCCCTCAGTCCTCTCGTTCACTCGTGTGTTGGCTTGTATTTTTTTCAAAAAACACGACATCCAATGCTTTTCTATGGGTTATTTTAGTGCAAGCCCTGACATGCTTATGTCATCGTCATACGTAAGTCAAGTGGTGCATTCATGTGGCGCGTCGCTCTCTCTCACAGTATAGTTAAAAATGGCTAACATTGCCATCAACACCTGTGAGAGGAGCAACACGATCGTATAATTAAAATAAGTACTGTTCAGTCGTCGTAGTAATCAGGATAAATTGGCAACTAAGGAATTAGGACGACCCAGACAAAATTTAAACATAAAGCAAATATCTACAAGGGGAGGGAAAACGTACAACCGGGGATTTTCGACAACCTGGTAGTGGCTAGCAGGATGCTACAATGCCATCCAGAAATTCACAAGCACTATGCAGGCCATAAGGTAAGATATATAGAACATTGTTATAACCAAATGTATGCATGCTGTAATGTAAGCCTATGGTAGCTATGTTAAGTAAGAAACACATTTTGTTTGCATCTTTGGAAATTATAATAAACTTTTGTGTAACAAAGTTAAGTCAGCAATTTTTGTATTTTCCCCAGCCCGTCCCATATAAAGTAATATTATCTATAAAACAGAATAAAACCGACAATTTGTATTTCTTCTGGTTTTTAAGACAGGAATTGTAGGTATTGTCAATGGCATGTCTCACTCATATACTAAGAAACACTATTGGCCTGTGTGCCTTCAGGGACCGGATTTCATCTCAAGAGCAGCAGCATGCAGCACCAGGGACCACAAGATCTAGGAGTGTAACGGTCCCAGACAGGACAATGTGAACAGTGGTCTCCTACCTCCCTCTAGTGGGCACCGTCAGATGGTACAGGCCATCATAGAACTTTGGTTAGGGATAATTAATATTATGTCCTCTTTCATATTGTCATGGGCCATCCCTGCCTTTGTTTGATGTCGTCCCCCTGTCTGGTTGTTGTGTGTGTTATTGCCTTTTGTGTCCAGGTTTGATTATTCCTTGTGTGGTCTGATTTTGTATTCTATGTTGTTGCCTGGCTGTGCCAGGTGTGGCTCATCATCATTAGTCTGTGTATATTAGTGTGTTCTGTCCTCACTTCCTTTGTGGCGTCATACCTCTGTGTTCCCGTACCTGTCGTGTCACTGCTGTCGTCTTCCTTGCCCTGCTGTTTGTTTTGAGTCATAGTAAGTTATATTAGTATTCCGTTTTGTGCACTTTTGTTTCGTGTTTCCAGTTCGTGTTTTCTAAGTGCCAGCTCGGCTGTGCCTTTTGCTTTTGTTTTGTTCTTGTAAAATACTCTTGCATTGTTCTTACAATTAAAAGACACTACGTTTGAGAAGAGCAACCACCATCTCCGTTCCTCCTGTCATTCCGCAGTTTGGGTTATTTTCTCCCCCTAATCCTAACATAGGAGGGCATTGGGAGAAAATGAGAAGCAGAGGATGTTTAAAGAGGTATCAGCATTTAATATTGACCTACTCAAGTGTTGGAACCCACTGTTGGAATCCTTGTCTTAGTGGTTACTGGTGGTATTGCGATGAGAGGTTGGCTGACTTTGGTTAATTTACCCATTGAATGGGTGTCACCTTAGCCATCATCGCAACAATTGCCCCTCCAAAACAATTTGGCACCTGCCGCCACTGTCACACATACATGTATAGACAAAATCAATCAATCAGATTTATTTATATAGCACATTTCACATGACGCGTGTCAACCAAAGTGCTGTACAGAGGGTAGGTACACATAGATACATAAAGACAAGAATCACACTCCGTTTTATGGGAGGGCACACAGGCAAACACATAGGAAAACAGGGCATGAGTCAGTAAACGGGAAAGGCTAGTAGGTAGAAGTGGGTTTTGAGCCTCGATTTGAAGGCATCTATCGAGGGGGCGAGCCTAATGGAGGTGGGGATGCTGTTCCACAGTTCAGGGGCTGCGATAGCAAAGGCACGGCCCCCCTTGAGCTTGAGGTTAGATTAGATTCACACAGAGAATGCCTAACATTAGCTTCTACCCCAGAATGATACCAAAATAATAATGTTACATCATTGCTATGATTCTAACATTGATAATAACTTGTCAGCTAACATTTCTGTTCACATCCATGAGAGCTGTGGGGCCTAGTGGCTCTCACCATAGATAGCTGAATTAATGATCATGAATGATGATTATTTTGAGCGCAACACATCACCAGGACTGAGCGGCCAGCCATGGAGGACCTCTACACACAGAGGTGCAGAAGGAAAACCTGGAACATTAGCAGAGACCACAGTCACCCCAGTCACAAAATGTTCACTCTGCTACCTTCTGGCAAACGGTACAAAATTTGCTGGTTTTCAATGAACAAAGAAATAAAAATAGATAATCTTACCAGAATCTGCCCACAAGGTCTCTGGCCACACTGTCTGGGCCCCACAGTGGTGGTCGGTACAGTAGGAAGTTCAAGTGTTCCACATACGCATCCAGTCCACAGAGCGGAGCCGACACAAGGTAACATTGGGTCTCATTCGCCAATGGACTTAAGACAAAAAATTTGCTCTTACGGCCATTTAACTCATTCTGCGCCATCGCTTAATGCGCCAGATGGCGCTAGTACGCCATCGCTTTAATCAATGGGGGGACTGCGAGATTTGCGAGTGCTTAAAATATATCTTATATTATAGCTATGGGTCTAATACACCCGTCGATTGTCAGTGAGTTGCTTCTAGTCAACATGTGTTTTTTCATCCATATATTTCCGTTTTGAATATGAGTATAGTTTTGGTGATTCTTAGTAATCCCAGGAAAAGACACGATAATAGCCCTTTAGTGGAATACACTAAACACGTTGTAATTTTTAGCCTGATTATCGAATCTTCCTGAAATCAACGCTAGATTATTATCCTTCCTCATGCAAGAATGAAATGGCCCTCGTAGCGCGGGGCTCCCCCCTCCACCTCCTGCACTCAACGGTAAACAGCCACACACACACACACACAGAGACAGTCGTGATCGCGCTAGAAAGAAATATCAGATCAACGCAAGATTTTATATATAGTGTTCTTACTTTGTCTCTGATGTAATGCAAAAGAAATAATCTAATTATCTGATCACCATTCCAAATACTGCTCATGGAGGTCCGTCCCACATTACCAAGCCTTACACATGAACTGGTGGGCGGGGTTAGTGTACCATGCCATTGTTGTAAAGGCCTGCCTCGTCTGAGTATTTAAACCCTGCCCGCACGGCTCAGATCGACCCTGAAAAGAAACTACACCATTTCTAATAGAGTGCAATACCTGCTGGAAGGCGTAGGTGGCAGTATTTGCCCTTTTGCAAGCTCAGACCCATTCCCAATGATAACATCAGGCTGGATGGATGAAAATGAATGGATATAGCTAATAAAAAAAATTACGATTAAAACCCGACTTTTCTCGTGATTGGCGCTGAACGGTTGGCAAGTTAACCCGACTTTTTCCGTGATTTGGCGTTGAATGAGTTAAGACCTTTACGGCCGATTTTGGGATTCACCAACCGTCCCTTGTCTTGGATTCGGCCCTGACTAAGAGCAGGATTTAGGAGCGCTGAAGAGCAGTCTTAACATGACAGACTTGTTCACCATGTTCTTAAAGGGGAACTATTTTACTATTTCTTTCACTATTTGGGCACTTTTACACAATTCCCGTGAGTCTATGGAACACCTCTGTAATATATATATTTTTTTTATTCATTGTTTTGTATTTCTAATCAAGTCCTCAAAAACAGCATTTTTCTACGTCAAGATCTCGAGCTGTTTTGAGCTAATGTGGACTGGGGTGCAGGTGCAGGTGCCTGAGGAGCCACATTAACATGCAGCAGTGACTATATGACATCACATATAGGCACATTTTCAAACGACTCAGTTCAGTGAGGGTGAATATTGTGAGAGGAGAATTGGAAGAATGCGCCAATATGAGAATTTTGAGACATAGATCATATTAATATAAGTTCACATAGCTAGGAAACAATGCTAAACACTCAAAAAGGCCATTTATAAGATAGTTCCCCTTTAACACTTTTGCGGCCACTGGGATCCGTCTAATCTCACTCTATAAGGCCATTTTATCATAACAACCTTTCATTGTGCGTGAGGCTGTTTGTAGAGCTAAATCTATACTTTATATTATTGCTATCTGTCCATTGTCATTGTCAATTGACACTATAAACCGTCCCTTCAATATGCCTTAAAGAATTTTTTTTTCATCAATACGTTCCCATTTTATAGCGTTGTGAATATGAACTATATACCGCAATGTTCTGGGGTATTTCCTGGAAGGCGAGATACAGGACGCTAAGCTAATAACGTAAAATCGAATGGCGTTTCGGCTATACACAAGCTAGAGCTAAAACTCAAAATGCACATTATCGGTATCATGGTCCACCATGAATGCATGAAAGGGGGGGGGGGGGGGGGTGCGGGCTGTAATTTACGTGAAAAAGCTCTTACCGTGGGCCGGTTGGATCCCAAACAGGATTTCCCAGTTATCGATCGCCATCTGGTAGATCAATATGTCCATTGGCTGATGCTATATTCCTTTACTGTAGGGATGTCCCCATCCGATCACGTGATCGGGAGCCGATCACATGATTTTCAGAAGATCGGGATCGGGGGAAAAGATCTGGAGTAAAAAAAAATGTATATATTTTTTTATTTTATTCAACAAACATGACAATGTTCACGTCTTAAACTCATACTGAGGCCTTAGTTTTGGTTTTAAATTACATATCATCATTCATTTATTTATTGTCGCACATAGCAGAAGAATTTGCCAAAACAAACACATTTCCTTTGATTTACACTGTCGCACGACAGTGACGTATGCCGAAAATAGCAGACCTACAAGCTCACAACCCGTCGCTCCCACAACACCGCCGGCAGGTTATGTCCACCTGATGACTCGGAGCAGCTAGACAAAATGTCAGAAGTTTGGAAGCAATTTAAAATTGAAACCGAAGCGTTCTGCCTTTCTGTGGGTAACGAGCGATTTATTTTGGTCCGCCATGGCCCCCTCCCTCCTCCTCCTCCCTCCTCCTCCTCCTCCTCCTCCTCCTCCTCCTCTTCCTCTCTCTCCTCCCCTCCTCCTCCTCCTCCTCTCATCTCCCTCTCCTCTCTCCTCTCTCTCTCCTCTCTCCTCCTCCTCCTCCTCTCCTCTCCTCTCCTCTCCTCTCCTCTCCTCTCCTCTCCTCTCCTCTCCTCTCCTTAATCAGAGTTTCCAAAGCTATAGGTTTATATGACAGGCGTTGTACTCTTAAACAGTAATGTATATTTGTAGATCTAGGTATGTCATAAATAACTGGATGTAGCCGCCGATATCAGTAAAATAGCTGGATCGGGTATCGGTAAAAAAAAAATATATATATCGGATTAAATTTTGTTTTTTAAATGTAATAATTAATAAAATAAGAAATAACCATTCAGTACATTTATATCTATGTGTTCATTTGTTAAATTTAGTTAGGAAAGTAATGTTTTAAGTCAAGCCTGATGTTGCCGTGTCAAGTTTTAGTCAACTACAGGTCTGAGCATTTTAGTCTTTTTTGTTTAGTCTCGCCACTCAGTTATATTACAGCCTCACAAGTTGGCGTGAGCTTTTTCCTAAACAAAAACAAGCTAACGTTAGTGCTAGCTGGTTAGACTAACATTATTGCAATATAAGCAATCTAACCTGGTTACATTTACCTGGATTTCCTTGTTGAAGGTCTTCAGATGTCGTTTGAGATTAGTGGTGTTTTTACCCTTAATTCGATGACCACATTTCTCCCCGGGCTGAGCGGGCTACCCTTCTTCTCCTCCTTGTCTTTGTTTTCTTCCAAGCCCACTGCATACAAGACCACGAGACTCTGTTGCCCCGCCATTGTTCCATTAAAACCCTGTCATGTGCAGTTACTGCTGTCACTGTCTAGAATGCTGGCTAAGAACGAATAACATGGGTGAGGAAATGAATCAAAGCGCTTGCGCTGCACACATAGGAAACGGAAATGCTGCAATAATAATAACATGAATTATTCTAAAAGTTATTTTGTCTCATCTTGTTTTAGTCAAGAGAGATTTCGACCATACGTTTTCAATATGTTCCATCTTTTTGTACTTAATCAGTATAATTATGTAACACCATGTGACTAAGTGAGTATAAAGAATGAGGCCGTGCCTGTGTGCTGTGGCTGTGTATGAGATTCAAGGTCAGTGCTTTTCACAGAGTTAAAAATAGAATATGACCATACGCAGTGATTGGTTTTGAGAGAGAGAGAGAGAGAGAGAGAGAGAGAGAGAGAGAGAGAGAGAGAGAGAGAGAGAGAGAGAGAGAGAGAGATTAAACAAAGAGATGGAGTGTAAACAAGTATAAAAGGAGAGAGTGAAGCAGAGTTTAAAAGGGTGCTTCAGGACCTGGTCGCCAATGCATACCCTGAAAAGAAGACCTGAGGATTCCTTGAGCATTGGAAGGACTACGCTGCTCTTGGATTATAATTGGATTACTCCTCATGACCCTGCCTTGGACATAATATTCCTGTGGACTTCACGGGAGCCTTGGAGTTAAGTAGCTGGGCAGGAAGAGATTGGTTTTGACTGTCTTGGACCAGTCGGTTCATCCTCTCTTTAAAACCAATTTATAGTTTCATCCAGTTGCAGTCTTTAAATGTTTTTTCTTCAGTAAATGAGTTTTGCATTTGTCATTTGTTACCCAATTCCAATGTTTGGAGTATGTCGCTCGGGTGAATTCCAAACGGACTGCTCAGCTGAATTGAGTGTCAGGTACAGGTGTTGCTCTGTTTATTTTATTTTATATTCCACACTATTATAAAGAGTGTTGCATTTGTGATTTGTTACCCAATTTCAGTGTTTGAGTACATCGCTCTGGTGAATTCCAAACAGACTGCTCAGCTGAATTGAGTGTCAGATACAGGTGTTGCCATGTTTATTTTATTTTATATTCCACACTGTTATAATCAATCTTGAACTGTTATCTCTTTGCCCATGCAAAATTCCTGCAACAGTTAGGCATTGGGTGTGCCTGCGATTCAAAAGGTTCTTAAAGGTTATTGTGGCCCAAGTTAACAGATCCCTGGAGGAAAAGCAGAGTTGCTTCTAAAAACCCTTATCCAGCAAACCCACACCATCAGACCAGATCATGAGAGAAAGACTGCCGTGAACCAGTGTCGGTTAACCATCTGTAGTGTGGTAGTGAAAGGGTTAACCTTCTGTATCAATCAATCAATCAGATTTATTTATAGAGCACATTTAAACATGACACATGTCAACCAAAGTGCTGTAAAGAGGGTAGATACACATAGATACATCTAGACAACAATCACATCCCAGTTTTACGGGAGGACACACAAGCAAACACACAGGAAAACAGGGCATGAGTCAGTGAACATCGGGAAAAGCTAATAAGTAGAAGTGGGCTTTGAGTCTAGACATGAAGGCTGCGACAGCAAAGGCACGGCCCCCCCTGAGCTTAAGGTTAGACCTCCGGTAGTAGTAGTAGTTCAAGAGTGAGAGGACGCTGGCGTTGTCTGTTTGCCGCTTCTCCTCTGAAACTAACTGTAGTATTATACTATTGAGCTTTTATACATGCTGTTTACAGTTGTGGTTCTCTTAGCTACCTTACTGTTTATCTCAGCTTAAACCTATGCATATTTGTATCAACTTTTTTCAACTTTTTTGAGATACCAAGTCGGACTCCATTGAACTGGTGGTTATCTGTACCTACCTGCTTCCATCTCCTCCAACACCGGCAAATCTTCTCAAGCTCCCGCCGTCAGCGAGACATCACCCGGATACTCCAGTCCATCCAGCACCACGGCTGTGTTGCTATTTTTCTCGGATAGCCTCCCGGCTTCACCAGTACGGTTGGGCTTTGTGCTTGATTGCTACCCGTCTCCTCCTGTCATGCTGTGGATCTTCTCCTGCCTAGCAGTTTTCCATTTCTGCGTGTCTAGCCCATGGCTAACGGCTAACACCAGGCTCACACCCCCCACCACTGACATGCTACAATATCTCGCCCCGCAACTACATAAACTGAACAACTGCACAATTCCAACATGCATCTCTGTCATCAAACAACTAGGACTTCTACACCGACCCCGCTATATTCATAGAAGTCCCCGAAGAAAGTTTGTTCGTTCTCAACCGGTTCACAACATCCCATCCATCTGGTCTGTGCGCACTTCCACTTCCGCATTCCCGCAACGTCATCTGAACACTGCCACTACTGGATCTAGTAGCCCTGGTAACACCGCAAGATCTGCACGCTACCACCAGCACAACGCACTCAAGGGAGACGCACGTGCATGCAATCTCCGCCCCCTCCAGCTACACAATCTATGGTCTCTGGTTTGTTGTTGACATCCCTCCATCACTATCTTCCCCAGCATCCTTCACCAATTTAACATTCATGCTCCAGAATGTTCGCTCCCTCAATAACAAATATTTTCTTATTCATGACATATTAACCGACAGGAAAATAGATTTTTTTATGCCTTACTGACACTTGGCAAAATCAACAGGACTTCCTCCCACTCAACCAAGCCACACCTCCAGGCTATGGTTATATACAGAAACCACGCACTCAGGGTCGTGGTGGTGGGCTGGCTGTGATTCACCTGGCTGACTTCCTGGTTAAAGAGCTCCCAGTACCCACTGTCACCTCCTTTGAGTGTGTGGCTTTCTTACTACCTGCGCCTACACCACTCCAGGTAGTCCTCATCTACCGCCCCCCCAAAGCCTCCACTACTTTCATGTCTGACCTATCCGAGCTCCTCACCACTGTCTGCACCACCTACTCCTCCACACTCCTGCTTGGGGATTTCAATATCCACATGGACAACACCAGCTGCTCTGCAGCCATTGATCTCATCTCCCTATTGGACTGCTTTAATATCACACAGCACATCATAGGTCCCACCCACACCAAAGGTCACACTTTAGATCTTGTATGCTCCACTGGTAACAACCCCAACTGATATACATATAAAGTGAGAAAGTTAGGGGTTGAAGGCCAGGTTGAAGAGGTGGGTTTTGAGCAGTTTTTTTAAATGAGTCCAGAGTTGGGGTGGTGCGGAGTTCTGCGGGGAGGGAACTTATTATTATTAATTTCTTTACAGTGTAGTCTTGCGATCAATCAAAACTTATTTACAGGATATACCTCACATTCACCCTCCATTCACATCCTGGTGTTCTCCTGGTGTTCTCCATTAGGCCTGTAGGTGAAGCTATGACAGCACACGTACAGTACACACACCGATGGTGTGTGATGTGTCCAAAAATGAATGGGCAAATGTGAGTGAAATGGTCGCACTGTATGCAGTTGTTTGTCTGCATTGCATCCCCCCCCCCCCAACTCAGATTTGGGGTTGATACAACCATCATAATAATATTGTTAATAATAACAATAACAATAATGATGTAATAATGTAAAAATGATCATTAAAAAGACCTGATTATGAGAAAAAAAAAGTGCTGTTTTCCTGAAATTGGCTAATTAAACACATCGGATTTCCTGAAGGCCTTCGTTTCAGACCGCAGAGCATGCGTAAATTAGCTTGATTTCGTTATTTAAAATATCATAGAATAATGTAAGTTTAAATGTATCAACCGAAGTATGGTATTTTTTTTATTTACCACTGCACCAGCGGGCACCATGCCGCAACCAAGACGTTCAACGGCAGTGACAGAACCACAAAAAAAATTACTAATTATGCACAGCCCTCGGGGCATATAGCTTGTATTATCCGTTTAGCTAATTGAATTACACTGTAGGCCTGTACCTTTTTGCATACTGTTAATAAAGTATTAAATCAACCAATCAATCGGAGGTAGAACATATCACTGACAGGGCATAAGACTGATACAAAATTACGAATATGACATTCTTTAAAAGACGCCGGAGCCTCAGAGGAGGCCGTAATAGGCCTATAAGGCCTTGGCTTAGCCACTGAAGACAATTAATGCAACAGGCTTGTTATCAAACGAACTCAGGAAATCACATAGCTAATATGCCTATGAAAATAAAAATATAACTCGACATAACTGTCTACAAAGTGTCTCACAGTAAAACACAAACGAAATACTCAATGTGCAAGTTTCCTATAGCCTTTGAAAAGCTTGAATACAATCAACCAATATAAAAGTGCTGTTGGATAGGCTACATTTATATAAATGTAAATCTAAAACAGAATGCTACATTGTTATGTATGAAATTAAAAATAATAATAGCATCGCTGCAATGCTGCTAACTTTGGGCCATTAACTTTAGGCAGGCCTATTGCATTTTGCAATAAAGTAGGCTATATGAAAAAAAAAAAAAAAAAAACGCTTCATCCAGCTCCCTTTTTCTTTCACGTGTCACGTTTGGTCCCTTTTTTGCAGTGAGGAAATTGTGCAGTTGCTCTTTTTGTTGCTGCTGCGCCTGGGCATCTAAAACAAATAAATGCATGCTTTATATTAGGTCTACATTAAGCTGTAATAAGGCTACCAATTTCAAAATGGCTAATAATGACAACAAACCTTTGGATTTCTTCTCATTATGTTCGCAAAATATGTGGTCATGCTTCCTCCCAATGTGTCTCTTTAGATTCCAAGAAGAATATTTTCCAACGGTAACATACTCTGCACATTCCGTCTTTGCACCATCATTGTTAGTTGTTTTCACGATACATTGGAACTTTTTCTCTGTTACTTTTTTATAATACTTAGCAAACGCGGCCATGCTTTCACGTTGTGGGATTTCTTTTAAGCACAATTCTGTTTACAGGTGCATTGTGGACCGGTGCCTACTGGTCTGGGAGTAAGTAAGTAAGTAAGTATTTATAAAGCACCTTTCATACATGTCATGTAGCTCAAAGTGCTGTACACAATTATAGGCATATATAACGATAAAAGCAATAAAGTCATAGTGATCAGTTAAGATCAATGTTAAAAAAAAAAATAATAATAATAATAATAATAATAGTAACGTAAAAATGAAAATAACGTAAAAACAGTCATTTGCTTACCAGTTTGGGAGAACAGGTCCGCACAAACATTTCCGCTCAGTGGCAACCGGAAATGCACTAAACCAATGCACTTGTATGGTAGGTAGCAATGTTTAGGTCTTATAATGCTAGTGTAGTTACGTTTTTATCAGTGGTCATAGTTGGGTCCATAGTGCTTTACCAAGTCCCACGGATCCATCAGTGGCCGTGTATTGTGTGCGTATGTACCCGTTCGCTCATGTGGTCAGTGGCCAGAGTTGGGTCCACAGGACTTATCCAAGTCCCATGGACCCATCAGTGGCCGCGTCTTGTGGTAGAAAGAAAGAAAAAGAAAAACGCATAAAGAAAACAGTCTAAAGTTTGAAAGTTTGGGAGGTCCGCAAAAACACGCCTTCAGCTCAGAAGCTGAGGTGTGTCAAAAACTTTTGAAAAACTGGAGGCGTGTCTCCTATTGTACCCATCCTTCATCTAAGAAGTTTGAAAGTTTGGGAGGTCCGCAGAAACACGCCTTCAGCTCAGAAGCTGAGGCGTGTCAAAAACTTTTGAAAAACTGGAGGCGTGTCTCCTATTGTACCCATTCCTTCATCTAAAAAGTTTGAAAGTTTGGGAGGTCCGCAAAAACACGCCTTCAGCTCAGAAGCTGAGGTGTGTCAAAAACGTTTGAAAAACTGGAGGCGTGTCTCCTATTGTACCCATTCCTTCATCTAAAAAGTTTGAAAGTTTGGGAGGTCCGCAAAAACACTCCTTCAGCTCAGAAGCTGAGGCGTGTCAAAAACTTTTGAAAAACTGGAGGCGTGTCTCCTATGTACCCGTTCCTTCATCTAAAAAGTTGGGTCCACAAGGCTTATCCTAGCCTCATGGATCCATCAGGTTTTTCCAAGCCATAACTATTTGTAAGCTAGACTGTATAGGTACGTTTTTAATTTTCCTTTAAAAATGTGTATAGAGCTGGCGTTTCTGATGTGTGTTGGTAGTGTGTTCCATAGTTTTGGGGCATAGTTGGCAAATGCCATACTTCCTATCCTTTTTTGGTTTCTGGGCGTGTCTAGTAAACCTGTAGTGGATGACCATAGCGTTCTTGAGGGCAGATAACTAACTAGGGAATTTGCTATGTATTTTGGGCCTTGCTCATTAAGAGCTTTATATGTTAGGAAAAGGACCTTAAAATCAATTCTATGAGTTATTGGAAGCCAGTGCAGAGTGGCCAGGACTGGAGTGATATGTTCTCTTCTCCTTGTATGAGTTAGTAATCGAGCTGCAGAGTTTTGGATAAGCTGAAGCTTCCCAATGGTTGCTTTGGGAAGACCAGTGAACAGTGCATTACAATAGTCAAGCCGACTTGATACAAAAGCATGAATAAGTTTCTCTGCATCCTTTTTATTTACGAAAGGTCTTACTTTCGCTATGTTTCTTAGGTGGAAGAATGACGTTTTCATGGCCTTATTTATATGAGACTTAAAGGTCAGGTCTGAGTCCAAGATGACACCTAGGCTTGTAACCTCAGTCTTTACATAGGATGACAGACTCCCCAGGTTTTTACAAAGCACTTCCCTTTTCGCTTTTGGGCCGATCAATAGGATTTCGGTCTTGCTTTCGTTTAATTTTAGGAAGTTATTGTTCATCCACTTGTTTATTGCTAACAGACAATTTGTAATGGACTGTATGGCTGTAGTGTTATTTGGTTCTGCGGAGATATATAGTTGTGTATCATCAGCATAACTATGGAAGCATACATTGTGGTCTCGAATGATGTCCCCGAGGGGCAGCATATATAGTGAGAAGAGTAATGGACCAAGGCAGCTTCCTTGTGCGACTCCAAAATTGCTGTTATGTTCCTCGGATACATTGTCTCCAAGCTTAACATAGAACCTTCTTCCCTTAATGTATGTTATGAGCCAATTTAGTACATGATCGGAAAAGCCAACCAGTCTTTCTAGACGACTGATCAAGATATTATGGTCAATCGTATCGAACGCTGCACTAAGGTCCAATAGGACAAGAATTGAGACTTTGCCAGCATCGGAGTTTAGCCTGAGGTCGCTAACTATTTTGGTAAGGGCAGTTTCAGTGCTGTGATTTGTTCTGAAACCTGATTGTAGTTCATCCATGATGTTATTATCTTTGAGAAAGGAGTTTATTTGTACTGAGACTATCTTTTCTAATATCTTGCTGATAAATGGAAGGTTCGATATTGGCCTATAGCTTTTTAGTTAGTTTACATCTAAGTTTGTTTTCTTTAGTAGTGGTTTTACTACAGCTGTTTTAAATGCATCTGGAAAAGTGCCTGTTTGAAGAGACATATTTATGATTTCAAGGACATGATTTGAGACACTATCAAACACCCGCTTGAGAAATGCTGTTGGTATAGGATCGAGGCAGGAGGTGGCGGAATTACACTCAGAGACAATCTTACAGAGGTCAGGTAATGTAATACATGTGAATTCCCCCATAGTTATCTCAGGTGGGGTTTCACTCATAGCCAGATCCATATCAGCGGTAATGCTTGCTCTAATCAATGATATTTTTTCATTAAAGAAAACTGCGAACTCTTCACATTTTGTGGCTGATTGCTGCGGTATATGGGGGGGTGGTATGTTAATCAGCCGGTCAATGGTGGAAAAAAGTACCCTCGAGTTACCCATATTTTCTGAGATCATTTTGGAAAAATATTCCTTTCTCGCAAGTTGTATTGCCTTATTGTATGCGCCCATGGCGTCTTTGTATAAATTAAAGTGAGCTGTGAGTTTGAGTTTCCTCCATTTTCGCTCGGCTATCCTACATTTTCTCTTGTTATCCTTAACATTGGTTTTATTTAGCCATGGAGAGATTCTATCAGTTTTTACCTTTTTAACCTTTAGAGGGGCAACAGTATCTAACACGGTTGACAAGGTGTTGTGGAAGTTTTGCACTTGCTGATTTAAGGAGGATTTACTGCATTGGTCGTATGATTTCATCATACTAGAGAATTTTGCTTCAGCTCTAGCGTCCAGAAGCCTTCTGTGAACTAGGAATTCGCTTCTGGTCTTATGTAATATTAGGCTTGTACCATAGAACACACAATAATGGTCAGAAATTGGAATTTGTTTTACTGATATATTCTCAATGTTTAGCCCTGTTGTTATTAGTAGGTCCAGAGTGTTGCCATGTTGGTGGGTGGCCTCGTGAACATGTTGCATCAGTCCAAAACTGTCCAGTAGGTTCAGAAACTCACAACCCCTGGGGTCATCCTTTTTGTTGATATGAATATTTAGATCTCCATTAAGAATGATTCTATCATACCTGGTAATGCAGATCGATATGAGTTCTGAAAATTCCTGTATGAAGAGTGGCGAGTACCTTGGTGGTCGATACAATGTCACACATATTACTGGCATTTCTGTTTTCAATACAATAGCAAGGTATTCAAATGATAAAAATGTTCCCAGGTCAATATCATTGCACACAAATTGAGTGGAGATGATTGCTGCTATTCCTCCTCCCCTCCCACTCTGTCTGTTTGATTGATAGAATTTAAAATTGGAAGGGCAGGTCTCAATCAGTGTTGCTACACCAGTGATATTGTCTAACCATGTCTCTACTAAAAACATACAATGTACACCATGTTTTACTATGAGTTCATTTATCAGAAATGATTTTTGTTTCAGCGCTCTAACGTTGAACAGTGCTAGTTTTAAATAAAGTTTTCATTCATTCATTACACTACTGTATGTACACAATCATACGTGTAAAACCGAGTAGATTTTCGAGTGATGACAGACTGTCACAGACTGATTGAATGACAGGTGAAACAACTAATTGTATTCACCTCCCGTCTCCCGCCCTTCCCACGCGCCACGAACCACTGAGCTACTGTGATACAGTGCTTGCGCAGTCAGTCGATTTGAGCTAGTAGTCAGACTTTGCTAGCACAGAATGTCTCACTCGCAGAAAAGAAAAATATCAGATTTATTTTCGAAACGTCCCGCCGGTCCCAGTGACAGTCCCACTAAATCTGATAAACGTCAGAGAGAGACAGAGACGACAGGTTCAGCCTCAGCATCAGGTATTGAAGAGTTAACTGAGTCTGTTCCCCTATACCCCCCCTCGGGCGCCAGGGGCTTCCACTGAGGGGTGATGCAAATAGGGATGGGGTGTTATGGCAGCTCATGATGGAAAGAGTGCGCACCGAGTCTGATCCCGAGTTGAAGAATTGGCTCCAAAAGAGAGACAACTGGATGTCCAACAACATCCAAAACGAAATCTTACAGCTGCTTGCCCATGATATTCAGCGACAAATTAGAGGCAAAGCATCCAAAAGCCCAATCTTTGGCTTGAGCGCTGACGGAACCACTGATGTCACTCACTGGAAAAGAACAATTCTCGTGTAATATACAGTTAGCCGATGACAACTTGGAAGCTCAGAACTTCTTTTGGGGTTTTTACAATGCCCGGCCCAGACACAACAGCCGAGACGCTGTTTTTGTGTATAAAATACTTTTACGCCTCGACCTGCCCATGGAGAGGCTGATAGGATACTGTTTTGACGGGGCCAGCAACATGTCTGGGGGGTACAGGCTAGACCAGGGGTTCCCAAATTTTTCAGGCCGCGACCCAAAAGAAAACGGTGTCAGAGAGCCGCGACCCCCACTATTATAGGAGGTAAAAAAAAATTATTTTAAATGGAAATGTATGGTTGAAACATGCAAACGTTCAAACGCACACACACTAATAAGCATTGGAGGCTTTTAACCAGGGCCGGACTGGGGAAATCATTCAGGCCAGGAAATATAGCCCCAGTCAGGCCACTTTTTAAGCAGGGGGTCCCCCACCAGGAATTTTTTTGTTACAAAGACTTAATTTCCTGCATTCTGGTGCAGGCATTTTTTTTATTTGTACCCTTTAAATGCCAGTGTTTGTGATGGCATCACAACTTATTGTTAAAAAACAGGCTAGCATATGTATGATTAGCAACAACACAGATTTGTATGGATTTTCAGTTTTTTGTAATTGATAAATACAATATTTTATTCAACTTCAGCCCTGATCATAACACCACATATTCATTTTATAATTCTAACCCTTTAAATGCCAGTGTGTGTGATGGCATATATTTGCAATATATCAAATGCAAAGTACATTTTTCTGGGGGGGATTATTACAGGCTAGCATGTGTCAATGATTAGCAGTTTTTCGTAAGGATCCCGCCTCCACCAATCACATGCGGCTCCCTTTGTGTGTGTGTGAGAGCAAGAGAGAGAGAGAGAGAGAGAGAGATAGTTCTCCAACTTGTGTGAGTTGCAGTGATCTCCTGGTTGTTCCCCACCTAGGTTATCTAACTATTGCGCTGGTGCAAATAGAAACACTGGCCTGGCCTGCTTCTAAGTTCAGTGGCCTGACCAAAAAAAATAAAAAAAAAAAAAAATTGTTTTTTTTTGTTTTTTGTTTTTCATCTGGCGACCCCCCAGCACCCCCTGCCGTTTTATAGTTCCCGCGTGCCTGCCTGTGTTCTGCTATTGGGCTCCGCCACCGCTGCCCTAACATCATCAGGCGTTCTGTGCTCTGCTTTGTGCCAGTTCTATTGAAGCCTACATTCAAATTCATACCGGCTATCTGAGGAAATATGCATAAACCAACATTTACATTTACATTTAGTCATTTAGCTGACGCTTTTATCCAAAGCGACTTACAAGTTCTGTATGACAAGAACAACATATCAAACGTTAGCAAGTAAACAATGCAACACATTGCAGATGATTCTGACATTGTGATCCCATTTAGCTCAATGTCGGTCAAACTGAAAGTTTTCACATTAGCACCAAATGTGCGTTCACAATACACAGTGACATGATGACCCTTCCTTATTTTATAGGTTCCTTGTCCTGTATAGGGCTTACCGGGATCTAACAGCAGGAATAAAGGCATCTGATATTTGTAACCCAGTTGTCCTATTAGCCCTGATGAGAGAATACGAGTTCATACTCAAGAAAACAGGATTGCACAATAATGAACATATTTGTAGCAAACTATTCCATAGTTTTATCATTAAATCAATTGTTGAGGCTAACTGGACATCAAATTGATATTTACATTAACATTTAGTCATTTACCTGATGCTAAATTTATCCAAGCGACTTACAAATTCTGTACAACAGGTCAGCAGGAAGGGTACAACTCATTCAGCTCAGTAACAATGTTCGTCAAACAGTGTTGAACCTGAGTGCTGCAGTGTTGAGTGCATAGTACACTAGTAAAGACATTATTAGCATAGTAGGTAGTAAAGTAGGCAAAGACGATTATTTAGTAGAAAAGTGCACGATAGTCAAATACAGTACAAAGGTTATTATGATTATTTCTTTGTTTTCAGATATTGATATTATAATATATATATATATATGTCTGGAAAAGTAAACCAAATTAAGGTTGCTTTTGGATGGACATAACAGGTGTCAGTGTATAAACTAGAGCAGGGTGTAAAACACAACAAGCGCACATTTGCAAACACTGCAACCATAGATATATATATAAAGACTAGATGGTGCATGGTGGAGTCTCCCGCGTAGTTCACCGGTGGCCATCTTGCTACAGTTAACTACTGCTTTAAGGTGAGTGATCTGCACAAACAAAAATACTCTTAACTCGCAGAAATCTTGACGGATTTACAGACGGTTTGGTATATTACAAACATTATTAACGTGGCTATGATTCTTGTAATCTATGATAATAATAATACATACATTTTGTATAGCGTTTTTCCGAATGCTCAAAGACACTTTACAGAGCAAAATAAACAATACAGTTTTAGTAAAAAAAATAAAACCACATCTCTGACGTTTTTAACAAACCAAACGGTTTAAAATTGAGCAAGCTATGGTTATTTCAATAGTACATGTACTATAGACATTCATGTTATGAGTGGGCCTGCTACCCTGTAGCAAGATGGCCGCCATGTGGCAATGTTGGTCTCCGTTGGCCAGCAGCGCCGGTGAGTCAATCTAGTCTTTATGACTGCGACTGCGTACATGCTGTATCCATGCATGCAGTCATATACACAACACACACACACAAGGGGGCGATGTTATATATGTGTGTGTGTGTGTGTGTGTGTGTGTGTGTGTGTGTGTGTGTGTGTGTGTGTGTGTGTGTGTGTGTGTGTGTGTGTGTGTGTGTGTGTGTGTCCTTGATCAAACTTTCCACAAAGTTTGGCCATGTCACAGGAATCTGTTTAAAGGTTATACACCCAATATTTTCCAAAAAGTGTGAAGGCGTGCGCCTTGGAGACCTTCAGCAAAGTCGAACATTTATATTAAATGTGTGCTTCTCACAGTGTTTTAGTATGAAATGATTATCAAGTGGTCATAATTTGTTAAATAGCTCAGCATTTTGTCACTAATGCTTTGGAACGGGAGATTTGTCAACCTCTTAGCATGCAACGGCCCACATGTGGGCCCTCTTGAGGACGATTTGCCCACTGGCACTTTGGCGACCTCTAGCGGCTCGGGTGTGCATATTTTTTAATACAATTAAATTAAATTAAAGCACTATTTGTTGCCTGTCGACAGCCCTTTCAGGTGACAAAATCCGTTCAGCGGTTCTTTATTTCTTCAAATACCACTCCAGACTCGAGCTTCTACCTCCGTCAATCATTTGGCAATCTCGATTCTCAAATCTCAAAAATTATTGGACAGGGTTGTAACCAATGAGTAGGGCTTTCCAATGGTACCCACGTGGGAATGAGCGAATCAGGGATCTAGGTGAAAAGTCACAAGCCAAAACAGGAAGAGAATTCTCCGTCGAATGCATTGAAGTCTATGAGAAAATCATTTTCTGAGCTCTCTCACCTTTTACCAAAACCGCTTCTAATCACTCATTTCTGAATTTTATGAAATTCGGACATGTACTACACATGTAGCTACTACCAATACAATGTTTTTGAAATACTACTAACTACCAGTGTTGGGCAAGTTACTTAAAAAAAAGTAACTAGTTACAGTTACTAGTTACTTCTTCCAAAAAGTAACAAAGTTACAAATTATGAAAGTAACTAGTTACTTCAGAAAGTAACTATTGCATTACTTTCAAGTAAATTTTTTTACATAAACAACGTACACAAATCTAAACTATTTTAATGTTGCTGTGGGACAAAGTGAGACTAGCCTCCAATCAAATGCCATGTATGTAGATATTATAATTACTATGTTTATATAGTGGATCATACAAACACAATAGATGTTTTGGAACTTTTGATATGTATTGCCCCTCAACAGGCCACAACTGGGCAACATTAAATTATGCTTGTTAAGCACTATACAAAAAATAAATAACAAATATATACACTGTATATAACACTCTAGTTCTCTCTCTCTCTCTCTGAGCACCTGAAGACTGTGCTACTAAACCAGGAAGTGCAGCACTATGTTGATAAGGCTGTCAGCCGTAGAGCCTCCACTACTGCAGTGCCCTGCGCTGCAACACAACAAACACAAGACTAAGAGCGAACAAAAAACGCTCATCGACCCCTCTCTCGTTGACTGATTCGCTGTGTTGTTCGTTGGATTCCTTTTGGATTATTTGGGCTCGCCAAACAAACTATCAAACATACACGGACCACGGTCTCTCGTTGACTGACACGCTTGTGTTGTTGTTGTGTGTCCGACGATGCATGCTTTCGAACACCCGCCCAACTCTACCTCTGATTTGCTTACCATGAAGTTTACTCAAACTCAGCCAATCGTCAGCATTGTATACGCTTGTCTTGCGCGCTACCCACTAACCAAGGAAGAACAGTATTGCCTCTCGGCGCAAAGATCTAGTTGGTCTGATGAAAAAAACTGCTTCAATCATAGTAACGCGCCAAATTTTTTGGCAGTAGCGATAACGCCGTTATTAAGATTGGAGGAGTAATCCGTTAGATTACTGAAAAAAGTAACGCTGTTATTTATAACGGCGTTATTCCCAGCTAACTACTACAGAAAAACGGTTCAGACCTATGTTACTCTATTTCATTAGCACTAAAAGTGAATATTCTTTATTGTATCAGAAACTTCAGAATGTCATCTTTCAAAAGAGACCTTGCTCAAGAACTCTCGACAGGGAGGAGCGGGAATCGAACCGGGAACCTCCGGATTACCAGATGACGTGTCTGAGGTTATGAAACACTGCTGTGACTGTTGTTAGCCAAAGAATTTGCCTTGTTGTCACTGACCACTCCCACAGCTTTCCTTCTTTGCCAGTTGGCTAGAACACACACACACACACACACACACACACACACAACCTGCTCATTGGCAGCAGTTAGACGTTAAGTGTCTTGCTCAAGGACACTTTGACACTGCCTGGGAGGAGCGGGAATCTAACCGGGAACCTCCGGATTACCAGAGGCCTGTTCTACCTCCTGAGTCACTGTCACCCCTAACTAACTATGGCTACTAGAGGGTGGGTAAGTTTGTGGACAACAGACAGAGCAACCGTCAGAGCGACCGTCAGAGCGACCGACAGAGCGACCGTCAGAGAGACCGACAGAGAGACCGTCAGAGCGACCGTCAGAGAGACCATCAGAGAGACCGACAGAGCGACCGTCAGAGAGACCGACAGAGAGACCGACAGAGCGACCGTCAGAGCGACCGACAGAGCGACCGTCAGAGAGACCGTCAGAGAGACCGACAGGAGCACGTTAGCAATAGTGCTTGCGAGACCGCAAGGAGCTAACGCACCGGCTAACGGGGAAGCTAATGCAGCTAACGTCGAAGCTAACGATGAAACACCGCCGATATGGTTTACTGGGGAACTGGAGAAAGTATTCGACAGAATTCAAGCCATGATGGAACTTAAGATGAACTCTCTAAGCATCTCGGTGGAAAGACTTATCAGTGACAACCAGGCACTGGGGCAACGTGTTAAGGAAATGGAGGGAGTGCAAGCTAGCTTCGGTGATAGCCTCGACTACCTACAACAAGACCTCAGCGATCATAGGAAAGACACAGAGGAGGAGATCTGCGGTCTGAGGGAAAAGCTGGACGAATTGGAAAACAGAGGGAGAAGAAAGAATCTGCGACTGGTGGGATTCCCAGAAGGTGTGGAGGGGAAAAGCTCTATCGATTTCCTACAGGAATGGCTCCCCAAAATACTGGAGCTGGACACCGGGCAAACCATTGAGATAGAGCGGGCTCACCGTACGCTCCAACGCCGTCCCGAAGAAGGCAGCCTCCCCCGAGCCATAGTGATCCAGCTACTCCGTTTCACCGATGTGACGAGAATCCTGGACGCGGCGTGGAAAAAGAAATCACTGGCATACGGTAATTCTACTATCAAGATCTTCAAGGATATGTCCACGGCCCTCTACAAGAAGAGAAAAGCTTTCATGCCGTTGAAGAAGAAGCTACACGAGAACAACGTATCCTTCAAGCTGCTCCATCCCACTAACTTGAGCGTGGAGCTACCGGAGGGCAGACGTACTTTTACTTCTCCGGGGTCGGCAGAGACGTATCTGAGTAAGCACCACCCGGCTATGCTGAAGTGATCCAGCGGTCGTCACTCAACCATATAGGAGCGGTAAATAAAGACACATACCAGGCAATAAGCCTCATACTCTAATTACTTTTTGAAATGTTAACCGCCGGGTAATACATGTCGTTATTGGCGACACTGGACTTGAGATGTTGTTAAGCCTCACGGGACCTTTTGTTGTGAGTTCATATTACTAAGTTTAATTTCAAGACGGTTATGTGCTAATGGGTATATGTAGGTGTACATGTTTATTCATACATGTGTGCACATTACATTTATGCATTTTAAGCGTTGATATTACCCCTGGAAAAAAAAAGATATTAAAAAAAAGAAGGGTGTGTATATATATATATACATGTTTTGAAATGCTTAAAGGAGATGTTCGTACCCACACCTTTAATTACTTAACCTAAACCTGGTAGGGAGCCCGGCTCCGCTTGGTAGGATAGGGTATGGTACTACGCAAGATTACGGGAGGATTTATAGGCCAGGGGGATTTTTTTTTTTTTTTTTTTGGGAAGGGGGGGGGGGGGGGGGGGGGCATTAAGGGGAAAAGGGAGGGGTTCAGACAGGACTGTTTTTGTGAATTGGTTTATAATGTTTACACATCTAGGTATTGTATACCATGTTTTCAGGTATCCCAGTGTCCTACTAAACAGCTATACCAACCACATGGGTGAATGACATACTCGTTTCTGAGTTGGAATATTAATGGTCTTAACCGGCAAGTTAAACGCCGTAAAGTGCTTAGCTTCATCAGAAGACATCAAATAGACGTGGCCTTCCTGCAAGAGTCTCACTTGGATGACGCAGAGCACAGTAAACTGGGGAAACAATGGCAAGGGCAAATATTTTTCTCCTCATTCACATCGTCAGCAAGGGGGGTGGCGATTCTGGTAAGAAGAGGGATCCCCTTCCAACCGAACCTTGTTGAAAAGGATAAAGGGGGAAGATATATTTTAGTCAGGGGATATATGGGAGACCAACTGGTCACTATGCTGAATGTATATGGTCCGAACCACGATGACCCTAACTTCTATGTGAACCTTTTTCTTAAAGTGACATGCGCCCCTTCAGAACTTATAATTGGTGGTGACTTTAACCTGGTATTAGACCCTGCTATGGACAGATCCTCCCCTACCCCTAAACCTTTGACCTCAGCGGCCAAGGCTCTTAAAAAAGAACTTATGGATCTTAATTTGTTGGATACATGGCGGGAGGGGCATGCATCTCAAAGGGAATACAGCTTCTACTCACACATGCACAATAGCTACTCTAGGATTGATACGTTCTTTATACATACAGCAAAACTCCATCTTGTTTCGTCCTGCGAATACTTAGCCATGACACACTCAGACCACGCCCCCCTTTTGACTAAAATAGCCTTAAGCGACTCTCACACAAACTCCAAACGCTGGAGGTTTCCTAATTTTCTAAATAACGATGAGGATTTTGTCAAATTAATTAACAAACAGTTGGACTGGTATTTATTGAGTAATAGGGGCTCGGCCTCACCAGCTATAGTCTGGGAGACCCTTAAAGCTTACATAAGAGGCTACATTATTAGTTACTCTTCCTGGAAAAAGAAACAATATCAAACCAAATTACGCTCACTAGAGTCTGATATAAAAGCGCTTGAAAATCAACACTCCCTATTACAATCACAGACCTTATTGGTTCAGATAACGGCAAAAAAGGCAGAATATAACACTATCACCTCGCGAGAGGTAGAAAATGCTATGTCAAGGTTGAAACATCGCTACTATGAGCAGGGTGACAAGGCAGGGAAACTACTAGCGTGGCAAATTAGAAGGGAGGATGCCGCTAGGTGTATTCCGGCCATTAGGGTAAGCGACAAAGGGGAGTTGACCCGGAACCCACTGCTCATAAATCGGGCCTTCTCAGACTTCTACAAGTCTCTCTACTCCTCGCAGGGGGAGAAGAGACAGGAGATGTGTGAGTTCTTGGACAACCTAGACATACCTACGATAACAAAAGGCACAAGGGGGGTCCTTGACGAGGCGATAACTAAGCAAGAAATACTAGATGCCTTATCAAAACTGACGCCAGGGAAAGCTCCAGGGCCGGACGGCTTCTCCATAGACTTCTACAAGGCATTTATTAGCAAATTGATAGACCCTCTCCTAGAAATGTTCAACTACTCTATTGAGAATGACCAACTACCTGATACCCTTGAGCAAGCTCTTATTATAGTCCTGCCAAAACCAGGGAAGGACCCTACCTTATGCGGGTCGTACAGACCAATTTCGATCCTTTCCAACGAATATAAAATATTTACTAAAATCATAGCCACTCGACTTGAGAGAGTAACCTCCTCACTTATTAATACGGACCAGACCGGTTTCATACAAAATCGCTCATTAATAGACAACGTGAGAAGATTTCTTAACTTGACGCATTGTGCCAAATCCATAGAAGACCCAGTCATAGCGATCTCGTTGGACGCGGAGAAGGCATTTGACCGAGTAGAGTGGCACTTTCTCTTCGCTGTTCTACAAAAAATGAACTTTGGCCCAAATATGCTAAGAATGATCCATATGCTGTACCTTAACCCTACAGCCAGGATACAGACCAACTCAGAGATTTCACCTTCTTTCCCTCTAAGGCGCGGTACTAGGCAGGGTTGCCCTCTTTCCCCGACACTTTTTGCGCTGGTAATCGAACCCCTGGCTATAGCAATAAGGTCACATAAAGCTATTAGTGGGATCAAGGTGGGTCCTGAGAGCCATGTCATCTCTTTATACGCGGACGACATAGTCCTGTTTCTAACCAATCTCGACTCATCCATGCCTGCCCTTATGGAAACACTGTCAAAGTATAATGTAATCTCAGGCTACAAGATTAATGCACAAAAAAGCGTGGCCATGCCACTTAACTCACTAGCCGAAAAAATGCCAAGGTCCAATTTCCCCTTCCAGTGGAACTCACAATTTGTAACATATTTGGGTCTAAAAATCCCGAACCAAATAGATACAATTTTCTTACTAAATCATGACCCACTACTTAAAAAGGTGGAGAAGGACCTAGATAGATGGATGCAGCTGCCTCTCTCGCTAATCGGACGTGTGAACTGCATTAAGATGAACATCCTACCTAAATTTCTCTATCTTTTTCAAACCCTCCCTATATCTATACATAAGAACTTCTTTAAGAAATTACAAAGGATAATATCTGCATTCATATGGAGAAGGAAGGTCCCTAGAATTAAAATTAAAACCCTATATAATTCCCCCCAGTGTGGTGGACTGAAACTCCCGGACTTCCAACGCTATTACTGGGCTGCACAGACAAGGGCTCTGTGGATTTGGCAGAATGAGTCGACTAATTCCCCTGCCTGGAGACAAATAGAACAATGCCATACGATGGACGTACCGCTGGCCGGAATTCCTTTTATCAGGAAGTACCACACCCTGAAGAATTGTTCAGATAACCCATTTATTAAACACACAGCAAGAACATGGTTTGAGATTCAGACACATCTTGGTAGCTTTATTGCATTTCACAGGAAGACCCCCTTCCACAACAATCCAGCTTTGCCAGAATCACTTAGAGATGGCATCACCAAGAAGTGGTACACTCCAGATTTCCAGATTTTTTCCTATATTTTAAGGCGTACTCATTAAGTCCATTGACAACATGGTTTGACTCCCAAGCATTAGCATCTTGGAGGAAAATAGAAGAAAACATAGTAGCCCCACATAGACTGAAGGACATAGCACACACTAAACTACCAATCAAGCACTGTGAATGAAAATTTGGCCCCATAATTACTCATGCGATCCGGATATGGCGTGAATCACAAAAAAAAAATCCTAACCCACAAGAATGGCACAACCATACTCCCTTATTCAATAACAATGCTCTCTTAATTGGAAAACGACCTATAAGATTCCCTATATGGGAAAAGCAAGGCATACACTCATTAGGGGATATTTTTAACAAACAGGGTTTTTGTAGTGATAAAGAAATACGCAAAAAATTTAATCTCACCAAGTCCACATGGCTTTTTCACAAACAGTTAGAGCTATGTTTGAAGTCTCACGGTGTTCCATTAGACAGACCAATTGAACACCACAGATACCACAAATTCTTCTACTCAAGAGAGACATCGAGAGGTTTTGTTTCAGAATTTTATCATCAATTACTAACGTCCTCGTATGAAACCCTCCAACTTGACTCTATCTGGAGGAGGGATATACCAGACCTGGAAAATGACTTTGATTGGCAAGGAGCCTGGGCAAATGTCCGACTTACATCAAGGAACCCGGATCATCAACAAATCAATCTTAACTATATTCACAGGACATACTTGACTCCTATAAGACTGTGCCGAATGGGGCTCAAACAAGATTCCAAATGCACCCAATGTACAAATGGGGACGAAGGGACATTTATGCACATGTATTGGGACTGCTCACCAGTTAAGGCATTCTGGAAAGATGTGACCCAACAAATATCAAAACTCGTATCTTGGAATATACCTGTACACCCCTCGGTATTGCTGTTGAATGATGTTTTTGAGTTTGCAGTGAATCCACAGCTAAAGAGATTGGTTTTATCGGGTATCACAGTAGCCAAAAAGCTGATCGCATCACGCTGGTTTCAACCGGAAAAAATGTGCCGTAAAGTTTGGTTTCTTACATATCTCGATGTAATTTACCATGAAATATCTACAGCAAGAATTCTGGGTCTCAATGAATCCAAAATGTCAATGTGGTTAGAAGTGGTGGAGAGAATAAAAGCTAGCTTATAATGGTAGTGTCTGGTTAGGTGCGAGGGATAGTGGAGGTACTTCTCAAGGTGGGGTCCGGGAGGGGGGGTTTCGAGCTGAGCATATGTATGTAGGTTTTTTTTTAGATAACAGGTATTATGGGTATATCTTATATAAAACAACTAACCAAAATGTGATCTCATTGGATGTGCCCTGACAATTAATGCTTGTATATCTTATCGTGTGTTGTCATGTTTGTTTATATGTTTGTTTTAAAAAAGAATAAAAAAATAAAATACAAAAAGAAGTGGTACACTCAGGGAATTAAAACTTTTGGGGACCTATTTGATAATAACATACTTATGTCCTTTGAACAGTTATGTGCCGCCTTCCACCTTCCAACTACTAATTTCTTTAAATACCTACAGGTCAGACACTTCATAGGTACAGGTCAGGGAGGAAACGCCACTCTTCCAAAACCCCTCCTCATAGATGATATTCTAAAAGGAGTTATTCACACTAGAGGCATCCTATCATTAACATATGATAGAATCCTGACCAGTACAGAAATTATACCCCTAAATGCCAAGAACAAATGGGAGCGGGACCTGGACTGTACCTTTGATGAAGATGAATGGGAATCACTATGTGAGTCTGCACTATCTTTTTCATATAACACTCGACATAAACTTATGCAATTTAACATTCTCCATAGAACCTATTTTACGCCGGAAAGACTTCACAGGATGAATGAGGCTATCTCTGACCTTTGCCCTAGGTGCTCAACGGAAACAGGTAGCCTGCTCCACATGTTCTGGGAATGTAACAAACTGAGACCTTACTGGGGCTCAATTTGGGAGACTCTCGAAGAGGTCACAGGCCTTGAGATCCCATGTACACCTAAATTAGCATTATTAGGAGACATGTCTGACATTTCTCCAGATAAGAGAGGCAAGGTGCGGATCATTAAATTGGCCATGATTGCAGGGAACAAGTGTATTGCCATGCTGTGGAAAAGTGCTGAATCCCCCCCCATGTCTATGTGGCTTAGTGAAATCTCTTCGTACATGGCATCAGAGAAAATAATGTTCAATCTTAAGAAAAAACCACGTCTCTTTGATAAATGCTGGGCTGGGTTTAGGCAATACTTAGAACAGATTACATAGTAGGTTGATGATATAGGCTATTATTGAAGCTCCCTTTTGTCTTTCTGAAGGGTATATATTGCAATGAATGATACTGTAAATGTTATTAGTTGCTCTTTGAAGAGAAAAGATGTAATGGTAGACATTTATTTGTTTGGTGTAGTATGGGCACCTGTTAGACGGGTGTAACTGGGTTTACAAAACTCTCAAAATGTGTAAAAAAAGAAAAAACTGAATTTGTCGAGGTCCTAGTCTGGGGGGAGGGAGGGGGGGTCTGGCCGATTTTTTTTTTTTCAGGGGGGGGGGGTTAATATGCATTTATTTTTCTGTAACTCGGGGAGGGGGGGGGGCAGTTGGCAGCATTTCCTTTTGTATGGTTGTTGAACTGATGCTGTTAAACTGAAAAAAAAAAAAAAAAAAAAAAAAACCTATAAACATATTGTTTAAAAAAAAAGAATGAAAAGGGAACAAGGGAACTATAAAATAAATTGAAATGTAAATAAACAAGGTAAAGATAGAATTGACCGTTGAACCCATGTCACCCCCTCTCTTTTATTTTTGTTTTCTTTTTTAGTGATGCACGATATATTGGCCGCTGACATAATATCGGCCGATATGGCCGTTTTTTTTACACATCGGTATCGGCCCGATATCAAGATAGGGCCGATATGGGCCGATATAATTTTTTCTTTTTTTTTTTATTAAAATGTAATATTATTTTTTCTTTTTACATGTTTTGGCCTTAAATTGTTTCAAAATATCAGTAATTTCTGAAAATAAGTTACAAAAGTAAAAAAAAAGTATGCGTTTTGGAAAGTAGCTCTTTGTTTGATTATCATAAAAAAGTGTTTTCTGTGCAGAGATGTCGACATCGGTGGATGTCGGTGCCGACCAGAACAGCAATATTAATGTCGGTTAGCGGTATCGGCCACCATTTTCACATCGGTGCATCACTATTCTTTTGGATGTTATAATTTTTTCTTTATCGTTTCTGTCTGTTTAATTGTATTGTCTGAGATGTCTGTAAATCAAAAATGCAAATAAAAATATAAGTTAAAAAAAAAAAAAAAGAGAGACCGACAGAGAGACCGACAGAGAGACCGACAGAGAGACCGTCAGAGCGACCGTCAGAGAGACCGTCAGAGAGACCGACAGAGAGACCGACAGAGCGACCGACAGAGAGACCGTCAGAGAGACCGACAGAGAGACCGACAGAGAGACCGACAGAGAGACCGTCAGAGCGACCGTCAGAGAGACCGACAGAGAGACCGACAGAGCGACCGTCAGAGAGACCGACAGAACGACCGACAGAGCGACCGTCAGAGAGACCGACAGAACGACCGACAGAACGACCGACAGAACGACCGACAGAGAGACCGACAGAGCGACCGACAGAGAGACCGACAGAGAGACCTATAGAGCGACTAGTCACAGCTAAAAAGGCGCATTTTCCCGATGTTAATAGCTTAATTGGTCATTTTGTTTATCTATTCAATTAGTGCATGCCAGCTCAATATCTTGTTGCAAATGCGCTTCTGTTCATTCTCTGGTGCCTCAATGAATACAAGGCTATTTGTTTAAAATTAGTGTAAGTACTATAGTTCTGGATATTGGCTTATTATAAATTTTTTTTAAATATACAGTATACTGGTATTAGGATTCAATTAATTATTCACACACATGAGTTTGTAAGCAATGGTAGCAATGGAGGAAGTAGAATATACACAAAACAGCTCACCTCTGCTTTCACTGGTGTCGTGCAAAACCAATTATTTCAAAGTAAGTGAAATTAATCAAAATAATGTTGAATGATGAATTTGCAAGCTAATAATACCTATTAGGTTTCAATTAGTTATTCACCCACAAGAGTTTGTCATATTAGCAATTGTAGGTTAAGCTGGTCCTGCGCTTGGGGAACGAACACACATACATGCATGTATGAACACACACACACACGCAAAACATATCTTTCACCTCGATCTCTCTCACTACAAAAGCTTTCACTTATCTTGCACAAAACCAATATTTTATATGGTTTTGATTTGAGAGTAGGTATGATGAATTAGCAACAATTCACTTGATAAAGTAAAGTCAAATGGAGGTAACCAAATAATACCACCCCCTGAGTAGGGCTGGGCGATTAATCGATTTTCAATTTCTGTTATGATTTTAGCTTCCTGCGATCATGAAAACAAGATAATTGAGATAAGACTATTATTGTGCCGCATGCCACATTTTGTCTTGTGTTGTAAATGCATTGCACCCTTCCTATGTCATTGGTGCACTCTGTCCATCCCCCTCAAGCCCAAACAGTAGTTTCAGCTGGTGTTGAGAGGGAGGAGAAGGGAGCCACGGCACATTTCTCCAGTTATTTTGAAACGTCTTTGTTGTTTTTTTATACACTTTTTCTCCTCCTGTTTTTCTGTGTTTTTTCTCCCATCCCAATTTAGTCGTTATGCCAATAGACCTATCTCAAACCCTGCCCCTTTTCTTGATCCTCCAATCACAGCTGTCGCTTACCTCGGACGAGGAAGTCCGAGGTAAGCAACAGCTGTGATTGGAGGATCAAGAAAAGAGGGCAGGGTTTGAGATAGGTCCATTCCCCCCTCCCCTTCCTGGCTGTTGCTCGCATGTGCCCCCCACTGGTCGGTCTAGGGAGCCCTGAAGTCTATCAGATGCTTCCTCCGAGACATATAGGAGACAGCCAGCAGCATCTTTTCACCTGCGAGCGCGGACTCTCCTTGGTGAAGTGTAACGTGTGGGAGGTCACACTACCCTCACCATCTCCCTGCCTCACTGTGCAGGCGCCCTGACCGACCTGTAGGAGTCGCTATTTACAGCGACCAGAATACCACCCCACCGGCTTCCCTCCCGCTGACTCTGCCAATTGAGCCAGTATGACGGCCGGCCAAGCCGGAGGCAACGCCGACAGCCGGACTCGATACCAGTGTCTCTCGCGTTGGTGACGAGCGCTTAGTCCGCTGCGCCACCCAGCTGCTCTTTGAAACGTCTTTGGTAACTTATAGAAGACGACAGAAAGGCAACTTTTGATTGAGAAGAAAGATAAAACAAATTCAAAACTAAGGGAGCGACAGTGTCTCAGGACCGTAGAGCATTCATGGTAGTCTAAAGTTTCCCGGTTTGATTTCCGCTCCTCGCGGGCAGCGTTTCGATGTGTCCTTGAGCAAGACACTTAACCCCTAATTGCTCCCGATGAGCAGGTTGGCACCTTGCATGGTTGCCTCTGCCTGTTGGAGTGAATGGGCGAATGTGAGGAACACATTTTGTTTGTATAAAAGCGCTATATAAAATGCACCATTTACCATTTAAGTTGAGCACCTACTGTTGACGTGAAAGAACTCAAAGCCTCGCTCCGTAGCGTGACAAACTGCTGTGCCTCAGATACAGCGCTGTGATTGTCTAAGATGTTATCACTCTGGTCTCTACCAGAGACGTGCAGAAACATTTTGGGAGGCGGGTGCTCAACTAAAATGAATCCACATCAAAGACACGCACAGCATGTCTCTCTCTCTCTCTCTCTCTCTCTCTCTCTCTCTCTCTCTCTCTCTCTCTCTCTCTCTCTCTCTCTCTCTCTCTCTCTCTCTCTCTCTCTCTCTCGTACTCTCCTTTGCAACTTGTCTTGCGGTAATGAGCCCTCAATGTCTAAATTATGGTCAAAAGCATGACATAAGTGGAGACAACAGACCACATATGAGTTGCTTAAAGGGGAACTCCAACATTTTGGGAAATTAGCTTATTTAACATCTTCCCTGAAGTTAGACAAGAAGATACATACCTTTTTTGTCTCTGTGCGTGCATTTTAGCTTTGGGAATAGACGCTCCGTTAGCATAGCTTAGCTTCATCACTGGAAGTGAGGCAGGACAGTAGCCTTACAGTGCCTTACAGTGTATTGCAAGGTCTGACATTGACCAAACTTGATATGCATGACCTTGGTGGGCTCTAGGTCAACTCCTGAAAAGGGGGTCAATGTCAGACTTTGCAATCAAAAGTTAGGGGGCTAATAACCCTTGCCATAATTTCAGTGCGCCCCCTAACTTTTGATTGCAAGGTCTGACATTGACCCCCTTTTCAGGAGTTGACCTAGAGCCCACCAAGGTCATGCATATCAAATTTGGTCAATGTCAGACCTTGCAATACACTGTAAGGCACTGTAAGGCTACTGTCCTGCCTCACTTCCAGTGATGAAGCTAAGCTATGCTAACGGAGCGTCTATTCCCAAAGCTAAAATGCACGCACAGAGACAAAAAAGGTATGTATCTTCTTGTCTAACTCCAGGGAAGATGTTAAATAAGCTAATTTCCCAAAATGTTGGAGTTCCCCTTTAAAGCAATCAATAACTCACAACACCAACACTTCACAGACACCGGTCTTATCATGTATCACAGCGCAGGCTATGACAAAATATAGTATGCAATATCAACGTCATCAAAATTGCGACGCTTACAGTCAGTCAAGTGGCTCTCCATTTCTCTCCCAATCACAAACACACACACACATTTGAATACTTTATTTGGTTCCACAAATTATATTACATAAACAGGGAATCAAATGTATTGGGGCCAAGCAGCACTGAACACTTAAGGGTACACATAGCACCTCCTTCTCCACGTGGCTATAAGCTGCCAATAATAGCTGAGACAGAGAAATATTTGGCAATTTGTTTGGCTTTTCTTTTAGACATTGCAGCAATTCTCAGACCGGTCATGGTGCATTTGTATACATGGCCAAGACTTCCAAATACAGCCTACTTCTATGACCAGCACCTCCCTGTGGCTGGTTGACACCTGTGGCTGGTGTCAACAAAAACAACATCCGGTGTATTTGGTATGTTAGCAAAGACATTGTTGGTAAGGTCAAACCACTCTGGTTGCACTCTAGCATGCACACACACACACACACACACACACACACACACACACACACACACACACACACACACACACACACACACACACACACACACACACACACACACACCCTATGTGTGTACATGTCTGCTCTCAAACTGTGTAACTGTGTAATGTTATGATAGCCAGCCTTATTGTCGCTAAAGTCTTCTACGATGGGAAATCAATGAATATAATCTGACAGAATGTTTATTAAAATAGTTACTTGCCTAACTAGCCACTTCATTGTCGCTAATTGTCTCAGCTATTTTCACCAGTAGATCTAGGGCTCTACTGCTTTGTTTCATAAGAGATGACACAGAACCAAGATGGAAGGAAGTAATGTCAACCTTCTCCTTACTGTATTCATGTCTGTGTCAGAAAACTTCCTTCAGATGAAAGGCATTTCTATGAGTAGTCGGTATGCATGTACAGTATGTGCAAGTCATTTTGGTTGTACTGTACATGTATGTGTGAATGTTTCACATGTGTATGTGTGAATGTTTCACATGTGTGCGTCCAAGTAAGCTTTGAAATATGGCCCAGGCGGCTTCTCATACAAACACACATAAGGGTCTGTTTATGCTTGACTTAATAATAATAATAATAATAATAATAATAATAATAATAATAATAATAATAATAATAATAATAATAATAATAATAATAATAATAATAATAATAATAATAATAATAATAATAATAATAATAATAATAATAATATTAAAGCCTCTACAGATGAATGACAAAGATAATTTTCATTCTGAAACCAGATCTGTTCTAATGACTTATCGACTGGTATTCTAACTCATTTCAATGGCATAGCATTGACTGATGTAATTACATGTGGAGAGCACTGGCTTTAGGTTCTGTGAGTACTTTTCAATGTAATTGCACTGCACTGATCTTTCAAGGCCAACAATAAATTATCCAAAACAACCCTGACTTGAAATTGAAAGTCGTTTTTGTTTGGACCAAGAATACAACCTTTCAAATCCATAATTTTAAGCATCACTACTTTAAGCAGATGTGTGGCGTAAAACTCTGGAATTCTCTACAAAATGACAAATGTACAAGTATATTTCAGTTCAAGAAAATGCATATAGACAGAACATTTACACTTAATTAAGTTGAGGGGTAATAACTTTCAGTAGGATTTTTTTTATATTATATGTTATATGTTGTTAAATATGTGTAATTGACAGACCATCTATTTCTATTGTTTATTTATTGTTTTGAGGCAGGCTATACGATTTTCTGTTCCCTGCTCCTTTTCGCTAATGGAATGTGCAAATTGGGAGGTGCTTTTATTATGAAATTATGCTGTTTTGCTTTTGTGGAGCTGTGCATTGCCATGAACGGAACAAATACAAATTAAATAAATGTTTTTATTAAATCAGCACTTCTAGCCACAGCCTCAGTTCTGGAACGTAGTACCACATTGTCGCACCCGGTTTTAGCGCCAAACTCCCATTACAGCCACCACTCAGCAGCACAATAACAAATGGATTCCTACAAGACGGATCGACTGTAAATTAAACTAATTGAATGTGGGTTCAAAGAGTTCTCTCCACTTTGTTCCTTTCAGCCTTTCTCTCAACCCCCTCTAAACCTCTCACTGTAGCCGCAGAAACCGAGCTATTGCACTCTCAACAATATTTGATTACTGAACAGGCAGAATTATACATGTTGATGTGACTTGTCAGGACTCTGTAATGGTAAGAGGAGCAGCCTTTGAGGAGGCTCTGTTGAGCTTTGTATGTATGTACAGTATGTATGTATGTATGTATGTATGTATGTATGTATGTATGTATGTATGTATGTATGTATGTATGTATGTATGTATGTATGTATGTATGTATGTATGTATGTATGTATGTATGTATGTATGTATGTATGTATGTATGTATGTATGTATGTATGTATGTATGTATGTATGTATGTATGTATGTATGTATGTATGTATGTATGTATGTATGTATGTATGTATGTATGTATGTATGTATGTATGTATGTATGTATGTATGTATGTATGTATGTATGTATGTATGTATGTATGTATGTATGTATGTATGTATGTATGTATGTATGTATGTATGTATGTATGTATGTATGTATGTATATGTTACATTCAAGCCTAAATTGACTTGCCCTAAGGCCTGAGCAGTCAGCAAAATATGGCTTGTTTCCCCGGTAGGCCTTGAATGTAAGCAGGTGGACACACGAAAACGGACACGTTTTTACCAAAAAGTAACAATATTTATTTGCAACAACTAATTTATAGAACAAAAATGAATGCAGAGCTGGGTGCTCCAGTCTCCATGGTTCAGGATATACATTTAAAAAAGAAAGACACAACAAGCAGCAAAACAGAGCAAATGCAAAACTGGTCACAAAAATGAGAGCACAAGTGAAGGAGCACTTAGAACTGTGACGAGCACGAGCGACATGAGCGACAGCGACAGACTGCCCTCTGAGCTGCTTTCATAGGGCATGGTGCCTCATCACCACACCTGTGTAAATGATAAGGGCGGCAATTTTAATTACAAGAAAACAGAAAGAAACAGTGTGTGTGTATCACAGACCACCAATTAGTGACACCACACTTGAACCACAATGTGAATATACACCACAGACAGTAAGTATCCCTCCACCATGTGAAAGTAATACATATACTGTACAAAGCTCTATAACGAATCGCCGCGGATTCTGACCGTTAAAGGAACACGTCAACATTTTGGGAAATTAGCAAACTGGCCGGTTACCCTTCGGGAGAGGTGTTAGTTGGACAATGCCTAGGCTAACCGGCGATGTCCGCTTCCATTCATTGTGCTAAGTTTAAGTTTAAGTTTATTTGGATCCCCATTCTTCCTGGGGTCCATCACACGTAAAATACAGTTACAGACTTTATACACTCACAACATTCACATGGCATACAGAGAATTAAAACAACTATTTATTAATACTCATCAAATTCCTAATACAATACAACAATACTCAATACAACAATTCAACTTGAAACTTGAAACTACATACTCCTAAATAATCAATTCATAATACAATACAACAATACCTACTCATAATTAATTCATAATACAATCCAGCATAATATACTATTTAGCTTTTACATACATTATCTATGTTTATATATCAACCAATTATACAATCTTCTAATAATATATCCATATCAGACACATACCTTTTCATCTACGTATATCCCTATCTCTTTATCAGACACGTACATTTTCATTTACGTACACACCATCTATTAGGAAATGTCAATTTCTTTGTTTGAAAATGTTGTTTTACCAAGATTCTTTTTTAGGTTTATCTTTTTTTATTGGAAGAATTAGTACATATTTATACATTTCAGTTATCCAAATTATACAACTTCCTTCCCCTTTACCAAGATTCTGAACCGACATTTACTATTTTCCTGCTTAACATGTCTGGGAAGAGAGTTCCATTCCTGCATACCACGTAACATGAAAAAAAAAACATCAAATCAAATCAAATCAAATCATATAGATAAATTGTTATATAAAATTGAGGGGATCTTTGTAACAAGAATATTCCTAGTGAATACAAGGAGTGAGCAGAGTAACTTATGTTTGACAAGTAACCAAGTTAAACAACTGTGCATCGCTGCAACATTAGTTCTGTATGGAACTAATGTCCACTCTAAGCTAGGCTAACATGCAGCCAGATAGCTTGCTACTGAATGCACAGCGAGGAAACTGGTATCTTCTTGTCTCTCTCTGGAGAAGACGGTAAGCTAATTTCCCAAAATGTTGGCGTGTTCCTTTAATAAGTCAAAAACTAAGTATTGCAAAGGCCGGTGGGGTGAAAAAACAAGCCTTAATGACTTAATGACTTTCCCAGAAAACCTCAGGCACCATTACCGGAAATGAACAGCTTGGCTGGAGGATTATGAAAGGAGACTTCGGAGAGAAAAGGGTAATTTTATACTGTGTTCCAGCAGCAGCTCGTGTTTTCACCCCACCAGTCTTTGTCGAGACTCTTTGAGCTTTCTGTCGATCCCTTCAACAACACAATGCCAACTTGCAATAATAAATTAGGACGAGTTATTGACTTAACCCTCAGAATCCACTGCAGGGTTTGTTATAGAACATTGTATATATATATATGTGTATATATATATATATATATATATATATATATATATATATATATATATATATATATACAGACAGACATACATGCAAAGCTCAATAGAGCTACATCTGAGGGGACTTTGATGCCTGCTCGGGCCACAGAGTTCTTTTGAGAGGCTGCAGGGAGGATTTTCATTCTCAGTAGTATTTCAGCAGGCGGCTTGCCGAGAATTCTGCGGGCTCGACAAGGGCGGTGGTGGTGGACACAACCAGGCACGTGCACACATAGAGGCCAAGGGGTGCCTGAGCACCTGCCTTTTTGAGCATCATCAAAAAGTGCCCTTTTTGAAGAAAAAAAAAATATTATTATTTTTATTTTTTACCGTTACACATATAGACTGCCCTTCCAACTGAAAAATGTCAGGATAGAATCAAAATATTAGCTAAAGAGAGAGAGATGCCCCATATTCCATTGCAGTTTGCACGGCCTCCTCAGCGTGCCTCTCCGCGGACCTGTATATTTTATGCATAGCGTGGGTGGTGGTGATGATGATGATAGAAACCGCTGTGGCGCATACAGTTGAATGCTGGTATTACACTCATTGAGGGACACGAATAAGTCAAGTCCGATGGGATTTGGGAATCTCAAATACAAATCGGGATTGGAATAAAAAATGCATTTATATTAAACAATACAGAATATACAGCACTTCTTGGGGTCTGTAGGGTAAGCACTTATTCCCTCCCCCCTGAACATTTATGGAGATGTATGGGCCTTTTAAGTCAGTGATAAAAGTGTCTTTCAAGGATAAGTGAGCTCCTGCACTGATTATTATAGTTCAATATTCAATATTTGATCACCAAAACCCCCCAAAAAGCATAAAAAGGGGGCCCCCCGCCCGAAAAGGGCCCTCAAAAATCGTGCTCGCGCGCGCTCGGTTAATGTATACACACAAGTGTAGTGCCCTTTTCAGCCTTTGAGCACCTGCCCTCTAAAGTCCTGTGCACGTCCCTGGACACAACATAACACCCTCGCCATCAACAACACATTTCTCTCTCTCTCTGCAACCTGGTTGAATTAATCACAGGTATTTGAGGGATGGCGTGGAGGAACGTTTCAAGGTAGCTTGCCAAAAGGCCATGCTCTTGAGTGAATATCACTCACAATTCCACTGAGGCTAATTGAAATAGAGACGTTTTTTCCACCCGTTCTTTTTACAGAGCTCCATATTCTGTCCACGCAACTGTCTCTGAGGGGGAAATAAAGAAAAACAAACAGCAACGTGATCGGTTGTTGTTCGGTAAAGATACAAAAAAAAATGCTTTTAAAGACGATCCTAACATTTGGCTAAATGGAAGAGCCACCGATTTGGCGCACACTGACACATTTGGGTGCTTGAGTGGTCTCTTTAACGCCCAAGAGAGTGAGGGGGATGGAGAGAGAGAGAGAGAAAGAGAGAGAGAGAGAGATATGAAAGGCAAGACTGACTGTGCTGGCAGAGGCAGCAGACTGGAACATTTGACTAACAGGCATTTTCTGAATTTACTTTGCTATTGTCTCAACGGATTGGAGTGTTGCCTTCTAGTCCCATCAGTCCATTGATCCACTGACTGATGGAGACATCAAGAGCAGAGAGGAGACAGAGAGAGCACACAATCCAAGCGGGCGGGGGGGGGGGGGGGGGGGGGGGGGGGGTGAGAATAGACAGACAGCAAGAAGGGGGTAAGGATAGGGAGAGAGAGAGAGAGGTTTATTCTTTATTTTGGTGCCAACAAGCCCTCATAGTCAGCTGCAGCTTGAAGGTATCTACTAGAGCCAATCCACAACGAGCATTCTCACTCACACACACACACACACACACACACACACACACACACACACACACACACACACACACACACACACACACACACACACACACACACACACACACACACACACACACACACACACACACACACACACACACACACACACACACACACACACACACACACACACACACACACACACACACACACACACACACACACACACACACACACACACACACACACACACACACACACACACACACACACACACACACACACACACACACACACACACACACACACACACACACACACACACACACACACACACACACACACACACACACACACACACACACACACACACACACACACACACACACACACACACACACACACACACACACACACACACACACACACACACACACACACACACACACACACACACACACACACACACACACACACACACACACACACACACACACACACACACACACACACACACACACACACACACACACACACACACACACACACACACACACACACACACACACACACACACACACACACACACACACACACACACACACACACACACACACACACACACACACACACACAATGACTCTCATAATAGGAAAGGGTTGCTTTGCCTCCCGGCAGGAAACAATGTGATGCAGCATCGGGTTGGGAGAAAAATGTGCAGTAAATGTTTTTGTCATGTGGGGGGATAAAGATGTATTAATGTATGTGCAGGAATAGGTTTATTACGCATGTAACTTGCGTGCTCTATTTATGGCTGAGTGAGCTCAGCCCCAATTAAAATGTGTTTTTCTGGAGAACAATATTCCTAGGGTGTCTTGTATCATAAATATGCAAATGGAGATCTCTCTCGTGATACTGCTGTTTTTTGCGTTGTGTTGTTTTTACATTGCATCTGATAAATTGGCTCGTGTCGCATACATCAAAATGACAACACGTGGCTCCTGTGACATGCGTTTGATAACATCTTTTTTTTTTTCTTTCTTTCTTCCCCTTCTTCCCAGGAATGCTTATCAGCCGCCGACTCAATGGTAATCATGTTACGAGCAATCCGCTGAATTATTTCATTTGACCTTCTCTGTATTCATTGTGACGACTGGGGGTTGTAATGGGAGCGAATGTTTGAAATAATTACATCCATTAGCCCTGCCAGACAACACAGAGACGGCACGATATCCCTCTGCCGTAACATATTTATGAATGTGTAATAATGACCCCACAGGGCCAAGGCCATCCTCATTCGATCTAAATGAAGCGCCGTGCACTGCATACTATAATGCGGAGCGAACGGCGTAGCAGCCTATATACCCCCATAAGTACTGCTTTATTTACAGTCTTTTTGCAAAGCGTTTCAACCCTTGCAAAAATGGGTGAGGGGGGGGGGGGGGGGGTTGGAGAGGGGGTGACTAATCCAAGATTTTTCTTTACATCCTTATGTTCAGCCTCCCATCAGTGAACCTCCTAGTGCTGGAAACTAATGGGAATGCATGCCGGATTTCACCGGAGGCTCCAATCCATTTTAATCCTGCAGGCAATTACGGCGCAGGGTTTTAGGGTCAGTAGTGCTGTTGATTGATGGGGAAGAAAAAGTCACTTTAACAAAGCGGCCTGAACTTCAACCACCTGGCTGCAGCACAAAAGCACATGCCGCCCCTCGCGTGCGCAGAGGCGACGCTTTAATGCTTATTTAATGCGTTCCATGATAACTTGGGTGAAAGAATATAAAATGGAGAATTAATGATGGCTTTTTTTTTTTTTGCGATAGGCCCTAATCTCTCGATAATACAGATGCCTTTTGAATGATAAATGAATTCCTTCATTTCTTTACGGACCGTTTGGTGTTCTTGGATAAAGGTGAACTCGGCGATGCCAGAGCAAAATCGGCAATATCGATGCCGTGCCTAATTTTGAACAGAGTTTGTGTCACTGAGAAATTAAGTTTGTTTTAGGGAGAATCATTTGCCTCCCTGTTCATTCTTGCTCCCTGTTAAGAGCCATCCCCTGTATCCTAGCAACAGGACTCACTTTCACGCTCGATCTGTACTGTAGTGTCTGTGGAAAAGGAAGAGGCCACTGGAGACTGTTAAGTCTCCGTTAACTGTCACCAACACACACTGGTCACATTTGGCCTCTAGTGGGAGAAGCAAACACCCACAGTCAAGAGTTTGCATAGGTTACAGATTTTAATTGTGACAAAATCATTACTGCAGAGTCTCTCTGCTGAGTCCAATGATGCCTCCCACAAGTCTCAAGCAGTTAACAAGTTATGAAAGGGGACGGGGCTAACGTACATGATGGGGTGGCGTGTATCACTTCCGCAACGGATTTAGTCGGATTTCGGTGCCCGGGTTCGCCTGATTGGCCGCGACGGCCATGTGACACGCTGTGGCACGCTCCCGCGGCAGCGGTAGACTCGGCAGGCTTGCCGCTGCGCCCTGCTGTGGCGAGACGCTGGAGTTCACTTCCCCTTTCACATCGCGCCACGCTTATGCTGTCTAGCACAGTCTCTAACAGTAACAGTAAGAAGCATTTTGGATAAAAGTATTCTGTACTTCTCTTATGATTCACTTCCCCTTTCACATCGCGCCACGCTTATGCTGTCTAGCACAGTCTCTAACAGTAACAGTAAGAAGCATTTTGGATAAAAGTATTCTGTACTTCTGTATGACAACAATGTATGCCTTTCAAATGTTAAATGATAAATGATTAAATGATACACACTGAAATCTACGCTCTCTCATCCTGCTTTCCACAACGCGACAATATTATTAAACAGCAGCTCTGTGCTGTTCAGTATAGACATATGTACAATGTTCGATGCAGAATAGAAGTAACTGAGTTACCATACAATATACAATATACTATGCAATGTACTAATATACAATACGGCTCACTTTTCCCACTTCAATGACAGAGCTGCTGTTTAATAATATTGTCGCGTTGTGGAAAGCAGGATGAGAGAGCGTAGATTTCAGTGTGTATCATTTAATCATTTATCATTTAACATTTGAAAGGCATACATTGTTGTCATACAGAAGTACAGAATACTTTTATCCAAAATGCTTCTTACTGTTACTGTTAGAGACTGTGCTAGACAGCATAAGCGTGGCGCGATGTGAAAGGGGAAGTGAACTCCAGCGTCTCGCCACAGCAGGGCGCAGCGGCAAGCCTGCCGAGTCTGCCGCTGCCGTGGGGGCGTGTCACGTGGCCGTCGCGGCCAATCAGGCGAACCCGGAAACCGAAATCCGACTAAATCCGTTGCGGAAGTGATACACGCGATGGGGTGGGGGGGGGGGCTAACCTACACCAATTAAAAACGACTCTCTACTGAGTCTGATGATGCCTCCCACAAGTCTCCACAACAAACCCCCAAGTTAATGGGACACGCACAGCATGTCTCTCTCTCTCTCTCTCTCTCTCTCTCTCTCTCTCTCTCTCTCTCTCTCTCTCTCTCTCTCTCTCTCTCTCTCTCTCTCTCTCTCTCTCTCTCTATACATCCTGTATTCCCATTTAACCAATCATTATACTGTAAATTATGTTTCAGTAGCAAAACTAACTGGATAGTCAATAATAATGTCACATCCCTCCTGGCCCTGCTCACTTCCCTCCATTCTTTCCTCCTCATCCTCCCCCACTCATGCATGGACTTCTTCCCCCACCTGCTGGACAATTCTCCTCACCTACCCTTGGACTACCCTCACTTGACATTTAACCACTAATTGCTCCCGATGAGCAGGTTGGCACCTTGCATGGTTGCCTCTGCTGTTGGTGTGTGAATGTGTGAGTGAATGGATGATTGTGAGGAATAAAACTGTAAAGCGCTTTCGATAAAAGCTGCTATATAAATGCACCATTTACCATCCTGTGTCTGTCTTTTATTTATTTTTATAATTAATTTTATTTGTTGGCCCTTTTTTGAGGGCACTCCACCGGACAGCTTTATTATTTATTATATATTTTAACTATTTACAGTGCAAAATTAAATAAAAAGTGTAGTAAAGTAAGAATAATAGTGACATTTCATTGCCCTCTCGGAGGGGGGGACTCAGACTAGACATTGACAAACTAATTACAACTAAGGACAATGAAGGACAACAACGAATACACATGACAAGGGGGGGGGGCAGAGAGGGGAGTAAGTAAAGTAGGGGGTGAGGAGGGCGATTGAGAGAAGGGTGGGTTGGGGAGTGGATGGCTCAAAGGTCAATCTCATGTAATTAGGAGCCTAGATTATCCACAAGCAATTCCCAGATGCTATTAAATTGTGAGACTTCGATGTGATCCACGGTTGAGATTGTTTCCTGTGATATGTAATTTGAGAGAAGGCCCAACCATTGCCCAGTATTCAAATTTTTTCTTGTCTTCCAGTTTAAGAGGGTAGTTTTCTTGGCGACAGCTAGGGAAATGAGCAGGGGTTTGGTGTTCTGGACTATTAAATGGATAGCAGTAGTATCCCCGAGTAGACAGAGGGAGGGGGAGAGAGGAATGCTGCAGCTCATGACCCGGGATAGTGTATTGATGACGGAATTCCAGAAGTCTTGAACAGGTGGGCAGAGCCAGGTGGCATGCAAATAGTTGTCTGGGGTGTTGAGGGTGCAATGGGAGCATACATATGTGCTTGCAAATCACATTTGAAACATCATGTGCTGTGTGCATGATATGTACTCTGTGTAACACCTTATATTGGATTAATTGAAGGTTAGTGTTGTTAGTCATTGTGAATGTGTTGGTGCAAATTTGTTCCCAGGATACGGCATTGGGAGAGAAAGCCAAGTCCTGTTCCCATTTTGTGAAGGGGAGATGGAATGTAGTGTCTGCGCTTGCCAGTATTTTGTAATTTTTTTAAAATATTTTCTTCTGTGATGTTATTTTATTCATTGCTAATATAATTGGATGTGGTTCAAGATAAATTTGTGTAGTGTTCATTTTAGATTTCAAAATGGATTTCAGCTGTAGAAATTGGAAGTCTTGGTCTGTGTCATAATGCCGTATTGTATGCCTCCCAGTCTCTAGGACAAGCAGGTAATGTGTTATAGAAGGGGGCAAGGCTAAATGGTGTGTGTGTGTGTGTGTGTGTGTGTGTGTGTGTGTGTGTGTGTGTGTGTGTGTGTGTGTGTGTGTGTGTGTGTGTGTGTGTGTGTAGAATCAGTTGTCTGTACCACTTTTAGTGTATTATCATTGAATATGTGGCCATTTCTTTTGTGTGCGTGCGACCCCTGTGTGCCCTGGGTTGCCATGGTTACAAACAGTAATTAGCTACACCTGCTCAGACACACTCTAGAACAGTGGCTCTCAACTGGTTTAGCCTCAGAGATTTATGAACCATTCAAATTGATTTCACAAAAATAGTAATACACGATGCCTTCATGCACTGTTAAACACATGAAATCAACCCCCCAAGAAACATTTAATGGAGTCAGTGTTGTATTTGCATATCGCCATGTTTACAAATGCTCGAATGAGTGTGTTGCTGACAGTTAACGCCACTGCATGGTGTGTTGCATCATGGGAAGTGGGTCCTTCAAATTAAAAGCGCACCATCAGAAATTCTGTAGACTTGTTCCCTCAACCTGTTTTTTTCTTCCCACACAAACATCCGACACTCACTCAAAACGACCCTGCAAACAACCACTTGAGAACCAAGGCTAGAAATCACAGAAGATTTTCAAAACCATGTCAAACAAACATGAATTAGCGGAGTCAGCATTGCCTTGGCTTGGGCTGATCGCTATACTAACTCGTTTGGCTGGGTTAGGGGGAGGGAAGCCGTGGGTGGGAAACTGGCGTTGTGGACAGCGACGCCTACAGGTCAGGTCTGGGCGCTTGCTCAGCGGAGGCAGGACTTGAGGAAGGCAGAGTGACCTCCCACGCGTTACACTTCACCAATGAGAGCCCTCGCTGCCAGGTGAGAAGAGAGCCACTGGCTGTCGCCGCACGTGTCGGAGGAAGCGTGCGGATACATCAGGGTTCTCTTGTACCGACCAGTAGGAGAACATGCGCACAACAACCAGGTAGGGGGGGGGGGGGGGGGGATTGGCACAACGACTAAATTGGGACGGGGAGAAAACAGAGAAAAATCTGAGAAAGAGAGATAAAAAATAATAATAATAATAAACATGAATTAGAGGTTGAGTGTCAAGGACACCTCAACACGCTGCCCTGGAGGAGTGGAAATCGAACCAGGAACCTTCCGACTACCAGGCGACCACTCTACCTTCTGAGCCACTGAATTGGTCTGCGTCACAGTCGAGAAAGCCACACTGTTCCTAATGACCGCCACACGCTGTCATGCACCTCCAAGCCTCCAGGCTTCCCGTCTTCTATAACGCTTGGTGTCTTTTACTCTATCCCAACCTAGCTACTCTCTCTATCTCTCTCCTAAGTACAGGATGGGGTGCAGGTGTGTGAAGACCGGAGGAGCAGCTGATTGACATCTACCGGCTGATTGCTCTTCCTATTTAGACCTGGCTTAGATGTCATGAGGCTGCCAGATCGTAGTTCTTATTTACCAGTCAGTCCGTATACTCTTGCTTTTTCTCATGTCAGTCCGTGTTCTATTGCTTTACCTAGCGTTTCTTGTCCTCCATTGCTCGCTTCATTACCTGACTTCACACCCTGTCCCCGTGTCCTGGATCCCTGTGTATGACCTTCGCCTGCCTGACCACTCTCTCCATGTGACCGTCCGAGAACCCGCTCCTTGCTATGACCCCCCGCGCGCACGCATGCACGCTCGTCTGACTACCCTGCAACTCGTCTACTCCCCGGATTGTATGAGAACCCGCTCCCGGCTATGACCCTCTGCTTGTCTGTCTAGCCTGATCCTCATTCTCTCCCTGGACTGCCTAAAGACCTGGTTGCGTCTATGCTTTTACCAACGCGTTCGTGTTTCCGGGTTCCCGTTTTGCGCTCTGATTGGCCACTGACCTACGCTAGTACGCCCCCCCTCATAGACGCGTCCGGTTCTGTGCTTTTGTTTTTAGCTGACGCTAGTTTTCAACGGAGAGACACACACACATCGCGGCGCGAGTGCAGCTTCACAGGCAGCCGGTGATGAGGAGGAGGAAGAGCTGTGGATTTAATCGGCAGGAGAGAGAGAGCTCAAAGCCGTATATTATATAATATCCCCGTGGTGGGGTCAGAGGCTGCTCAAACTACCTGTGTTGTAATACATTTATTGATTGATGTTTAACTTGTCCGTGTGTGTGTCCAGTCCTTTCGACTAGCAAACGTTGTCTGTATTTAACGTTACCTCATGCAGGATACCACTGTAATTGTAGCAAACGTTGTCTGTATTTAACGTTACCTCAGGATACAACTGTAATTGTAGAAAATGTTGTCTGTATTTAACGTTTACCTCAGTTGGTAAGCTATTTAGCTAATGTTGTTAGCATTGGATAGCATCAATGCTAGCTGGCTGCAGCTCAGCACCATGCCATGGGAATACTATACTAAATTATGGAGGCTTTTTAATCGTCAAGGTAAGAGAGGATGTTTGGCCTTTTTCTGAAAACCCAAGCACATATTGTTCCATAGCATACCCGTTCGCGTCTATGCTTTGCTAGTCGAAAGGACTGGACACACACACGGACAAGTTAAACATCAATCAATTAATTTATTACAACACAGGTAGTTTGAGCAGCCTCTGACCGCACCACGGGGCTATTATATTATATACGGCTTTGAGCTCTTTCTCTCTCCTGCCGATACTCGCGCCGCGATGTGTGTGTGTCTCTCCGTTGAAAGCGTCAGCTCAAAACAAAAGCACAGAACCGGACGCGTCTATGAGGGGGGCGTACTAGCGTAGGTCAGTGGCCAATCAGAGTGCAAAACGGGAACCCGGAAACACGAACGCGTTGGTAAAAGCATAGACGCAACCTGGTTACCATATTCTCCTTTTTCTAATTAAATATACCCGTTATTTTAGGCCATAAGGTGAACCCGTTTTCATTTCATCCCGTTCCTACCATGGGGAACTACGAATTTGTCACTCTGGGTGAAAGATCTATTGGTGTAGATTTTGGAAGTTCTCCATCTACAATCCTGACGGTTTTTCGCAATTATACTTTTTAAAATCGGGACTAGATCTTTTCTCGCGAATGGATACTTTGGTCATCGCGTAGTTATATTTTATGTAAGTGATACGAGTTCTGTCACGTGTCTTGTGCTCGACCAATAGCAGCCGCTTTGTTGCCAGGTAACGGACGACAACAAATTTGTGTAAACAGTCTAGTATGGACGGAGTACATCTTGACAAGTACAGAAGAGGATGAAAATGGACAAAAAACACCATCTAAAGTTTGCAAAAAGGTTTCTAGACAATCTTATATTGTTATATGCATCTCATGTCCCTTCAGAAAGAAAGTGTACAAGATTTTACACAGACACAGTGGGGTATATAGAAACTGCGTCGAACGGTGGCTTAACTTGCCAGGCGAGAATCGTACCATTGCGGAGACATACAAACATTATTTAGAGATCGAGTTTGCCAATGTTCCTGGAGATGCTTGTTTTCACGCTACTTGCTATAGATGTTTTATCGACAAAAAGTACTTGGATACAGCTGATAAACGGGCCACAACGTGTTCTGCAGCTCAATATATGGATGTAGGGTCTGAGCTTACAGAACATGGTTCTACAAGTGAAAGTCCTCTGAAAATACTTCGATCCAGGACAGGCCTGCCAGCTTTTGCCGCCCCTGTACTTCCAGTCTTGTGCATAATTTGCAATGGACAAGTATGTGACTGTGAAAGGCAAACGCTACAGGTAACTCTCTATGCCCCCGACAAGTGATGCCTTGTACCAACACTGCAAAAGGGCAAATTACCAAGCAGCTATAATGAGACATTCATTGAAAGCTGTAATGTGTGCCCCTTCACCCGTTGGCAATGGGTGGCACATCGAGGATGGGGAGTTAACAGTGACCTGGATGACAAATCCGGCCCCTGATAAGTGTGTTGCACTGTGGTTGCAAACAAGGCTATTGTGAGACAGGGGGATGTTCCTGTGTGTCTGCAAAACTGCCATATACTGATATATGTCAATGCCAAAACTGTGCTAATATTTCTAAGGAAACTGAGGATAGGGCTTGTGAGGATGTGGCCAAGCGGTGGAAAAATATAGTCCGAGACAGGTTCTCATCACCCGGTGGTGGGTTTTTATTTTCTCGTTTCTCAGTGGAAAATCCAGGCAAAAACGTATTTACTAAATTAAATATAAACAAAGATACAAAACGACCAATCTTTACTATAAAGAAAATAACACGCAACAACTAGCTCCAGCACGGCTGTGTCTCACCTCCATGCCTGCTTCTCCTTCTCTCCCCAGAGGAGCTTCTATCCCAGGTTTTATCCTGGGAGCTCCTCCTACAGCGACAAACCAAAATCACAACAATCAATTAACACTTTGACTGCCGGGACACGTCTTCTCACGTCTTTGCTGGCCATGCTAAAGTTGCCGGGGGACGCTGTACAGCGTCCTTATATCAATATTTCAAAAATCTGCGATCGGATTCATAATGTCCCTCCGCTGGCCTGAGATCCACCAGCAGGACCCACTGAGCTCTCTGGCGGTTCAGGAGCGCCATCTGGTGGCCGATCGGCGCAATCGCCACACAGGATATTGAATAGAGGTTGTCATGACGACCGTAGTACTTCCGGGCGCTCGCTATGGTTCATGGGACTCTGGCTCGTCCCGCTACACAGTGATCGATTGGCAATAACTCGATAAACAACATGATTTGGACGTATATACCATTATACAAGCTGGAGATGGACCGGGTAAAAATATATCCCATAATGATAAAATTTCTACTCGACGATGATCGCCCAACGGCGCGCGGAGACTGGGGTGAGTTTTAGCGTGTAACGTTACCGTCTTAGATACTAACTGCTATTATCAACATTTGACCCACATTAGATGATTGGTATAACGCTGCCCACGGAATTATAAACGCCCCCTCGCCCATCCGGTCAACATCAGATGACGTGTAGTAACTTCTAGAAGTACGTCTAGTTGGAATTTTTTATATCGCGCTGATTGCCATCAAACTGTATTTCATCATCAATATAATGCATTTGGGGCTATATATCACGTTCTGGAGAAAGCTGCAGAAAGAGATGAAAACATACTTATACATTAGACCATACTTTACTATGAATATGTGAATGAAAAAGTTTAACGTTGCTACACAATGAACAATACATATAGGACTTTGAATGGGCCCTAATAATGGCAATGTAGCAATAGAATTTAAAAAGTTATAGCCCTGCAAAGAAGGGGACTTTCTCCATAGACAAATAGCGCTGGCAATCTATGGTATATCATGAATTTAACCTTAGGCAACCAAAGTGTTTTAAGGAGCACAGACATTACATTTTCACAATTTAAATAATTCTGTACACATTGGATACATTATTCCCTACCGAGCTATCATTACAAAACAGTAAACAGTGTTTATGGCACTTTAGAAGTCTATTCCCTATTCATCATGAAAACACCCCCCCCCCCCCCTCCCCTATACTCTACCCCACTTGGTTCCTTCCAAATCTCCCCTCCAGAAAAGGCTTTGGCCACTCCCAGTTCTGGTTGGGCGGGGTCTAACTGAGGAAGTGTGTGTAGAACGCGAGACTGCAGTTTGACGTTCGGAGGTCGGCAAAAGGCTTCCTGGTGAGCCGATGACGAGAGCAGCACACGAGGAGGATGCACGGATGGTAGTAGCGGTTTGTCATCATGGGGAAGTGGCTCGAGCTGGAGGGGGGTATGGAGGCGGCACCAGCATGGGAGGTTGGCTCCCGCTGTCGTGCTGTGTGTGCGGGGGACAGCAAGGAGTTTCTGGGGTATATTTACTGGATCAAAGATGGAAGTTGCCTGGTCAAGTTTGACGGCTGTAGCGGAGATGAGGCGATGAATGTGTCCGCCTTGGGGGTCCCTGGTGGACTGATCTCGACGTCGGGAGCTAAGGCGGGTATTTGGAGCGAGGGAGATGACGATAGAGATGGGAACGCCATGACAGGGGAAAGGAGTCGGATAGTGGCAGTATGGAGTGTGGAGCGGGGGGTGAGAGCGGGGGAGAAGGGTGGAGTAAGGTGGGGAAGAGGAGCGGGGAAAGTGGGGGGAAGGGGCTTAAGAGGAAGAAGGGTGGGGGAGATAGCTCAAGTGGGTCAGATGGTGAGGGTGGAGGAAATGATGTTGCAGAAGTTATTCATATAGTGGTTAGATTTGAGGGGGAAGGGGGAGTGAGGAAAATAAGGATGTTCGAGTTGCCCAAACTCATAGATGAGCAATTGGGTGAGGTAAAGTTTGCAAGAGTTTTGGGAGATGGGAATCTGGCCATAGTGTGTGTAAGTGTAGAGCAGGTGGAGAAGGCTAGGAAGATGAGGAGCATTGGTGGAGTTAGTATAAGTAAAGTAGTGAGAGTAGGGGAGAAGAGGGAGGGGGGGTGTAAGCGGGATGGTGTCAAGAGAACAGCCTCTCCCTGAATGTCAGCAAAACAAAGGAGATGATTGTGGACTTTAGGAGGTCGAGGGTCAGGGACTACAGCCCCCTCAGCATCGACGGGGCACCGGTTGAGAGAGTGAACAGTTTTAAGTACCTCGGAGTCCACATATCCTAGGACTTGACATGGACCACACATTGACAGTGTTGTGAAGAAAGCACGGCAACGCCTCTACTTCCTCAGGCGCCTAAGGAAGTTCCAAGTCAGTCAGAAGATCCTTAAGAACTTCTACTCATGTACAATAGAGAGCATCCTTCCTGGCAATATCACCTCCTGGTTTGGGAATAGCACCGCACAAGACCGTAGCAGACTACAGAGAGTGGCCCGTTCAGCCGAACGCACAATTGGAGGGGGGCTTCCCACTCTCCAGGACATTTACAACAAGCAGTGCATGGGTAAGGCATGAGAGAATTATCAAAGACTCCAGCCACCCAAACAACTGCCTCTTTGAACTGCTGCGGTCAGGCAAGCGATACCGGAGTCTCATGGCAAGCACAGAAAGACTCAGAAGAAGCTTCTATCCCCAGGCCATCAGGATGCTCAACGAACAATAACACTATGTAACAACCATCAAATGCACTCACAGCACACACATCCACACGCACACACTCACTTTAAACAAACAACTCACTGCAGCACCCACTTTACCCACTTTAGAACACCTAAACACACTTTATATTTATTGGTAAAGAATTTGCACTACAACCCATACCTCATTACACCTTACTGTAAATTGTACCTAAATTGTACCTCATCCCATTTCTGCTTTGCACTGTATAGTATATTGTATATTATTATATTGTATAGTATATTGTATGGTAAGTCAGTCACTTCTACTCTGCATTGAACATTGTATATATGTACATACTGAACACTTGTGTCTACTACTTCTATTTTATACTTGCTATACTTATTTTATACTTATCTATTTTTGTCTAGCACAGTCTCTGGAGCGTAACAGAAAGAAGCATTTTGTATAAAAGTATTCTGTACTTCTGTATGACAACTAATAAAGAAACTTGAAACTTGAACTTGAACTTGTAAGGGGTGATAGCTGGGATACCGGTCGAGGTTAGCATAGAGCAGCTGGTGGGAGAGTTAGGGAGAAACGTGCGTAATAGGAAAGTTAAGAGTGCAGAAAGGATGAAGAGAGGAGCTGATAAAATAGAGACGGAGACAGTAGTGATTCAGTTTGAGGGTGAGGTTGTTCCTAGTGAGGTGTTTGTGGGGTTTATGGTGTTTAGGGTTAGGGAGTTTGTTCAGAGTCCAATGAGGTGTTATAGGTGTCAAGAGTTTGGGCATATAACCGTTGCATGTAGGAAGGAACAGAGGTGTGCTAGGTGTGGCGGGGAACATGACTATGGGAAGTGTGGAGAGGGGGTGAAGCTGAAGTGTTGTAGTTGTGGTGGGGAGCATAGTGTAGCGTTTAGGGGTTGTGAGGTGATGAAGAGGGAGGTTGTGGTTCAGAGAGTGAGAAGGGAGGGTAAGTTATCGTATGCAGAGGCAGCTAGGAGGGTAGGACGGGGGAGTCAAGATAGGGTACAGGGGTGTAGAGAAGGGCATTTGGCAGAAAGGGTAGGACGCGTGAATACTTTACCCAAGGCAGTTGTCCTTCTGCGTTCGGTTTGCGCGCTCTGATTGGCCTCTCAGCGCCCAATCGCGTTAGCCCTACTATCGCCGCACTACTTGCTCAATATAATACTATGCGCTGTGCTCTCTGTCTGAAGCGGAGCGGGGCTCTGCTGTGCTTACACTTGATGCAATACACGATACTAACTAGAGAGATTAGCGTCACATAGCTGGCCTTTTTCTGAAAACCCAAGCACATATTGTTCCATAGTATGCCTTCAGTTGATCATGACATCCTCTCTTACCTTGACGATTAAAAAGCCTCCATAATTTAGTAAATAAAGCTGTAGCCAGCCAGCTAGCATTGATGCTATTCAAAATGCTATCCACATTAGCTACATAGCTAACCAACTAAATACAATACAGTGGTATCCTGAGGTAACGTTAAATACAACGTTTGCTAGTCAAAATGACTGGACACACACAGGGACAAGTTAAACATCAATCAATTAATTTATTCCAACAGGTAGTTTGAGCTGCTTGTGAGCCGAGGTCTTTCTCTCCTCTCCGTTGGAAACTAATGACGTTATGTTAGCTCGAAAAAGCACAGAGTAGTTAGGCGATAGGCGATTGGGCGCTGAGAGGCCAATCAGGGCACGCAAACCGAACGCGGAAGGACAACTGCCTTGGGTAAAGTATTCACGCGGGTAGGACAGGAGGATAGAGAGAGGGTGTGGGAGGAGACATTTGGTGTTTGTCTTCTGTGCCTGGGTTTTCCCAGTACCTAAATTACAAAATAAACTAGGCCAAAGGCCTAAACTAAATGTTTGGCCACATGTGGGGAACAGGTCAAACCCATTAAGGCCATTCCAACTCAGAGTACCCATTAATTATTATGGTCAATGTGCATCCCTACTTATAGGGCATGGGATAGCCCCATGAAAGGGCTACATGGGATGATGACTCAGATGATAGTGGTGAGGATGATTAACATCAGTGTTGCCAAGTGTGGTGGTGGATGAGGGGTTGGGTGTGGACTGGGGTTGGGATGTATAGGGTGAGGGGATTAGGGTTATACAGTAGGTATAGTGTGATTTGTTTCAATTTTTGTACCTGAATTATATTTGGTTTTTAAATGGAAAATAAAAAGGTTAATGAGTAACTTATTGATTTGTAAATGTTTTGACATTATTCCAAATTAAGGGGATCGTGTAGTCATTATACTTATCATTATACTATCATTATACTATCCACTGAACTATTTTCAGAATGTAGTTGTTGAAGTCAGATGTTCTGTGTAGGATTGTTAGTAACTGTCTAACTGCATATATAACTGTTTCCACTAGTAACTGTCTAACTGCATATATAACTGTTTCCACTAGAGGGCGCTCTAGGCGGAGCCACTCAGGAACACCACCAGGTGGCGAGTATAAATAGAGATGTCTCCTCCCATTCTTTCTCTTTCCCCCAGCCTCTCAGTGAGAGGAGAACTATAGAACTGCTGCTCTGCCATGTGAATAAATAAACCACGCCAGTTAAGGCTCAAGATAGAAACCATGCCTCTTGACCACATTTTTGTCGCTCCTATAGCCGGATTCTGTCAACAGTAGTTTCCAGACGTGGGAACTAAAATAATTTTCTAGACACTTTTCAGGGTTCACCTTATGGCCTATTTGGGTTAGCTCTGATTCCACATCGTCTCTGCCTGTTTGTGTCTGCATCTGTGTTCTGGCTTTATTTAACTATTGCACACGCCAGTCCTTTCACCCAGCAGTCCCCGTCTTCCACCTCTACTCTGCATTATACCATCACACAAAAAGATCAACAGGAAGCCAATCTGCCAGGCTGTAGTGTAGCGTAAAGCCCCAATCATTCCAACTGCCGTAGGTGACTCACTCTGGCACTCTGGACTCTGCATACTCTCTATTCAAAGCCCCAAAGCCCCTACAACCACGCTTCTACTCTGCAATCGTGTCGTGGAGCAAAACAAGTGACAAAGGTGGATTACGCAACGACGGGAGAATATAGGAGAATAAAGATGGAACGGAAACAGGCATCTGTTCCTATTAATAAATTGGGAGTTTATCGGAAGGCACGGTGTAGAGATGGAAAGTAACAAAGAGTTACTCAAGCAAAAAACTGTTACTTGAGTATTTACATTTGACTACTTTTATTCCACAATTGTTACATTTAAAAAAAGCAATGGAGGCTTACCCTAAACTCCTTTTGTGAGATTAAATCAAACTAATTAAAGTGTTGTCTCCCTCTTACTGCAGTGCGAACTCCGGTAATACATCTCGTATGCTATACATTTTTAAAGGTGCACTACGCAGTTTGGGGAGAGAAATGTCTTTACATTTGCAGCGCCTGCAATTAGGCCTACACATCATTTTTACTACACATGTGATGCTTATTATAATTATTTTATATCTAATGTCATCATGAATCATGTGTTGAGACCACAGCCGAACGTACAGTAAGCCTAAGAGATACTTATTTGAAAGTGAGTAAACAAGATTGTGGGCCCTGCCATTGTAAACGACTGTAACCTTTCAGGTAGCTTCCTCGCTTCAAACGGTGCTCCAGGAACTGAGGACAGTTGTGAAAATATACCATGGAATTCCTTCACTTCCTTCACAACAAGTTTCAACTGAGTCGTTTCAACACATCTGCGTTAAGAGCATACAGTAGATCTAGAATAACCAAATAAAATCAAACTAAATACTATATACTTGACCACATCATGCACAGTTGTACAGCCCTGGCCTATTTTATTTTATAATTCTATTCTATTCTACTATGCCTCTATTTTAATTTAATTTATATTCCATTTTATTTTATTCAACCTTTTATTTTACTCCAACTGTCTGACTGTTAATGTCGCACCAAATGACCAAATCAAATTCCTTGTATGTGTAAACTACTTGGTAATAAAGACCATTCTGATTCTGAACATCTGTGACAAAACGCCAAGTTATATATACCATGGAATTCCTTCACTTCCGAAAACCCTCAAAGTGCCACCTTTAAAACATGTGTTGCAGTAACAGGTTGTGTTGTCCCTCTTTCAACTGAGTTGTTTCAACACATCTGCGTTTAGAGCATACAGTAGATCTAGAATAATCAAATAAATACGAACTAAATATTAATAAAGTAGCCTAACGTCTGCAATCAAACGCGAAGTGCTCCAAGAGAATCGCGGGGCAGCGCAAGGCAGGCATCGCAACGCAACCAGTGGTCCAACAGGGCTTCTAGTCAGCTCAGAGCATTGATGTGAGGTTCTGTCCTTGCTCACTACTCGCTCTGTTCCTTTAAACCACCTCGCTCTGTTTTCCATTTGTTTCCGTTAATCATTTCATTCCCCCATTCACACGCTTCTTCCCAGAGACGTCGTTGATTGGTTCTCTCCCGTCCACACGCTTTTCAATCACATCCCCCAGCTGTCACTGCTTGTCAATCAATCAATCCCGTATTATTTATACCCCGTTTCCCCACTCAAGTTTTGTTGGATCGTTTTGATATTTTCTGCTTGCATTCGCCGTTCTTGCTGCTGCTGTTGTTCCCTGTGCTTTACCTCCAGGATATCCAAGAAGCCTTCCTCTTGGACACCTTTTTCCCGTGGCGACGCGCTCGCTCCGCTGCTGTTCCTGCGCTCTTTACGCACAACGCCTGGGTGAGTTTTTAATGACTGTCTTTGATCAAATTCCGTTTTCGTGTGTTTTTATAAAACTGAAGATTACCACCTTTTTATCAGACAGTCACTCACCCAGCGGTTGCCTTTTTGATTGTTTCACTGGGATAATATTTTGACCTAACATCTCCCACTGTGTGTTTTTCACACCGAAGATATTATCACATTGGATTGTATTTTGGACTTCGCTCTCAGTGTCTATTTTTGCACCGAAGATATTTTTCACTTGGGATTGTGTTTTGGAACATTGCTCACTGTGTGTGTTTACACGAAGATTAGTTCACTTGGATAACTTTTGTTTTTGGGTACAAGTCACCTCTCCTGTTCTCCTGCTCGTTCTACCTGCACCCTGTGTTGACTCGCTCCCTCTCTCTCTCTCTCGATCCCGCATCACCTCGGAGATTCTGCAGAGAGAAGTCTGCAGAGCGGCTCTGACGTCAGCATCTGCTACCCCCTACTACCACCTCGGGAGAAGCTGCAGAGCAGCAGAACAATTCATCCTTGCTTGTAGTCCAGTCTTGTTTAGACTCTTCCTATTCTGTGCTGTTTAATTAGTCTCAATAAACAAGCCCTTGTTTTTGGCAACTCTGAATCCTACTCTCTTGTGTCGTTGCGTTTGGGGTCGGTGTCAAACCATAACATTACGATCCAACCAAAATGACGACCCCAGCCGACACAGAGAGGGTCAGAACCGCACTTGCTAATCAAGTCGAGTTGACCAGGGATCACAGTCACCAACTAGAGAGGGCTGCGGCTGCGGTGCAGGATCTCAGGGAACAGGTCCTGCCTATTCAAGGGTCAATGGCCGCTCTGGCGGGACAACAATCCGGTATTCTCGCTCAGCTTCACTCGCTGAGCGACACCGTTAATGCTTTACTTCCCTCACATCCTTCAGGAGCATTCACCGCAGCCCCAGCAGATCCCGCACCTCGGGAACCCCGTCTCTCCGTCCCACGGCTGTTCGACGGCAATCCCGAGGAGTGTGCCACATTCATCATGCAATGTGAGTTGGTTTTCCGTCATCAACCAAGCCGTTTTACTGCTCGAGGGTCCCAAGTGGCTTATATGACGAACTTGCTTTCAGGCCATGCTGCCCAGTGGGTCACTTCCTCCTGGGCAATGGATGCAGATTTTGTTTTCTCCTATCCAGACTTCGTGGCGGAGCTCCGCAGAGTGTTCCACCATCCAGCCCGAGGTCTGGACCCTGGAGCCCGGTTGGGGACTTTCCGACAGGGGAGCGGCAGGGTGACGGACTATGTCCTGGAGTTTCGACTGGCGGCGGTGGAGAGTGGATGGAACGACCCTGCACTTCGCCTAACCTTCTTGAGGGGGCTCAGTGACGCAGTCCGGGACCAGCTCGCTACCCGGGAGTTGCCCGACTCCCTCGAGGACCTGTTTAGCCTCGTCATCCGCATCGACGGACGCCTCCTGGAGAGAAGACGCGAGAGGACCCGACTGTTACCTCCTGAGGTACCCCGGATTCCCCGGACGCATGACGTCACTCCTGGACGCCCTGTCCTCAACACTACTGGTGGTAGCAGGCCTCCCCGTTCGGTTCGCGAGGAGGAACCCACGCAGCTGGGACTCTCTCATCTGAGCCAGGCGGAGCGTGAGGCAAGGCTCAGGTCCGGTCTCTGCCTCTACTGTGGAGGTGCGGGACACCGAATCGCCGACTGCCCCACCCGGCCAAAAGATCAGGCTCGCCGAGACCCCGGGAGATCCTGGTGAGCCGTTTTTCCCATTCCCGGCGCCGCGCACCACCTGACCATCTGATGAGCGTCAACCTGGCCTGGGGGGACCAACGTGCCACGGTGGAGGCCCTCATCGACTCTGGGGCAGACGAGAATTTCCTCGACTTCGAGTTCGCTACCCGAGCCAACATTCCACTTGAGGACCTTGTGAGGCCCTTGGAGATCTTCTCGTTGGACCAACACCGCCTGGCCGACATCTCTCAACGCACCGGCCCAGTCGTGCTGACCATCGCTGGGAACCACGTCGAGAGAATCCAGTTCCTCATCACCAGATCCCCCCTTGTCCCGGTGGTCCTGGGTAGGCCCTGGCTCGCGCTGCACGAGCCCCACATCGCCTGGTCCTCCGGTACCATCAAGGGCTGGAGCTCCTCCTGTCACGCCCTGTGTCTGCAGGCGGCGTCCTGTCCCCCGCCCCGGAGGCCCGCTGGTGAGTTGCCTCCGGACCTCTCGTCCATACCTCCCGAGTACCACGACCTCTTGGAGGTTTTCAGTAAATCCAGGGCTCAGGCCCTTCCACCTCACCGCCCCTATGACTGCGCCATCGACCTCCGCCAAGGGGCTCCCCTTCCCGGCAGCCGCCTCTACAGTCTGACCGTTCCGGAGAAGAAGGCGATGGATCTCTACATCTCTGAGTCATTGGAAGCAGGACTCATTCGGCCTTCCTCCTCCCCGGTGGCGGCCGGTTTCTTCTTTGTTGGTAAGAAGGATGGGGACCTGCGACCCTGCATCGACTATCGTCAGCTCAACGAGATCACCATCAAGAACAAGTACCCTCTACCTCTCATGAGCTCCACCTTCGAGCCACTGACCCAGGCCTCGTTCTTCACCAAGCTGGACCTCCGGAGTGCCTACCATCTTGTCCGTATCCGTGAGGGCGATGAATGGAAGACCGCCTTCAAGACCCCCAGGGGCCACTACGAGTACCTAGTGATGCCGTTCGGCCTCACCAACGCCCCGGCGGTATTCCAGGCACTCATGAACGACGTCCTTCGTGACATGCTGGAGGTGTTCGTGGTGGTGTACCTGGACGACATTCTCATCTTCTCCAGGACCCTCGAGGAACACATCCAGCATGTCCGCCGTGTGCTGGAGCGCCTCCTCCACAATCGGCTCTTCGTCAAGGCGGAGAAGTGCCGTTTCCACTCCGACTCCGTCGACTACCTGGGCTTCATCGTTGAGAAGGGCTTGACCCGAGCGGATCCTCGCAAGATCCAAGCTGTGGAGGATTGGCCTGAACCCACCACTCGGAAGGAGTTACAGAGTTTCCTCGGGTTCGCCAACTTCTACCGAAGGTTCATCCGGAACTACAGTCAAGTGGCGGAGCCACTTACCAAGCTGACCTCCCCCGCTCTGCCGTTCGACTGGTCCCCAGCGGCATGCGCTGCGTTCCGCTCCCTCAAGAAGAGGTTCACTTCCGCCCCTATCCTGCTCCACCCTGACCCCAAGAGACATTTCATTGTGGAGGTGGACGCCTCGGATACTGGCCTGGGCGCTGTCCTATCCCAACGTTCTCTTTCGGACCAGAAGGTGCATCCTTGCGCCTTCTACTCGCGTCGCTTCCTCCCTGCCGAGAGGAACTACGACACCGGCAATCGGGAGCTGCTGGCGGTCGTGGCTGCGTTGGAGGAGTGGCGTCATTGGCTTGAGGGTGACGAGGAGCCTTTTACCATCTGGACGGACCACAAGAACCTGACGTTCATCCGCGCTTCCAGGCGCCTCAACGGTCGGCAGGCGAGATGGGCCAGTTTCCTCAGTCGGTTCGACTTCTCGCTGACCTTCCGCCCCGGTTCCCGCAACACGAAGGCCGACTCCCTGTCCCGGTTACACTCCAAGGGGGCTCCACCCTCTGAGGACCCTACTCCCATCCTCCCGGAGGCCCGAGTGGTTGGAGCCATCACCTTGGGCATCGAGGGTGTGGTTAGGCGTGCCCTACGCTTCCAGCGTGCTCCTAGCAACGTCCCTATGCATCGTCTCTTCGTCCCCGACTCTGCCCGGTCCCGGGTACTGCTTTGGGGCCATACCAGCCGGTTCGCCTGCCACCCTGGCGTCCATCGCACGTTCTCCTTCCTGGCTCGTCGTTTCTGGTGGCCCACCATGCGGAACGACGTCAAGGAGTTCGTATTGGCCTGCGCGGTCTGTGCCCGCAGCAAGGCCTCTCACCAGGCACCCTCCGGGCTCTTGCAGCCACTTCCCGTTCCGAGCCGTCCGTGGTCACATGTGGCGCTGGACTTCGTCACAGGTCTGCCCTCCTCCCAGGGGAACACCTGCCTTCTGACCGTGGTGGATCGATTCAGCAAGGGGGTTCACCTCGTGGCCCTTTCCAAGCTTCCCTCGGCGGCCGAGACGGCGGACCTCCTGACTCACCACGTGTTCCGCCTTCATGGGTTTCCCCAGGACATCGTCTCTGACCGGGGGCCCCAGTTCACCTCCCAGGTATGGCGGGCCTTTTGCAAGGGATTGGGGGCAACGGTCAGTCTTTCCTCTGGTTATCATCCCCAGACTAACGGGCAGACGGAGAGGATGAACCAGAGCGTGGAGTCTGCTCTTCGGTGTGTGGCAGCCGAGAGACCGGCATCCTGGAGCCGTTTCCTTCCCTGGGTTGAATACTCCATCAATTCAATGGTCAGTTCCGCCACCGGCCTCTCACCCTTTGAGGTTTCCCTGGGCTACCAACCCCCTCTTTTCCCCGCACAGGAGGCGGAAGTGGCAGTTCCCTCCGTGCAGGTCCACCTCGACCGCTGCCGACGAGTTTGGGAGATCACCAGGACCGCGCTGCTCCGGACATCTGAGCGCGCCTGTCGTGGTGCCGACCGGCGCCGGGTTCCTGCGCCGACTTACCGCCCTGGGCAGAGGGTGTGGCTCTCCGCAAAGGACCTGCCGCTACGGTCCTCGGCCAAGAAACTCAACCCCCGTTTCGTCGGACCTTTCGAGGTCCTGAAGGTACTCAGTCCGGCGGCCCTGCGCCTGAAACTTCCTGCGTCCATGCACATCCACCCCGTGTTCCATGTCTCCCGGGTTAAGCCCGTCTCCCTCAGTCCCCTTATGCCTCCAGCTCCTGATCCTCCGCCTCCCGTGTTGGTGGATGGTCACCCCCAGTGGCAGGTCCGCCGGTTGATGGGCGTTCGTCGGCGGGGCCGGGGGTTCCAATACCTGGTGAACTGGGAGGGTTACGGTCCTGAGGAGCGTAGCTGGGTCTCCCGGCAGCTCATCGTGGATCCCAGCTTGATCACTGACTTCCATCGTGCCCATCCTGACGAGCCGGGTCGGCCTGGTCGCCGGGTGGCTCCCGTGGAGGAGGGGGTACTGTGAGGTTCTGTCCTTGCTCACTACTCGCTCTGTTCCTTTAAACCACCTCGCTCTGTTTTCCATTTGTTTCTGTTAATCATTTCATTCCCCCATTCACACGCTTCTTCCCAGAGACGTCGTTGATTGGTTCTCTCCCGTCCACATGCTTTTCAATCACATCCCCCAGCTGTCACTGCTTGTCAATCAATCAATCCCGTATTATTTATACCCCGTTTCCCCACTCAAGTTTTGTTGGATCGTTTTGATATTTTCTGCTTGCATTCGCCGTTCTTGCTGCTGCTGTTGTTCCCTGTGCTTTACCTCCAGGATATCCAAGAAGCCTTCCTCTTGGACACCTTTTTCCCGTGGCGACGCGCTCGCTCCGCTGCTGTTCCAGCGCTCTTTACGCACAACGCCTGGGTGAGTTTTTAATGACTGTCTTTGATCAAATTCCGTTTTCGTGTGTTTTTATAACACTGAAGATTACCACCTTTTTATCAGACAGTCACTCACCCAGCGGTTGCCTTTTTGATTGTTTCACTGGGATAATATTTTGACCTAACATCTCCCACTGTGTGTTTTTCACACCGAAGATATTATCACATTGGATTGTATTTTGGACTTCGCTCTCAGTGTCTATTTTTGCACCGAAGATATTTTTCACTTGGGATTGTGTTTTGGAACATTGCTCACTGTGTGTGTTTACACGAAGATTAGTTCACTTGGATAACTTTTGTTTTTGGGTACAAGTCACCTCTCCTGTTCTCCTGCTCGTTCTACCTGCACCCTGTGTTGACTCGCTCCCTCTCTCTCTCTCTCGGTCCCGCATCACCTCGGAGATTCTGCCGAGAGAAGTCTGCAGAGCGGCTCTGACGTCAGCATCTGCTACCCCCTACTACCACCTCGGGAGAAGCTGCAGAGCAGCAGAACAATTCATCCTTGCTTGTAGTCCAGTCTTGTTTAGACTCTTCCTATTCTGTGCTGTTTAATTAGTCTCAATAAACAAGCCCTTGTTTTTGGCAACTCTGAATCCTACTCTCTTGTGTCGTTGCGTTTGGGGTCGGTGTCAAACCATAACAATTGATGTGTATGGAAATGTCTGTTCTAGTATACTGTCATTTTTGTCATGCTCAAAAAGGCCTTTAAATAACTTTTTCACTCTTGAAGACGTACAATTTTAAGCCAGGTTGTGTTATTCTAAACACATCCTTGTGCGTTTAAATAGGGACAACGCGTCCCGTGTCATGTCAACATGTCTGCATTAAGAGTGTACGCTGTCATATTTATGTCGCCTTCTGAAAAGCTTATGAGTGCTTTATTATTCCATTCTGAAGACCTACGATTTCATGCCTTCCCCTTCTTAAATGTGGGAGCTATTAGCCCGTCCTCTTGGCTCTGTGCTGTTGCCTCTTAACATCCTTCAAATTATGTTGTTTTCCACATTTCCACCCATGCATGACTCGAGGTGCCGATAACCTCTCCTAAGACTTATAATGCGCGTGTCGTTTATAGTTAGAGCGGGTTTTGCATTAACGAGACTCTCAGTATTCCATCTTCCCTCTCTCTCTTTCTCTCTCTCTGCCTCCCTCATTATTTCCCCTAATAAAAGATAGCTGTTATCAGTCCGGCGACGGAGAATGTCATCATCATAAACAAAGTTAGCAGCAATGAACAACAACAATTTAATTTAATTTGCATGCAGTGTCACAGCGGTGAGCTGGAGAGAGGTATGTGGGCCTGTAGCCTAAGCTATACTGTACTCCGTTATCCAGATTCAAAAATAAAAGTGTACCTTTTTGGGTGAGCGGTGAGAGCAATGACTTTCTTTGCTATCAAAATGATCTGAATTGTACCATCATTTATGTGGAATTTAATTTCAATTTAACCAGCATTCATGTAAACATAAACATTAATCATAATGGTGTTTAACGGGTAGACATTTACATTTAGTAATTTAGCTGATGCTTTTATCCAAAGCGACTTACAAGTTCTGAGATTTCTCCACCATTGAGTTGTGCCACATAGGTCCTTTGGTTAATAACTGAAGGACAAGGACACCGTCAACAAGGCTGAAGGACACCTACATATCAGGTTTGGTAATGTGGATGATTTTTTGGATACACCTCAGCCGGTCCATTTACTTATTCAAAACAGAATAATATGAGACATTAGAGACAGAATGAGAGTTCAAACAATATGGCTTGTATTTATTGAAATTGTTGGGGTGATCCATGGAGCAATTTCCAACTAGTCTTCAGAGTTAAAGCAAGGCAGCGGAAGATAGCGAAAAGAATAGCAGGAAGTAGAGAGAAGAACAGCAGGGAAAAGAGAGAATAATAGCAGGAACTAGAGAGAGAAGAATAATAGGAAAGATAGAGAGAGGGGAATATAAGGGGAAAACAGAGAGAAGAATGATAGGAAAAAAGAGGAGAATAGTAGGAATAAGTGAGAGGGAAGAATAGTAGAAAAAGGTGAGAGAATAGTAGAAAAGGGAGAATAATAGTAGGAAAAGGAGAGAAGAATAGTAGGGAAAAGAGAAGAATAGTATGAAAAAAGAGAAGAATAATAGGAAAGAGAGAGAGAGAAGAATAGTAGGAAAAAGAGTAGCCGGACAAGAGAATATCAGAAAACCCCGAACAGAATAAGATTTAAAAAAGCAGCAATAAGAGAGAAAGCCCAGCCAGCTAATCCTCTAGCCCTAAATCTTATACTCTCCTCAGCTAATACTCTAGCCCTAAGTTTTAAATAAAAAAAAATATAACAAATCTAACCCTAACTGACCTTACTATCATGCACCTAATAAACTAACCTACACTGTAGCACTCAACACTTTGATGAACATTGTTACTCAGCTGATAGAGTTGTGCCCTTCCTGATGACTTGTCGTACAGAATTTGTAAATCGCTTTGGATAAAAGCACCAGCTAAATGACTAAATGTAAATGTAAATGTCTTATTCTCTCCTCAACTAATCCTCTAGCGGCCCTAAATCTTATACTCTCCTCAGAGAATCCCCTAGCCCTAAATCGTATACTCTCCTCAGCGAATCCTCTAGCCCTAAATCTTATACTCTCCTCAGATAATCCCCTAGCCCTAAATCGTATACTCTCCTCAGATAATCCCCTAGCCCTAAATCGTATACTCTCCTCAGCGAATCCTCTAGCCCTAAATCTTATACTCTCCTCAGCGAATCCTCTAGCGCTAAATTGTATACTCTCCTCAGCTAATCCTCTAGCCCTAAATCTTATACTCTCCTCTAATCCCCTAGCCCTAAATCTTATACTCTCCTCTAATCCATGCCCACAGATGCTATACAAATCTGAAACAGACATTGAAATTAGCTTTATGAGACTTATAACGTGTACAGCATGAAAAACAAACACTCTAGCGATATGGGATTGTTTAGATTAGACTTTTATACTTACCGAAAAAGGCTATCGTGCTTGCGTTGGATCTTTAGAGCAAGCACGCTTGTGCGTTCCAATAGTTTGGTTGTTGAATACCCCCCTTGGGGCAGATTCTATCTATTGTTTTGTTCGGATATAACACGCCATTCAGATATACACATCATAACTTACATAAATTACCCTCTCCCCCTTGTTTATGCGCGGTTTCAACCGAATATTTTTCCACCCCTTACCCGGTTTGAAATAAAGAGAATAGTGGTCGAGTAGGCTGTAACACACCACCGTCAACGCAATCTCCCGCGGTGGAGACAATGCAAACTTAGAAAAGCTCTTTATGCTTCGCCAGAGTAACACGACGAGTTTCAATAGCGTGTACATACACATAAAACATAAAAACAGACAGACAAACAAGGATTTCATACATACCTCTGGCATAATAAACTTCACTGTTTCACCACGCATCGCTCCCAGAGACGCCACGCGCTCCAGTCACCCCGGAAATAACGCTCTGCAACCCATGCAGTAAACCTTCCACAAGCTCTCAATAACCCGGAAGTAGCGTACAAAGCAACGCTTTGTAAGCGAACGAATGAGCCTGTGCACATATGTAAGACATAAACAGACAGACAAGACAAACATAATAACATAAAAAGTAATGTGTGTGCATATTTTATCTGTATTGGGCCGCTGATTAGTTTAGTCGATCAGTCACACCTGCTGAAAGACTAGGCTTGGTTACCCTTTGTTAATACACCGTCTTCAACACGGCCAGGCCTGAAAACCCGCAATTAATAATAATGATAAACACACTCACAGTCTCTAATAACCCGCCTATCTGTAGTGAAAACAGTAATTGACCCGTATAGATCGCTTTCAGCAAGGAACCATACCATATTTTATGGCTAAGCTTGGATCTTTGAATAATATAACAATATTTGGACGGATCTCCAAATGGCAGAGAATCTCCCATCGCAGAGAAAGTTGAGAAAACACCTCGATCCAAATATTGCTTCCAAGAATTACATACAACCGTATAGCGCTTAAGCCTCAAACACACGTACTCTTCAAGTTTCAAGTTCAAGTTTCTTTATTAGTTGTCATACAAAAATACAGAATTCTTTTATATGAAATGCTTTTTCCTGTTTTGATCCTGAGAGTGTGCTAGATAAAAATAGATAAGTATAAAATAGAAAGTCAAGTACGTAAACAAGTGTAAACAAAAGTGTTCAATATACATATATACAATATACAATACAGAGTAGAAAAAATTAGTAACTAAGTTACAATATACAGTACAATGCAGAAATGGGATGATCTACAACTTAGGGTAAGGTGCAATGAGGTTGTAGTGCAAATCTCTTTACCAATAAATATAAAGTGTGTTAACGTGGGTGCTACAGTGAGTTGTTTATTTAAAGTGAGTGTGTACGTGTGGATGTGTATGCTGTGAGTGTATTTGATGGTTTGTTACATAGTGTTATTGTTGAGCATCCTGATGGCCTGGGGATAGAAGCTCCTTCTGAGTCTCTCTGTGCATGCCATGAGACTCTGGTATCGCTTGCCTGACCGCAGCAGTTCAAAGAGGCAGTTGTTTGGTTGGCTAGAGGCTTTGATTATTCTTTTAGCCTTACCCCTGCAACGCTTGTTGTAAATGTATTGGGTCATGCGACACAACAAATAAAGCACCTTTTTCTTGCTAGTGTCTGGTTAACACTCAGTCAGGGGATAGCACACTTTGACCCAGCACATATTTTAGCTAGTGTCTCTTACACTCAGTCAAGGAATAGTACCATAACCCAGCACATCTTTCCTTTCTCCCATAACGGCTCACAATACAGATCAGCTAAATGACTAAATGTAAATGTAAAAGTATATATATATCACCCTAACACTCAGCCATGATCTCAATTTTAACACACCGTAGATGCTCACCTTGCGCAGAGAGAGACGGGGAACACAAAAATGCGTTCCAATAAGGCCGGCCTGAACTAAACACCCTTTCTCTCTATGCACAATTTGATGCCAAATTGTATAAGATATTAATAACTTACTCAGTCGGTGGATCCGGTTAATATGATTCATTAGCCAGATAGATCAAATATGATACAAGATAGTTAGAGACATGGCTGAGGCTTCCGCCTTAGCTACATGACCCAGGACGAGACGACCAGAATTATGTAGGGAGGAACCCTTTATAGTGAGAACGGGGGGGGGGGGGGGGGCTCCATACGATGGGTCAAATGGGGGGGGGGGGACACACACACACACAGATAGGGGACAAATGGGGGGAGGGAGTGAGCTCTGGATATCCTCCACACTCCTCGGTCCATAGCAGTGTTAATTTTGGCAGCTATTTTCATTTTAGTTTTAGTTTTAGTCTTAGTCATGTGTCAAGTGCTCCTTTTTCGTTTTCATCATATTTAGTCATCTGCATTTATTTTTTGTTTAGTCAGTTTTAGTCAACTAAATGTCTGAGCATTTTAGTCTTAGTCAGTGTTAGTCTCGATTTTGTCTTTTTTGTTTTTGTCTAGATTTAGTCGCAGAAAACTGATGATTTTTGTCTAGTTTTCGCTAATGAAAAAAAGGCATTTTTATATTGTAAATAATGCAATTCTATTTATTAAGTATAGTCTAGCCAAAACCCTATCAGTAGAAGGCTAGAAGCCCAATAGTAACCAAACATTCCTTGAAATGGTCAATAGATTCAGAAATAGTCAGACCTGGAATGGAACATATTCTGATTTAAATTGCTTTTTTTTTTTTTAACCAACAAAGGAACATTAGGATAGTGTAAATACACAGTACACATTGATTGCAATTCTCACTGGGACCTACTGTACTAATTTCACACACGTCACACACACATTCCCTTTTGTCCCTCGAGTCGTACCGTAGATCGCTGACGTCACTTTAAACTTAAAATGGCGGCCCCCATCAGAGCATTCGGCTAACAACATTAGCTTAGCGAACCTGCCACCGCACTTCTATGTGCATAAAGTGTGGTAACTAAATATCACAGCCCCTAAGACTGGAAGCGTTCTAACTCTACTGAGCATGTACCCAACATTATATGAAAAATAAAAAGTCATTACGACGTTTTAGTGCACTTCAAGCGCTAAACAGTGGTGAATATTCCTGGAAGCCAAGGGAAGCCAGGCTTCCCCAGAAAAATATGAACAGTAAAAAAAATTTATTAAAATAAAAATAAAAAATAAAAATTATATTTTTTTTATATATAGTTTACAATAATAATAAAAAAAATCATTATTTTTCATCTCTGTGTTATAATAATTGTTTTTGAATGTTCTCCCTCTTCTCCTTCTCACTCTCTCTAACACTGTCAGACTCACTGAGGCAGGCTGGCAGTCACTCTGTGCTCACTGCAGCTCAGGCAGAATAGAGAACAGAGGGGAGGGGGAGGTGTCTTTTCTAGCACCTAGAAAAATGTGCCGCTCTGGAGGCGGGCCAGTCCAGAACGTTTCCACCGATTGACCAATCAAATCACATTAAAAGCTAAACATGACGACGTCATCGCCTCGGTGAAACTGCGTTGGGGAAAATATACACGCCTCGCGGCCACGTTCGAATCAAAACAACAATACGTTTAGGCTGGGGGGAACCCCGGAGATAGCTAGCTAACGTTATGTGAGTCTTAATGTCTAAACAAACAGCATTGTTTGATTGATTAAAATTCGGATTCCTCTCTCGGATTAATTCATTGAGGAGATCTGAAATTCGCTCAGCTGCAGACAAGTTTAGGAGAATACCCACAGGACTTGGAGAACTTTGTCGACGAGTTGCTTTACTTTGCTTAAATTGGACCAAGGCGCGTCAGCTGCAACAATGGTGAGTACCTAATAACCTAATAACTTTTCATAAGTGATGCCGCTGTGTGTGTGTGTGTGTGTGTGTGTGTGTGTGTGTGTGTGTGTGTGTGTGTGTGTGTGTGTGTGTGTGGGGAGCCATACTGTATATTCTGCCGTGTCATATCATACTGTGTTATTGTGTTGATGGGGTGGTTCAAACACCATAACCCTATCAAAAACAGTAGTCGAAGTGTATATTTTCATTTTTACCGGTGTTTTATACGATTTATCGGAAATAAAAGTTTATCGGAAAATGCTAATTATCGTAAAAACCGCAAGAAATGACTAAATCCGTCACGTAACCCGGACCATCAACAAATTAATCTTAATTATATTCATAGGACATACCTGACTCCTATAAGATTGAACAGAATGGGACTTAAACAAGACTCCCTATGTTCCTTATGTACAAATGGGGATGAGGGTACATTCATGCACATGTATTGGGATTGCCCACCGGTTAAGATATTTTGGAAAGAAGTGTCCCAGCAATTATCAGTATTCTTATCTCTGAACATACCTGTACATCCCTCTGTATTGCTGTTGAATGATGTATTTCAGTTTGCAGCCCCTATACAGCTAAAGAGACTAGTTTTATCCGGTCTCACAGCTGCTAAAAAGCTGATAGCATCACGATGGATTCAACCGGAAAAAAATTGCCAGAAGGTATGGGTTCTTACCTATCTCGATGTGATTTATCTAGAAATATCTACAGCAAGAATTTTAGGTGTCAGTGAAACCAACATTGCAATCTGGTTAGAAGTGGTGGAGAGAATAAAGGCTAGCATATGAATTGTAGTGCCTGGTTAGAAACGAAAGAAAATGGATGGATAATCCAAGTGGGGGTCCAGGGGGGGTGAGCGAGCAAGAGCATATGTATGTAGGGTATTAGATAGCAAGTATTAGGTATATATCTCGTAAACTATATTTATAATGATTCAAATGGTGATTTCATTGGATGTTTACTGTTAATGCTTGTGAGTCTAATTTGTTGTTATGTTTATGTTTATGTTTAAAAAAAAATTAAAAAAAAATTAAAAAAATAAAATAAAAAAAAATTACTAAATCCAGATTCAACCCTGCCATCGGAAAGAGGAGCATTTTCCCTATCCATAGATGTATGATTTGGCCATAATAAGGTCAAGGTCAAGTTCAAGGTCAAATATGAATTTATAATTAAAGTCGATTATCATTAATTACTGTATCTACAAATCCTTCTGTTTAATCATCTTCCCGCGGTTCATTTGCTTAGATTTTTTGTACACATGATCTCAATAAGGTGGTGAATGAGCTCAGTGAGCATTTTCTCCTACCCGTATCAATTTTTGATCATCATCATCAAAATCATAAATCATAATTAATCATAATTAATTTATTCATTACAATTGAATAATTACTAGTAACAGACACAATATTTCTGACACTGGAAATACATACCCCCAGGTCCCTAGATGTTCCTAGATACCAAGAACATGCAAATTGCCCTTGCAGAAGTGGAGCAATCTTCCATTTACTTAGGCATGTACCTTTAGGCGAAAACGGTCTACAGATTAACAGGATAACCTATGGCTGACCTGTCTCCCCCACCCTATCTAGCTAAATGTACACGTATACAGATAACAACAATGCACATGTGCCCTGGCCTTGACAGAGACACCACTGAACTAAGGAGAGGCCTGAACAAGCTTACAATATTTCACAATTCACACATTCAATACCCTGTATAAATAATGATTGTACCTACTGTAATACCATTTAACATTCAGGTATAGTTTTGGGGGAAATGCCAGATGACAGACAAAGAGTAAACATGTATAGGTGCCACAGTGGGAGGGGTACAGCCTTAAACCCCCAAGGAGAGGGGTGCATAAAGTGTTTATGATCTTGGATTGCTTTTGATTTGCACGTCTACAGCGTGGTAATAATATTAATAAGCTGGGACTTTATCGCATACATTTCGATTAATTAACTACAGAGAATTAAAAGTAAAAAATAATTGATGCATTTAATCACATGATGATTTTTCTTTATTGTGTAAGAATGTTACCTTTCAAAGGAGACCAGACCAGTATAAAGTATAATAAATCGTGAATAACTTTTTTTCTTAGTCTGGTTTGTTCATAAAAAAAATTTATTAAGAGAAATTGAGATCAATGCATATTCATGACCACAAGAGGAAGAATCATATTGATTTTGGTGATTCAAGATCATAGAATTATATTACCTCTAACGCAAAACCCCAAATATGACTTCCTCTTTGGATGTTTAGCCTTAGTCAAAGCACCATATTATAAACATTGAATTAATACAGATATCAGTTAACTTTAAGAAAATATTGGATGCCCATTTGAATTAATCTCCAACCAACAAGGCTCTCCTGATCCAGTGACACCAAATCTCCCTGCCAACCTACAATACCGGAAAATGTGGCAATCTGATATTCTCAACCTTGCTTCAACCTGCCTTGCCCACTACAGAGCTCGGAGCCTGTTACAGAGGAGGCGTGAATGTTCCCCTCCACGGGACCACGATGACTACAAACGAGGCCGTACAGCCTCACCTCACGTGGCAACAACTGCACCCGTGGGGCCGCCAGTTATGGCAATTCACCATACAGGGGACGGACATCCTCACCCAATGCATGGGGGACGGAGTGCTCCCTTACCTCTCCTCCTCAGATACACACCACGCCACCATGTCACCTCCTCAGCCCACAGAGTGTGGTTCAACTCCCCCAGGGCCTAATTAGAGAGATAGGGACGGATTCCAGGGATATTCTCTCCCATTGGGGACCAAATGCCAGCTTCTACCATACTCATCCAATTGGAGACATATGACAATTGAACTGCACTCGAGCAGTGGTAGAAGGTACAAGGTCAATGTTCTGCTAGACTCAGGTTCCGACATCTCTATTATCGCAGAGATATACTATAATACTATACTAATACTATTATCACATTCTGTCAGGCTATACCAGCTCCATGTTCCCGACCCATGCTCAAGTAAATGTTTCTGGCATCAGGAGTGATTGGTCATCAACTGGATATCCTGGGTTCCCTCACTGCCCAGTTGCGCATCAGAAAGGGGAAATAAAATAATGCAGCTGCCCTGGTAGTGTAATATACTGGCCAACAGTTCAAGTTTCAAGTTTCTTTATTAGTTGTCATACAAAAATACAGAATACTTTTATATAAAATGCTTTTTCCTGTTCTGCTCCTGAGAGTGTGTTAGATAAAAATAAAATATATAAGTAAAAAATAGAAGTCAAAAGTACGTAACAAGTGTAAACAAAAGTGTTCAATATACATATATACAATATACAATGCAGAGTGGGAAAAAAATGTGTAACTGAACTTACAATACAATATAAAGTACAATGCAGAAATGGGATGAGGTACAACTTAGGGTAAGGTGCAATGAGGTATGAGTTGTAGTGCAAATCTCTTTACCAATAAATATAAATATAAAGTGTGTTAAAGTGTCTAAAGTGAGTAAAGTGGGTGCTACAGTGAGTTGTTTATTTAAAGTGAGTGTGTGCGTGTGGATGTGTGTGCTGTGAGTGTATTTGATGGTTTGTTACATAGTGTTATTGTCATTGAGCATCCTGATGGCCTGGGGATAGAAGCTCCTTCTGAGTCTCTCTGTGCTTGCCATGAGACTCCGGTATCGCTTGCCTGACCGCAATAGTTCAAAGAGGCAGTTGTTTGGGTTAACCCAGATATTTGCATTGGCAGGGCAGAATGCAAAAAAAATACTTCTAAAGTCGGGAGACACATGCCTTCTCTATTTGAACGACCACATCAAACAAGAGGTGGACGCGGGCAAATACTGCGGCATGGTCATGCTGGACCTCCAAAAGGCTTTCGACACTGTCAATCACTCCATTGACAAGCTAAAAGCAATTGGTTTGGATAGTTCATCAGTGAGCTGAATGCAATCCTACCTGGAGGGGAGAGAACAGATGGTGGAGGTAAATGGTACAGTCCCCCCCCCCCTCCCAGTGAGCTGTGGTGTTCCACAAGGGAGCATACTAGGACTGGTACTGTTCCTAATTTATGCAAATTACATGTCATCAGCTTGTGACTGCAACTTGTTCCTGTTCGTGGACGACTAAGCCCTGCTGGTCTTTGACAGGGACAAGTTGCAGGTTGAAAAAGCCCTCAGCTCTGAACTCGGCAGAATCTGCACCTGGTTCGCTGATAAAAAACGATCACTACACAAAAAAAAACAGAGTCCATTCTCTTTGGATCAAATAACAAACTCAGCAAGGCCACCGGCTTCTCTGTTACAGTGGGTGACAATATTGTCACAAGGAAAGATGAAATTACATACCTGGGTTCCATCCTAGAGGCAAATCTTTCCTGTGACAAAATGGCAACCAATTTAATAAAAAAAAGTCAACCAACGAACAGATTCTTGTATTCTTGTTCTCTGGTAAACAAGAATACCATGAAGACTCTAACAGGAGCACTCATTCAAGGGTACTACGACTATGCTTGCACCTCATGGTACCAACGCACCTCAAAGGCACTAAAAACAAGATTACAAACATCACAAGACAAACTGGTCAGACTACTGCTTGACCTTACTCCTAAAACCCACCTCACCCCTGCCCATTTTGACAACCTAGGATGGCTTAGAGTAGACGACAGAGTACAGCAACTTGCAATGGGCCTGGTCTACACTACACCACTAAGGTACCCATGTACATGTCAAAATACTTCCCAAAGGTCAGTGAATACCACAACCACAACACCAGAGGGAGTTCCACAAATCATGTGCAACCCAGATTCGGCTCAAACAAGGGACTAAACACGTTTCGCAATTATGCCACAACAATGTGGAACACCCTACCCACAGCCGTAAAGGAATGAGAATCCGGGGCGGCTGGGTGGCGCAGCGGTCTAACGCGAGACACCGGTATCAAATCCGGCTGTCAGCGTTGCCTCCGGCTTGGGCCGGCCGTCATACTGACTCAATTGGCAGAGTCAGCGGGAGGGGAGTCGATGGGTGGTAATCTGGTCGTTGTAAACTGCGACTCCTACAGGTCGGTCAGGGCGCCTGCACAGCAAGGACAGGAGATGTCGAGGGTAGTGTGAGCCTCCCACACGTTACACCTCACCAATGAGAGTCCGCGCTGGCAGGTGAAAAGAAGTGGCTGGCTGAGTCTGCATGTATCGGAGGGGACATGTGATAGAATCTTCAACCCTCCCTACGACCGACCAGTCGGGGGCACATGCGAGCAACGACCAAGACAGGGGAGGGGGGAATTGGCACGACTAAATTGGGATGGGAGAAAAACTGAAAAAGAAGGAGAAAAAGTGGATAAAAAAATTAATAAAATGAGAATCCCTACCACCTTCAAAACCGCTTGTTAACAACATTACATTCCTCCGAGTACACCTTGGAGTGAAAGATCACGCAAACAAACGCCCACGGCCCACATACCATAGTTACTGAAAATGTTAACACAACTGGTACAACGTCAAGGCAGACCGCATTTATATAACAGCTTTTATCCAAAGCACTTTACAATTTGTTCCTCACATTAACCCATTCACTCACACATTTACACATCGACGGCGGAGGCAAGCATGTACTGTCAGGTGCCTTGCTGTGTGTCTTGCTCAAGGACATTTTGACACACTGCCGGGAGGAGTGGGAATCGAACCGGGAACCTTCCGACTACCAGACGACCAATCTACCTCCTGAGCCACTGTTGCACGATGAACTTAACTATGAAATCCTGGACAGACGCAAAATACTATTTCCAATAAGAAAACAGCATGCAGAAAACAGTACATTTGAGCATGCAAGAAGGTAAAAAAAACAACCCCCTGGCTATTCTAGTTCCCCCTTGCTACCCCCTGACGATCATGCTGATTTGCAATATGAATGAAAAATGCACCTTGCTTTCACTAGACACCTTAGCTCTTGGAAATAGTGATTTTCTATTTATTTATTTTATGTCTTTCTTTTTGTTTTCTGTCTACCCTCTGTCTTTCGTGTCTCTCTTTCCACTCCTTGTACCAGACCCCCTCATCCAAAACACACCCATGCACATACACACACAAATTTTACTCACGGCCTACACAAACACACATAGACATGCACAAAACACAAAAAACACTCAAGCAGACCATTATACTGTCACCATGAAACCTCTTAAATTTTTTACTTGGAACATCCACCGGCTCAAGATTCTCAACCATGTGAATAGATTGCAAGCAGATATACTGTATGCCTTTTACAAGAAACACATGCATCCGAATCTGTCTATCATACATTAAGGATGCCACAATTGAATCAAATATTCTCTGCCCCATTTCAATTTCAGGCAAAGAGGGGTAGCCATTTTAATGAATGCACAAAAACATTTCATTTATTCATAACAACACAATCGCAGATCCTGAAGGACGATTTATCATAATAAACATTATAATACACAGCAGCCCAGTCGCTATTGCATGTATTTATGGCCCAAATAGTGATGATTCGTCTTTCTTCCATATCTCTCTCCAACCTGTCTGACTCCCCAATAATAATCCGAGGAGACTTCAATACAGTCATGAATCCATCATTAGACAGGTCTAAACATTTAAACAGTACTCGTAACTTCCATTCCACGGGAACAATCAAACCATTCATGAGGTATTTTAATTAAAACACCCCACCGCTAGAGAATTGTCTTTCTTTTTACCGATTCATCACTCCTACTCTTGGATTGACTTCCTTTTAACCAGTAACTCAGTTCTCAAATACCCAGACATTCTAAACTCTGTGTGGAGTTTGCATGTTCTCCCCGTGCTCGCAAGGGTTTCCCACTTTTAAAAAACCCTGATGGAAACACATGCAGAACAGATTGCTAACGCTGTCTCGTCCCCGACAAAGATGGACAGGAGCACTTGGATTGGTCCCCGGGCGCTGCCCTATGCCGCTACCCATGTCTGTTCCCAGCTGCCCTTAGGAAAGGATCTCTCGCATGTGTGTGTTCGCTGCATGACGATGTAGCACTGTTCTACAAATAAAGACTTATTCAAAGTCCAGTTGCATTAATTTCATCAGCGATCACGGTCCTGTCTCCCTCACCTGGAGTTTCAACCATTCTCGCAAAACCATCCAACAGATGGAGATTCAACACATCTTTACTTGATGACCTTGACTTTGATAGTTACAGTATATTAAAAGACAGTAGGGATTCTTTCCTTGAAAAAATTTATTCACCAGAAATAGCACCATCGCTACTTTTGGGAGACAGGGAAAGCGGTATTAACCCTTTCTTTTTTTTATCTACTTTTTCTCCCCATTTTTAAATTTTTCTCCCGTCCCCAATTTCGTATTGTCCAATTCTACCCTCCCCTGTCTCGAACGCTGTTAGGCCATGCCTCCCACAAGCCGGCTGCAATGTGGACGAAGCCTTGCATCACGTGTCCCCTCCGGTACTCGAGGAGGCAGCTGTCGCATCTTTTCACCTGCACAGCGCGATCTCTCAGCGGCGAGGGTCTGCGTGGGAGGGACACGCCGCCCTCGTCGCTTCCTGATTCTACTGCGCAGGCGCACCAACCGACCTGTAGGAGTCGCTGTCCACAACGGTCGATCCCCACCCACCAGCTTCCCACCCAATACAGAAAGAATACTTCTCCCTAGGATGGTATTCTGTCACTTTTTGGGGGTTAGATTTACAAAGCTGTGTTTGGCGTTCAGCTCATCTTTTGTGATGACATAAAATACTGCATTCAGTATTTAAAACTATAGAGGTTTTATTGTTCTTCAGGCGAAAGATGTTGATTTCGTCTTTGATGAGTTTTTATGTCCTTGCTTTGTTATTTTCCTGGATTGGATCTTTCCAAGACAGTATTATTGTAACAACTTTTTCTAATTAAACCAAACTTTGTTAATGACTTTTATTCAACTCTTGGACCACGTTCTTTTACGAGCTCCATCATGATCTTTCAAAACGCTGGCCATGCCTTGCTTTCATCTGAGGTAAGCGGGAGGTAATATGTCCTGGTAGCCTGATTACAGATTCAATCAATTGCTGGTTTCTGCTTCTAGCTAAAGTTATATCAATGACTATTCAGTAATTCTTACGTCTGTAGAATTATCAGACTCATGTGTGTCTTGTTGAGATGTCGGGGGAATGTGGGAAGCGGAGCTGTGTTGCATGTTGTGTGTGTAGCGGTTGATGGTCGGGGTGTGGGGAATGGAAGTTCACAGGCTTGGCTTCTTCCATCACACTTTTCGGACCATGGGTGGTGTCCGTTGTTACTGTTGTCTATTGTTTTGTGGTGGTTGTAGTGCTGTTTTGTGGTTGTCTTGTATTGTATGGTTTGAAATGAACAAATGAAACTAATACTGACACTTGTTTAGTTTAAGAAGAGGGGGCAGGTAACCATAAGATTTATTCTTCTTCCTGCTCCTTTTGCCCGTGGTAGAACTGTATTTATGATTTTGTATGAAAACTGTATGATTGTATTGCTTCCATGTGGCAAATAAAAACTCTGAATCTGAATATGAATATGTACCCGGGTTGGAGTCAAAAGTAGGGCTTCGACGCGGATACCCTTGTATTGAGCGTGTTTTCGACCTGGTCTTATGGAAATGATTATTAATATTATACACTAATATTACACTATTATTAATAGTGTCTATTAAATAGTATTGCTGTGAATATGACTATTCAATGAAAGGAGTTTTCCCAAGCAGACATTCTGTTTCTTACAAACAATGAAGAGGTTAACAACTCTTATAAGTTTATATTTCATATGAAATGGATAAAACTAACCAGTGACTATGAAATAAGAATTAAATAAAACACAAACTTGGCCACTTCCATGAAGAATTAAGCAAATCTCCTGGAAGGGATGCCAAGCAAGCACCAGAGACTCTGTGTCAGCCGGTACATGAGATTTATCCAGCGGCCTTGAGATTCTTCACAACAGGACGCTGTGGTGAGGGGTACCAAGGCTAAGTGGTCCATGGACTTGTTGAACTAATCAGAGGTTCTGTGGCTTAATACATGGCGTGATTAGGATTGGGAATTGACTCGAGAACTTGCCGAGTTTAGCACCTCGCTGAGGGATATCGAGCGGCCACAGGGTTTTATCTCGAATCGGTGTTGAGATAGATAGAGACACCTGTAGCTCTTAACAGACGGTCAACCGACCAACATGAGAAGACGACGGAGACTTTGAATGAATGAATGAATGACCTTTATTTATATAGCACCCTTCACAGCACGAATGCACAGGGTGCTTTACACTACAGGTTAATATAAAAACACAATAAAAACAAAATCAGAAATAAATGACAATAGACAAACAGCAGTTAAAAACAGTGAAACCAGATAGAAAAAGTAGAATAAAAGAATTTGGATAAAATCATGAGTCACTAATTAAAACAACACTATAGAACACTATAGAACACTAACTTTGCGTGTTAGAAGTCTAGATCGAGAGCTAAGTTAGCCACACTGGCTACTAGATAATTCTATCATTGTGAGTTAGCCAAGTAGCTTAGCTTGTCGTGCCCAGAGGAAGAAGGCCGTTTCACCCAAGGCTTATACTGGACATCTCGGGCACCAGCCAGACCACCAACTGACTACCCGTACTATCCCGGCCGGGGTGTATCAGGCGACGGTCTACAGAGACCACTTTATCGCCGTAGAAGCACAGACTTTATGGAACATGCGTGCTAAAGCCAGCCACGGCTAGACTGTTTAACGTGAACTTGACATTGTTGTATGCGCCGTGGCGGCGAACATTGATATGTGCGCATGCTCGTTAAAGGTACACCCGTGCTTTTCCTTGCCTCTGGAGTACAGCCCTTTTATTTGTTCAGGCTCTCAAGGGAGTGAAAGGGCCATTGTGTTTGCGGCCACTACGTCCCCAAGCTACGACTTGGCGCTACAACGGGGGGGACTTTACCCATTCCTTTGGGGTTATTATTTTCTTTGTGGTTATTTTGTGATGCCGGATTAGTATAGATAAAGTGCATTTCGAATGTGTGGGCCCATGCAGATTATATATATATATGCTTCAGGTTACTCACGGGGTTGAACCGTGGCGCACATATCCATGGTGTTGCCACTTTAAAAAGGGCAAATGTGATTAACATTTCATTGCTATTGTGTTGCCGCTTTAAAAAGGGCAAATGTGATTAACATTTCATTGCTACGGTCGTGTTATCATTAACCGTAGAAAGTCTCCAGTGCGGTAACACGGTTATACACTGTACACTGTGGTGTTACATTCCTTAAGTAAAGGGAGAGACTGATAATTGGATGTACTGTGTGTGTGTGGTTAATGGTGTCGTATTGTCTAACTTCTTTTAATACCCTGTATTCCACCAAGCGGGGTGGGTGCTAATTTCAGGTCTCCTACAGTGAAAAGGTATGGTACTGCTTTGGGGAGAATTATACCAACCACTACTTCCACCGGGTGTGAGGGGGTGTGGGACGTACTAGGGGGAGGGTGGGAGTTTAGGGAGTACTGAATATTGCCCTTAAGAGGCGGGAGGGACCAGTACGCGAGTCCTAGGTTAGTAAACCCTAAGGCCCTATATGCCGCACTTGTCAACCTTAAACTTAGTACTCCAACACTACAGTCAGGGGCTCAGCCGGACTTAGCTCTGCCGGGTTCCTACTATCCGGTGCCAGTAGAATATCACCCTCACTAAGTAGGGATAATCCACCCTTCTACATATACAGTAGAATATAAAAAGGTACAGGAAGATATAGAAGGATTTATACCCAGTACTATATTCAAAGATGTTGGGGATGTAACTGTTTGGAATGAGTTCGGATCAAAGTTCGGATCAAAATGTATTTAATAAAAAACTCAGCAAAACCAACGGCTTCTCTGTTACAGTGGGTGATAATATTGTCACAAGGAAAGATGAAATTACATATCTGGGTTCCATCCTAGAGGCAAATCTTTCCTGTGACAAAATAGCATCCAATGTAATCAAAAAAGTCAACCAAAGAAAAATATTCTTGTACCAGATCTCCTCTCTGGTAAACAAGAATACCCTGAAGACTCTAGCAGGAGCACTCATTCAAGGGTACTACGACTATGCTTGCACCTTATGGTACCAAAGCACCTCAAAGGCACTAAAAACAAGATTACAAACATCACAAAACAAACTGGTCAGACTACTGCTTGACCTTACTCCTAAAACCCACCTCACCCCTGCCCATTTTGACAACCTAGGATGGCTTAGAATAGACGACAGAGTACAGCAACTTGCAATGGGCCTGTTCTACAAGATACACTACACCACGAAGGTACCCATGTACATGTCGAATTACTTCCCAAAGGTCAGTGAATACCACAACCACAACACCAGAGGGAGTTCCACAAATCATGTTCAACCCAGATTCGGCACAAACAAGAACCTAAACACGTTTCGCAATTATGCCACAACAATGTGGAACACACTACCCACAGCCGTAAAAGAAATGTGAATCCCTACCCACCTTCAAAACCGCTCTCAAAGAACACCTACGGGAGGCTACAATTCGAAACTGGCCCCTGTAAATGTCTGAACCGAACTCCCACCCACCCACCCCCTCCTAATGTACAGTTCCATCCCCCTTGTATGTATATATTTACTGTTAGGATCTCTGTTTAATAGTACTGTATATTTGCATATCTTGTATGTCACAAATGTAACAGTACTGCATATGTATGTCATAAATGTCATGATTAGTTTAGATTAGATGATTAGATTAGATTTTTATATCTGTATTGTGTATGTCATACATGTCATTATGAATTGAAAATGGGGGACCCTGATGTAAACAAGACGAAAGTCTTTCTCTGGTCTGCATCCCCTTAACAGAGAAGCCGCTGTACTGTACTGTACCCATTCTGCAACCTGTTAATTAAAGTTTTCAATCAATCAGTTCAGGTGTGAGAGTTTCTTTTCTAAGTGTGCTAATGTCTGCTTTCAGCCTTTCTACCTTACATTTACATTTACATTTAGTCATTTAGCTGACGCTTTTATCCAAAGCGACTTACAAGTTACCGACTTACCTCTGTTTCTTTTAAAGCCAATATCACTTTCAGATTATAATTTTCTTCTTCTAATTTCTTTCTGTGCACTGCTCCTCTTCTGGTTCCCCTTCCAGTTGACCTTGTTGTTCAGAAAAAAAAGGGGGGGGGGGGTAGCTCATAGGATTCTCTGGAAATTATCAAAAAGAAAATAAAGAAAATAAAAATAAAGAAACTCTAACCCTAACTAACCTTATTGTCATGCACTTATATACTAACCTACACTTTGATGAACATTGTTACTCGGCTGATAGATTTGTGCCCTTTCTGATGACTTGTCGTACAGAACTTGTAAGTCGCGTTAGGTAAAAGCGTCAGCTAAATGACTAAATGGAAATGTAAATGTAAATGGAAAGACAAATATTTGCATGGCAATTTTTCTTTTTTACATTTATTTAACCTTTATTTACCCAGGCAAGCAAGTAAGAACTAATTCTTATTTTATTTATTGTGAAAAGTATGCATAATGTTGTCGGTTGTCGGTTGATATCGGTATCGGAAATTAAGAGTTGGACAATATCGGTATATCGGTAAAAAAGCCGTTTGGTACGGTACGGTACACACTGAAACGGTTCGGTACGGATACGTGTACCTTTACACTCCTAGAACACAAACAACATGTGGTTTATTGCAAGGTCTGATCGCATAACATCAAGCTCTTTTAAAATAATCTGTTCCAGGAGAGAAGGCGATGACAAACTTGCTGTAAGCTTAAAGTGTAAAGGATCAGTACAGACCAAGGCCATGAAAAGGGGTACAGAACTAGAGCCCATAGCAGCAACACAGTACACAAAGCTTACAGGTAATCAAGTGGAGCTCATACAGAACCAAGCATGTCACTGTAATGTATAATACCTTATGTGACAAAAAAAACAAAACTTGAACTTGTAACCATGTGGTTTTGTTGTAAATACTCAGGCCCCACACCTCGGTACATCACCTTTGTTTTAGAAATAGGATAGAGTGGAAGTCCAAGCTATGGGCTTTTAGAAATGAAGGGTCCATTCAAGGAAAGCTTCACACTGGTACCTGGATGTCGGACCTCTTCGAGGCTTCGAGCAACACTGTACTTATTGTACTTATTTTATGCCTATTCTTATGTCTGCACTTTCTACATTGCACTACTTTTATTGTATTTTATACCTATTCTTATGTCTGCACTTTATGCATTGCTTTTATTCTATCAACTGTATGCACATTTTACGCCTATGTTCATTTTATGCTATTTGCTGTGAAGCACTTTGAACTGCAATCCATGTATGAAAGGTGCTATATAAATAAAGTTATTATTATTATTATTATTATTATTATTATTATTATTATTATTATTATTATTATTATTATTATTATTATTATTATTATTATTATTATTATTATTATTATTATTATTATTATTATTATTATTATTATTATTATTATTATTATTATTATTATTATTATTATTATTATTATTATTATTATTATTATTATTATTATTATTATTATTATTATTAAGTGAGGTGCCTATACTGCACCTCTCCAGCCAAGCAGGCTATTGTGGAAGCAGAAATTGACAAAAAGGATCACACATATCGCTTCTGTGTTGACCTCAAGGGCCTTAGTGCAGTCACAGTCAAAGATTCTCACCCCGGGTAGATGACACTTTGGACAGGCTCTCTGGGGCTGAAGTATTCCGCACGGTTGACCTTACCTCAGGCTACTGGCAGATATCTCTCCATCCAGATGACAAAGAAAAGACCACTTTTTCCACAGGGGCTGGTCTGTACCAGTTTATGATTAAATGGTAAATGGTGCCAAAGCGCTTTACAATTTTGTTCCTCACATTTTACCCATTCACTCACACATTCACACACCGATGGCGGAGGCAACCGTGCAAGGTGCCAACCTGCTCATTTATTCGGAAATCGACCAGTTTTGAATGATAAATTGCAGATGTGCATGAGTGGTTTTGAAATCCCATTAATGAAATGTTTTACTATTCTCATATCGATTTCATTACTGTCAGTTTTGTTTTTACATTTATTAGTAGTTTCTATAATTTCATTTTCTTCTACTGCTTCCAGAAACATTGAACTAGGATTTCTTTCAATATAATTGTAATTTATTTCTTCAGGATTTTTCCCGCTAATTCTGGTCCAATATTTACAAAAAATGTATTAAAGTTGTTAAATACATCATCCATATTGCTAATAGTTTGATCATTTTCAATAAAATACTGAGGATAGCTTACTTGTCTCGAGCCATTCCTAATAATACCATTTAATATATTCCAAACACCTTTAATATTATGTTTGTTGTTATCTAATATTCCACTATATAATAATTAGGGCTGTCAGTTTATCGCGTTAATTAGATTAATTAATTACACAGCAAATTATCGCGTTATGAAAATTAACTCAAAATTAATTGCAATTTTTTTTTTTTATCTCATTCATTCCATGAGAATGTAGAATACACAACAGACTTTTTTTTAATATGGTCCATTTGCATGTTCTTGGTATCTGATTCTAGGGACATCTATGAATCTCAGGGAATGTATTATTATTATTATTATTATTATTATTATTATTATTATTATTAAATACTGTGGGCTAGATCCACAAAGAATGGATTGCACGGTGCAAGTTGCACCCTTACTTACAATTCATTATGAATTGAAAATGGGGGACCCTGATGTAAACAAGACTAAAGTCTTTCTCTGGTCTCCATGCCCTTAACAATTGTGTGTATTGAGCCGTACTGTATTGTACCCATTCTGCAATCTGTTAATAACATTTTCATTCAATCAATCAATCTGCGCTGTGATTGATTGAAAATCTTATTTTGAGTCAATTGTAATGAACCAAATGAGAATATCAATAACATTTTTTTTATCTTTGACTGTGAATAACACCATGCTCAAATTGACCAGACCTGAAAAATCTAAGCAAATTAATAGATGGAAGATGATTAAACAGAAGGTTTTGTAGATACAGTACTGAATTCTGCCATCTGGACACATGCAATTTGAAATATGATTATAGAATATAGAATATCAGGCATAAAATGGTTATGCGATTAAAATGCGATTAATTAGATTAATTAATTACAAATCCTGTAATTAATTAGATTAATTTTTTTAATCGCCTGACAGCACTAATAATAATCCTTCTTACATATTCTCATAATATTAGTTAACTAATTTTAGCCTCTTAACACGCAACGGCCCGTATACGGGCCCTCTTGAGGACGATTTGCCTTCTTAATACAATATATATTGTTGTGAAGGGCCAGATTAAACCGAATATATATATTTATTATATATATATATTTAATTGTATTTGTATATTCTCTAATATTCCCTGATATCCCTTGTATATTCCTTGTACAATATGCATTGAATATCCATTCTAGCCTACTGAACATCCCATAATAGTCTCCATTCTACTATTGGTCGAGACCTTGGTGCCAGGCTGCCATACCCCCCAGACCCAGTTCAAACGTACCGCTCAACATGTACGAACAAGTCCTAGTTCCGCGTAGGAATCTGGCTACCGCACCACTAATGGGACTATTTGTTCATAGTGCGTATATATACTGCGCTACTAAAGTAGGACTTCCTTTTCAGTCCAGTTTCTTACCCTCCAATAGAGTGACAGACGTAAAGCCTCCCCGCGACGCCACGTGTGGGAGTAAGGCCAAGTTCGGCCTACCATCGGTATTGAGACATCGTGTATATTAATATTTGAATAGTCATATTTGGCACTATATCGTCGAGTTGGACGTAGTCTATTAAGCTAATAATAGTCTGTTAATATATAGTGCTTCGTACGGTGAGAATACTACCGTAGTCAGCACCCCATCGTTTCGGGCAGAAAACTGGCTGTTTATCCAGGATGATCGACCCCATGTGAGATTGCACCCGAGGAGCCCCAGAGCCGACGAGCGAGTGGACCTGTATACCGGATTATTCTACCGACGACAGCCCGCCTTCCCAGGCACGGATTATGCTTTGTATACGTTGATTATTCCATGGATAAAGACCCCCGACACTGCCGTGTGTTGGAACCCCCCCCCCTGGAGAGGACGCAAGGTGAGGAGACGCTCTGCAAGACGAGGTCGCTTCACGTCTCTCCTCCGTGGACCGGAGGACGCCGGCCCACAAAGAGTCCACCTGCTTTCATCTGTGGTCCAAGGATCGCCGGCGCATTGAACGGCACTACAGTGGGTTCACCTGGGATACCCTTGGCCGGATGAGGCAGCCGGACTCTACCCCCCCCCCCCCTTCCTACTCCTGTCGGCTTACAAGCAACCGGATTAACCCCCCCTAGTGTATCCAGTCTATAATCATTAAAGTATCATTGCTGTTATTCCTTAACTATTCCAGGTCGTATATGTACCACCTGCGCCTTCAGAGATTGGACATTCTCTATTGATATACCGACGAATACTCTTGCCATAAAAGTGCATACTAATTCCCATTCATAAATGTGATTGATTTGATTAAGTGCTTGCTCTACACACCATCGCTGTGTAGAAATAAAGACCTATTTCTAATTCGTACATTTGTGTTGGATCCGTTTCATCTACGTGACAGTGTTCATCATAATATATTTATGCCGAGTACTGGGTGGCCGAATATTAAGTACAAAGGTAGTGGTAGTAAGTATCATATCTAGTAATACAGTCAGGGAATTGTACCCCTCAGTTACAATTGGTCCTTCGAGCCGGAGGGTAATTAGTGTAATATTAATATAGTGTTATTAATATTGAAATGGCCTATGATGAACACTCCACGAAACGATCCTCCTAACCAACGCCCGCAGCGCGAACGACGGCTCCCTCAGTACTTAGAGGCTTACGCTGTCAGTTAACAACCTAGTCTTCTACTAACAGTAAACGCGGTAAAACTAGAAAGTAAAAGTATGTCTAACCCCAACGCCCAGACTACCCCGACCATAGAGGCCCCTACGGGTTCTAATGTAACTGACCAAGTTCACGGTGGGGACCAGTGGGAACCAGACATGACTTCACACCCCGCCAGTACTGAAGAAGTAGTCCCCGATGAGTCCCGGGAGGAATACAACGCTACCGAGACAGAACTCGGCACGGAAGAAGACGGGGAGAGCACCGTGGAGATAGAGCTCCAAGGCTCCGCAAGGAGTACCCCGAGGGAAGGCTCCCCTATACAACCGCCTTCCCCCAGCGAGGCAGAGAGGACCCTACAGCAGGCCTTCCTCATCAGCCTGAACGCCGCTGCTGAACGCGACCGACTGCAGATCCAGCAGCGGAGCGAAGAAGAGCATATACGTCTAGAAATAAGACGCATTCAGAGGGAAGAGAATGTGGCCCGAGACCGAGCAGACAGCCAGCGAGCAGCTGCTGGTGCTCTACGGGACGCAGAGCGCGACAGACAGCAAGCGCAACTAATAGAACAGCTGATCAGACGGACAACACCCTCTCCCTCCGCCAGAGGCTCCAGGAACTCGTCTAGACACACCTCCAGGGCGGCATCCCCTAGCCGAGTAAACAACCCTGAACTTGACCAACAGACGAGGTCTATACCCCCCACAGACCACCTCCCCCCACCGGTCCAAGCGAGACCTAGCAACCGGGAAGGAGCAGCATATCCTGTGGAGAGGCTAAACCAGAGACTACAAGCACTGGATGACCTAACTGAAGACGAAGAGGAAGAGGAGGAGAACCACGCCCGACGACAGCACAGTACTCTACCGGACCAGGAGGTCCGGTACAGCCCAGGCTATACTCCCGCGGAGCTGCGCTACAGACCCCCGACTCTATACCCGGGTGAGCACGACGCACGACCCGCACCGAGGAACAGCACCTGGACAAGCGGGCCATGGTACACTGCCGGTACCAGCCCATACCAAGGAGCGGGAGGAGACTCGCCTAGGAGGCCTCTCCCCCAACGCTTGCCGATGTATCCACAGTCAGCGTCATACATTGGCACGCCTATGGTACCCGACTTCACCCAAGAGAACCGGGCCCAGTATACAGAACTCCGCATGTGTCTGGAGACCATGTTGGTGGATGTATTGGATGAACGCCACAAATACGCCATCCTACTGAAGCACTTAAAGGTACCCCGCGCACATAATATAGCGCTCGCCTACGCGACTTCCACCACCCCATACACAGCAGCGCTGGTAGCATTGGACCAGAGGTATGGGCGCATATGGGATTACGTGACCCAGGAGATCCGTCACATCGACCGCTTACCCCCAGCAATAGACAATCGAGCACTGGACGACCTGTCCATCAGAGTGCAGTCCCTGGTAGGGATGTTGGGAGCGCAGAGAGAAAAGGGGAGGCATGAACTTTACGCCAACTCAAATGTGGAAAGGATCTTGGAGAAGCTGCCGCCCGCTCGACAGGAGCGTTTTAGGCGGCAGAGAGACCACCGAGACCCGAATGGCCCCGAACCGAACCTCCTCGATCTAGCAGACTTCCTGGCGAGAGAAGTCAGCAGCCTACGGCTAGATACATTCGGACGGAGCACCCCTGGCTCCAGAGAAGGAACCAGATGACTAAATGATGGAAGAAGATCGGTGACTGTGATGCACCAATCGGAGTCAGTACCGAGCAGCAGGAGCCACAGTACCCCCTCCAGAACGGAGAAGTGGAAGATAGTGTGCCCCTACTGTGAGAAAGAACACTGGCTAGCGCAATGTGACTCCTTCCCCAAGCTGAACGCGGAGGAAGCAAGTCAATGGATAAAGTCCAACAAGCGCTGTTTTCGCTGTGCGCGCTCACACATGGCAGCCGAATGCCGCTTAAAGAAAAGGTGCACCAAGTGCGATGGAGCCCATCTGGACATACTTCACGACAGTAACAGACGGCGCCCTTCACCCGCACCATCCAGCAGCAAAGCGAGCGTCATGTACATCGATCCCGCCAGCAGCAGTGGAGCCCGAGTACTCCTAAAAGTAGTGCGTGTGACACTAAGCTACCAGAATAAAGTCCTGGACACTTACGCCGTCCTCGATGACGGGTCAGAGAAGACCCTTCTGCTCGCCTCCGCTGCGGCCCAGCTAGGGCTGCGGGGAAGCGAAACCCAAATGACAATTCGGACAATAAGACGAGATTTGAAGACGATAAAGGGCGAGAATGTCTCATTCTCTATCGCAGCAAGCGGCCAGCCTGAGCGACGGTACCAGATTACAGACGCTTTCACCAGCCAAGAAATAGGACTGTCGCGGTACACATACCCCGTCGCCAAGCTGATGGAGAAATATGCACATCTGCGCAGGTTACCGATCCCGCTCATAGACAATGCTATGCCGACCCTGTTGATAGGCTCCGACCATGCAGACCTCATTGTCCCGATAGACCGGGTTCATACCGGACCCCGAGGCTGTCCTGCAGCAGTCGAGACCCGTTTGGGATGGACTCTCCAAGGCCCGCTCGCCAAATCTCTCAACCGAAGTACAGCCACTAGATGTCTCCACTCCCGAGTCACGGAGGGAGAAACCGCACTCCTGCAACACGTAGAGCGGCTATGGACCTTGGAACAAATGCCCTTTAAGAACGGAAAGAAAGACATTCGCTCTAAAGATGACATTTACGCCATTCACCTCCTCGAGACAGGGACCAAGAGAGTCCCGGTCAACGGCGTGTTGAGATACGCCACGCCACTCCTGCGGCGAGAAGGAATGCCTACTTTCCATGCCAAGACAGACGCCACAGAACGGTACCTGCTGAACACGGAGCGGGGCTTAGCCAAGAACCCCGCCCAAGAGAGTGTATACCGCGCTGAGATTGAGAAGCTCATCACAGCGGGACACGTCACAAAGATGGACATTAAAGAGGCTGACCAGACCACTGAATCGTGGTACGTGCCTCACCACAAGGTCCATCACAACGGTAAAGACCGCATAGTATTTAACTGCAGCTACCAGATCGGATCCCAAAATCTGAATAAAGAGTTACTGCCCGGTCCCACACTCGGCCCCTCCCTACTCGGCGTTCTACTCCGCTTCCGCCAGGAAAAGGTGGCCATCAGCGGGGACATTAAAGGAATGTTCCTGCAGGTGAGATTAGTAGAGGAGGACAAGCCCCTGTTACGGTTCCTATGGAGAGAGAAGCCAGGAGATGAGCACCCAGCCATCTACCAATGGGAAGTCCTCCCCTTCGGAACGACGTGCAGCCCCTGCTGTGCTACATTTGCACTACAGAAACATGTAGCAGAGGACCCAGCAGCGGACGAAGAGGTCCGACACAGCGTAAAGAACAGCTTCTACGTAGACAACTGTCTACAAAGCCTTTCAACCCAGGAAGAAGCCGAGGCTCTCCTGATTAAACTCCGCGCCTCATTGATCAAAGGCGGCTTTGATCTCAGGCAGTGGGCCAGCAGCGATCCGCAAGTACTGCGCAGCCTCTCCTCCGAGGACAAGGCAGCCAGCAGCGAGACCTGGATGGCTACAATCCCGGGAGAAGCCCAGGAGATGACCCTGGGATTGGTGTGGCGATTCAAAACAGATTCGCTTCACTACAGACACAAGCCCCTGACTACGGAGCAGGGAAGGCCGGCGGCGGCGCCGACCACCAGACGGAGTGTGTACACAACACTCGCCCGACAATATGACCCGCTAGGATGTATTCTACCGTACACCACCAGGGCAAAAATGATTGTACGAGCATTGTGGGACAAGGACCAGGGCTGGGACGACCCCATTCCCGCACTCCTTGCATCCACCTGGAGAGAGTGGGAGATGGAGCTCCACTCACTCCCAGGCGTTAATATGTGCCGAAGCTACTTCCCACCCACGGTGAGGCCAGAGACATGTAAAATGGACTTACACGTCTTCAGTGACGCCTCAGAGGTCGCATACGGATCAGTAGCCTACTTGCGGGCCCAAGAAAAGGGGGGAGAGATCTACACAGCATTTGTCCTCGCCCGCTCGAGAATAGCCCCACGCAAGCAACAATCTATCCCACGTCTAGAGCTCTGCGCAGCCCTAGCCGGAGCGCACCTAGCCACGCTCATCCAACGTGAGCTCACCATACCGGTGTCTAGAACAATCCTGTGGTCAGATTCCACGACAGTACTCGCCTGGATCAAATCGGACTCATGCAAGTACAAAGTCTTCATGGGAGTCAGAGTCACCGAGATTCAAGACTTAACCGAAGAAATAACCGGAGAAACAGAGTGGCGCTACGTTGATACAAAACAGAACCCAGCTGACGTCATCACCCGGGGGATGCCCCTGGATGACCTCACCCGTCGCAATGTCTACAGTGACGGCCCAGCATTCCTAAAGCTCCCGGAAGGAGAGTGGCCCACGCCTATCCCGAGGAAAGCCAGTCAGGAGGAGGCTGAGAATAAGAAGCCTGTGTTCTGTGGATTGAGCACTGTTATCTCCGCAGACCCCAACACACTCCTGATGGGGCGGCTAGATCCCGCGTTACCCCAGACAATGTACCGGCCTGAAGAAGCGAACGGCCGACGAATGTGGAGGTACAGCCAAGTATTAGCCGACAAGTTTTGGAGCAGTTTCCTACTGCACTACCTACCGTCTCTACAGACCCGCCAGAAGTGGGTAAAGGAGAGAGACAATTTGACAGAAGGAACAGTCGTCATGATTATTGATCAATCACTGCCCAGAGCTATGTGGCCGGCCGGCCGCGTAAGCAAAGTGATCACCGGTGCCGACGGCAAGGTCCGAGCAGCTGAAGTGCTTGTCCAGGGTCGCACTTACACCCGTCCCGTGGCGAGGCTCATAGAACTGCCCCGACTCCCAGACACAATCGATGATGACCATGACCCTATAACCCTATGACTTTGTGAAGTTGACTGACCCCTACAGCAAACCCTTATGTGTAAATAGACAACGCGATTAATCTGTCTCTGCTTAACTGATTAGGTCTGGGACCAATCAGGGGGTGGCTGTTGTGAAGGGCCAGATTAAACCGAATATATATATTTATTATATATATATATTTAATTGTATTTGTATATTCTCTAATATTCCCTGATATCCCTTGTATATTCCTTGTACAATATGCATTGAATATCCATTCTAGCCTACTGAACATCCCATAATAGTCTCCATTCTACTATTGGTCGAGACCTTGGTGCCAGGCTGCCATACCCCCCAGACCCAGTTCAAACGTACCGCTCAACATGTACGAACAAGTCCTAGTTCCGCGTAGGAATCTGGCTACCGCACCACTAATGGGACTATTTGTTCATAGTGCGTATATATACTGCGCTACTAAAGTAGGACTTCCTTTTCAGTCCAGTTTCTTACCCTCCAATAGAGTGACAGACGTAAAGCCTCCCCGCGACGCCACATGTGGGAGTAAGGCCAAGTTCGGCCTACCATCGGTATTGAGACATCGTGTATATTAATATTTGAATAGTCATATTTGGCACTATATCGTCGAGTTGGACGTAGTCTATTAAGCTAATAATAGTCTGTTAATATATAGTGCTTCGTACGGTGAGAATACTACCGTAGTCAGCACCCCATCGTTTCGGGCAGAAAACTGGCTGTTTATCCAGGATGATCGACCCCATGTGAGATTGCACCCGAGGAGCCCCAGAGCCGACGAGCGAGTGGACCTGTATACCGGATTATTCTACCGACGACAGCCCGCCTTCCCAGGCACGGATTATGCTTTGTATACGTTGATTATTCCATGGATAAAGACCCCCGACACTGCCGTGTGTTGGAACCCCCCCCCCTGGAGAGGACGCAAGGTGAGGAGACGCTCTGCAAGACGAGGTCGCTTCACGTCTCTCCTCCGTGGACCGGAGGACGCCGGCCCACAAAGAGTCCACCTGCTTTCATCTGTGGTCCAAGGATCGCCGGCGCATTGAACGGCACTACAGTGGGTTCACCTGGGATACCCTTGGCCGGATGAGGCAGCCGGACTCTACCCCCCCCCCCTTCCTACTCCTGTCGGCTTACAAGCGACCGGATTAACCCCCCCTAGTGTATCCAGTCTATAATCATTAAAGTATCATTGCTGTTATTCCTTAACTATTCCAGGTCGTATATGTACCACCTGCGCCTTCAGAGATTGGACATTCTCTATTGATATACCGACGAATACTCTTGCCATAAAAGTGCATACTAATTCCCATTCATAAATGTGATTGATTTGATTAAGTGCTTGCTCTACACACCATCGCTGTGTAGAAATAAAGACCTATTTCTAATTCGTACATTTGTGTTGGATCCGTTTCATCTACGTGACAGTGTTCATCATAATATATTTATGCCGAGTACTGGGTGGCCGAATATTAAGTACAAAGGTAGTGGTAGTAAGTATCATATCTAGTAATACAGTCAGGGAATTGTACCCCTCAGTTACATATATAGAGAAGTAAAGCCCTATTTCTTGCCTGTCGATTGCCGTTTCAGGTGACAAAATCCGTTCAGCGGTTCTTGATTTACATGCCGATATGTGAGGCGTGCGCCAAAGTACACGGCAGATTATATATTTTTAATATCAAATATCTAGCTCCATCAATAATTTGGCGATCTCAGAAATTATTGGACAGGGTTGTAAGTAACCAATGACTGTGGCTTTCCAATGATACCCCACGTGGGGATGAGCGAATCAGGGATCTACTGTAGGTGAAAAATCATGAGTCAAAACAGGAAGAGAAAAAAACGCAGAATGCTTTGGAGTCAAATTCTCTATATAGTGTATTTTTCTTTTTACATGCATTCTGTAATCCCCTTGTGATCCATGGGCTGTCTCAGTGGTTATGTTTACTGCTATATTCTTTTATTGGACAATGCTTATGATATAATAAGTTAAATATAAATAAGAATGTTTCATATGCTTTATCAGTGTCTTCCTCTTCGTATACTATCTCCCAATTTTGTAGCTGAGAGGTAGGAGCTGGAAAACATAACGGTTCCATAGCCTGAACTAGTACAGGTCCAAAGTTTATAACTATATGAGCTGCAATGCAGCTCCTAGCTTTCAGCGGCTGATGGAAGTGCTCCTCTGGGGCCTGTGCTGGGTGCCTGAAATACCTTGATGATATCATCATTTACAGAGATGAGGACCACCAGAGCCACCTCAGGGATGATAGATTCAGGGTGGCAGGAAACCCTCAAAATGTCACCTTGCCAACACTGCTGTCATCTTCCTGGGTCACATGGTCTCCAGGGATTGGTGTGCGCCCTGGCCCTTCCAACACTGACAAACGTTGCTCATGGTCTGCCGCCCGTTTCCCTACAGAGGTCAGAGCATTCCTGGATATCTGATCATACTACTGCAGGTTCATGAAGGGGTTTACATACCCTACTCTGCTCATAAATCTGTTCCCTTCACATGGTCTGACAATTGCCAGGTGGCATTTGACATACTCACCTTCCCTCCAATCATGGTAAAATGGTGCATTTATAGTGCTTTTATCCAAAGCGCTTTACAATTTGTTCTTCACATTTTACCCATTCACTCACACATTCACACACCAATGGCGGAGGCAACCATGCAAGGTGCCAACCTGCTCAATTAGGGGTTAAGTGTCTTGCTCAAGGACACTTTGACACGGTGCCCGGGAGGAGCAGGAATCAAACTGGGAACCTCCGGATTACCAGACGACTGCTCTACCTCCTGAGCCACTGTCGCCCCTAATCATGGCATCCCTCCGTCCGGAGGAACCTTTCCTCCAATATGATGCAGTTGGAGCGGCGTTGGCACAGAAGCTTGAAAGGAAGGTTGTGTGATTTCCTATGCCAGCCACACGCTCAAGGGGGCAAAATGTAAATGTGAACTTTATGCCATTGGCTGGTCCTTGTGACACTTCAAGCTCTACTTAGCCTGTCACCCCTTCACTGTTATCATTGCCTGGCATGCCGGGCAGGAGAACTGGACCTCTACGACTATGCCTCTATTATTAACACCTCAACGTGCCTGTACCACACAGACGGGCCCCTTTTGTTTTGTTTACACTTGTTTACGTACTTGACTTTCTATTTTATACTTATATTATACTATTTTACACTATCTTGTTATTTTATATAGCACACTCTCAAGAGCAAAACAGAAAGAAGCATTTCATGCAAAAGTATTCTGTATTTCTGTATGACAACTAATAAAGAAACTTGAACTTAGTCCAGTGGCGGCTCGCCACTAGGGGCGCTCGGGCGCCGCCCCCCCTCAGGCCCTACCCTGGTTATATGAGAGAACAAGAAAAATAAGTTTTTAGTTTTTAGTTTTATAGCCCTATAAATAATATAAACATGTTTAAAATTAATAATATTTACTCATTTTAAGTATGTTTGTGTTTCCAATGCACAATATAACGTTATTATCGCAATTAAAAAACACTCGTTTTCCAGAGCTTTTTTTATTTTTTTTTATTTTTTCGTATTTCTCGGCCCGGGCTATACGCGATAGCGCTCTGAGTGCGCGTCACAGTTTGATCGCTGTATCCGTCACATCCAATCAGTGCATAACGCGTTGTGCGTTGAAATATGACTATTATGTTGGAATCCGGGCGCGATTTGAAGCGGTCTAGCCAGTAGCGTCAAGAATATCTGTAGCCGCATTTCGCGGAGACGCTCTCTGATTGGCCGACGCCAGTATTTTTTTCCGTAGCAGAATTTCACAGAGACGATCTCTGATTGGCCGAATCCAATTTCTAATGTTCCAATTCTAGGTTATTCCTAGGTTGGTCGGTGGAGATTGTTGTGTTGTTGTGAGAATGATGCAGGCAGCTGTTTGTCTTAGACGAGCGTGCCGTGACTGCAAGTTCTTTAGACTGTTAAGCTTAGGCACTCTTTCAAAGTTGGTTAAGGTTAGAGTTTGTCTTAGAGCATGGCGATAGAACGCCAGGTAGTTTGCAGGCTGTTCGAGGCGGAAATGGACAAAGACACAGCTCTTCACTAACACAGCTTGTTGGCTAACAACAAGCTATATAGATGCGGAGGGACAACAATGGATGGACATCAACACAGGCTGGATGGACAATGCCATGGAGTGGATATACTTTATCAACAAGCCAACAACAAGGTAGATTAGCGATCTTAACTCTAGTTTAATACATGATACGTTGTCTACTGATGCCGCATAACGTTGTAACGTTACAGCTTTCAGCTAACGTTAGCTAGCTAGCTGTTAGCTCCGTTATCTTAGCTGGCCACTTTTATAATTACTTCATGGAAACGGAGTAACGTTAACGTTTAAACGTTATGTCGAGGTCATACAATACTACAGTCGACATAAGGTTAACGTTACCCCGTTTCCATGAAGTGTTTAAATAGCAGCAATCTTGTTGAAAATGTAACTTTACTAAAATGCTCTCTCTCTCTCTCTCTCTCTCTCTCTCTCTCTCTCTCTCTCTCTCTCTCTCTAATTTCGCCGCATGTGGGGCATAACCACTCAGACAATGAATGGTAACTTGTTTAAAATAACGAGCTTTACAAATGTGTTTATTATTGAATGGATCTGACATCATCTGAGAGAGAGAGAGAGAGAGAGAGAGAGAGAGAGAGCGAGAGAGAGAGAGAGAGAGAGAGAGAGAGAGAGAGAGAGAGAGAGAGAGAGAGAGCTGTGCGTGTTTGTGTTGGGCTATTGGAAACGTCGTTGCATTTGACTGACTGATCATATATTGATCGATGGCAATGGTGATAATATTCGCCAATGCGTGCCTTGTACATGTTTGCAAAATGTTTGGTATAGCGCCCCTAGTGGCGAAGTACCCACCGGCCGCCACTGACTTAGTCCCAATCACACCCTCCCAGCCTTTTCACGTATAGTGGCAGCAGATATGACGGAGCTGCCAACATCAAGGAGGGGCAGTCGTTACATGTTAATCTTTATGGACCCAGATTTGTGAATCTCTTCCCTCTAAGTGACCAGACTGACTGCCTGTTGCCTTTTTGAATAGTACAGTATGCAACATGGGATACCAGGGGCCATCTTAACACTTTCATGCCACTCACGAGTTTTCTCGGAATTATTAATATCTCGTTGAAAGCCACTCACGAGATTTCTCGGATTTTTTCTTTTTTTTTCTTTTGTGATCTGAAATCATATTGCATCACGCAAGCCTACCCTAGTCTACCCGAGAGCCTCTGGCGATCAGATGTGGAAAAAAGCGCCCCCTATCGTCTCCCAGATGACATAAGGGATTTTGGAATGGACTCAATGAAAATGGATGGGGAATAAAAAAAAAACCTGTACTCCACATTTTCCAGTCCACTGATGCAGCCGGGGTTATCAGAGTTCATTCTGGAGGACTCTGAGCCCCGCGGAATCATGTACTGCACTGTACACACAGTGGATCTATACACTTATAGATTTTTTCGAATGGTGATCAGGAATTGGAATATACCAGTTGGATACCATCTGATGTCAGGTAAGGAATCTATGTTATCAGTGTTAGGATAATCAGACTCATTTTGATGAAGATATAAGCTGTTTTGTGAAATGTCCCCTCTCGGTTTCACTGTAAAAATCCAAGAGGAAATGAACACGGCGATTATCCGTGCACGGCTCGAATGGGCGTGCGTGTACGTATAATATTGATCATCTAGCGTTTATTTGAAAACGATTCATAAATAGGCCGACAAATATCAACGTTCTGGAATATTCCAGTAAAAGACGATTATCATAGAATGGCCCAGAATAGGCTGTTTTTTTACCTCAAAACGGGTGCTTTTCAAAATGCTCTCAAACGGAAATGAAGCGATAAAAAACCAATCTGCCTTGACAACACTGACTGGAAAAGGATTCTTTGATAAGCGACGGGCAGATTAGACACATAGCCATCATTTAAAACATAGATTAGGCGATATTAACGCTAACATTAAAGTGGATGGTGGCATTCAAGCGGTAACTCTGGCGCCACCTCGTGGCACTGAAAGTCTGATCAAGGCAGGCACTTTGAGTCTGACCTAGTAAAAATCTGTTCACATCTGGCAGTGGAATATACCTACAACACCTCAGGCCAGACAAGTACTGGCTTAACTCCCTTCTTCCTGGCCCATGGATGTGAAGTTAAGTTGGTGATAGATGTCCTGAAAGACTTTTTGATTGATTGATTGAAAAGTTTATTAACAGATTGCAGAATGGGTACAGTACAGTACAGCTCAATACATACAATTGTTAAGGGGATGCAGACCAGAGAAAGACTTTCGTCTTGTTTACATCAGGGTCCCCCATTTTCAATTCATCATAACATATATGACATACATGACATACAGATAGACATCTGCTACATCTATACATTTATGACATATCAGATTTGCAAATACAGTACTGTTTGTGATACAAAAGTGTCCAGAAAAAGAGTGTATATACATTTGACGTAGAAACTGTACATTGTAGGAGGTTGGGTGGGTGGGGTGGGGTTGGGTGGGTGGGTAAGGGCTGTACATTGGAGGTGTGGGGGGGGGGGGGGGGGGGGGGGGTTGGGTAGGGGACACACACACATTTTACACTGTACATTGGAATACTGACAAAGCCTTACTTTCATCAACCAGCCACCCACACACCAGGGACCCCAGGGTGCTTCCCTGCAGCAGAGGTTGCAACGAGCTGTACAGGATGTTTAAAAGTTCAGTGACGCAGCAAAGGCACGGCAGGATCACTACTATGATAAGCATCAGAAGTAATGCTCCTTACAATATAGGAGATTTGGATGATCCAGCTCACTACCACGATAAACTAGCTCCACGATGGCTTGGCCCCTATGCGGTCCTTACACGACTTGAGGCAGCACAGGGCTACCCACTGGCAAACTTTAAAATCTGGGAGGCTGACAAGACACAGGCTGGTGCATTTTAAACAACTTAAGCTTTATGTTACCCCCAACAGTCAGTTCAGGCTGGGTTCAACATAATTCAAAAATATATCATGCATCCTCTTCATGAAGTACAGCCTCATGCATCCTCTTTCCGTCAAATGTCCTCCCAGTGGAATAGCCACATATCTCACTCTGTTTTGAGATCTGGACCTGCTCTCAGTGACCTGAAAATCAAACCCAATTAATTGATTTTGATGAAAGATCCAGATTATCTGTTAATAATGTGTCAATTATATAAATAGAAATGTAAAAAATAGGCCCACATAGATTCTGTATCGCTACAAAATCACATGAATTTGCACCAACGGTTATTCCAATCAATCAATCAATCAATCAATCAATCAATCAATCAATCAATCAATCAATCAATCAATCAATCAATCAATCAATCAGTGTGTGAAAGGAAATGGCATCAGTTGCCCAAACATCTTTCATGCTCCCTTCATTGCTCATTCTCAGGTCAGGGTCACCCATATAGCCCTTGGCTAAGTGTTTCACAGTTCACCAACTGGGAGCTAAGCACTAAAACATACTGTTAATACTGCAACGCCGAGGGTGTCGCTCTGGTGCAGAGCCAGCAACCCCATGGGTGAGGTTCATCTTATTTATCAATTTTTTGAGCACCATTCCAAGCCTAAAAGCCGGGATAAATTAGGGTAAAACAGGTTATTGAATGTAGTTAACCCCGGGCTAAGTGTTCCATGAAATGTTTTTTTTGTTTATTTTAGCTAACAGTGTTTAACAGCTGCTTTAGTAAGCGCTCCAGCTGTTGCTACGCAACTATTAAAACCTGTATGAAGTGCTTTGCTCTTTTGCCAAAGCCGATATATATATATGCCGTTTTTTCTGTACTTTCAGCGTGTTCTGAGTGCCAATACCAGGCTGTCAGCCTGGTAAACATGGAGGAAGAGAGAAGGCAGCACTGTAACAAGGGGCCCCTTTGACACTATCGATCACTCGATTCTTCTAGGTCGGCTTGAGAACCATGTTGGCATTCGGGGTCTCGCACTAGCTTGGTTTAAATCCTATTTAACTGATAGAACACACTGCGTGGTCTATAATGATTTAACATCTGAGACCCTCCCAGTGCAATGTGGTGTCCCACAAGGCTCTGTCCTGGGCCCTTTGCTATTTTCGATTTACATGCTACCCCTCGGCGATATCATACGCAAATTTGGCATAAACTTTCATTTTACGCTGATGACACCCAATTATATATACCTATTAAGCCAAATGATTCCTCCCAACTACAAAACCTTGAGGCCTGCTTGCTTGCCGTCAAAAAATGGATGTCGCAAAACTTTCTACTCCTTAATGCAGATAAAACTGAGATGTTAATTGTTGGCCCCCCAAACCACAGAGGCCTGTTTCAGGACATCTCCCTCAACTTTGATACCTGTCATGTATCCCAGAGCTCCACCATAAAAAACCTCGGAGTAATTTTTGATTCCTCCCTCTCATTTAATGCACATATAAAAAATGTCACCAAAATTGCATTCTTCCATCTTCGTAATATCGCAAAAATACGCCCCATTTTAACTCTGGCTGATGCTGAAACCCTGATTCATGCTTTTGTCTCATCACGTCTGGACTACTGTAATGCACTTTTTTCAGGCCTACCTAATTCAAGCATCAAAAATCTTCAACTCGTGCAAAATGCGGCTGCACGGATACTAACTAGAACTAGAAAATTTGATCACATCACACCAGTTTTGTCCGCCCTACATTGGCTTCCTATCCAAGCCCGCTCTGACTTTAAAGTGCTACTCCTCACCTACAAAATTTTAAATGGGCTTGCACCGCTCTATCTATCCGATCTCATCTCCCGATACTCGCCCGCTCGTGCTCTGCGCTCACAAAATGCGGGGCTTCTATCGACCCCTAGGGTTAAAAAGAAATCCGCCGGCCACAGAGCCTTTGTCTACCGCGCTCCCTACCTGTGGAACAAATTACCTGCCGTCATCAGGGGCGCCTGCTCTGTCGAAGCTTTTAAATCCCTGCTTAAGACTCATCTTTTCTCTCTCTCCTTCAACCTACCTTGATCTCACCTGGTCGGGGACTGACCTTTAGATTAATCTGTGTAGTTTAGTTATGGTACAGGGTACTACATGGTACCACTGGGTAGTTTACTATAGGGTAGTTTAGTTAGGGTACAGGGTACTACATGGTACCACAGAGTACTACATGGTACTGCATGGCATTACAGGGTACTACATGGCTTACATAGCCCTACATGGCACTACATGGAACTACATGGCACTACGGGGTACTACATGGTACCACAAGGCACCACAGGGTACTACATGGCACTACAGGGTACTACAGGATACTACGGGGTACTACATGGCACTATGGGGTACTATAGGGTACTACATGGCACTACGGGGTACTACATGGCACTACAGGGTACTACATGTCTGCTCCTTTGCAGCACCACAAACATGGGAACTCTCTAACTCTCAATTAGATCCGCTATCAACTCTATCTTTAATCTTTCAAAATGTTCAGTTGCTATTGCTATTAGCTCTATCTTTAATTTTTCAAAATGTACAGTTGCTATTGCATGCACTCATCTGTGTTTCACCACACACATGAGTGCATGCTTACCAACTGTCCGTCTGCAACACTACTATCACCAACATCTAAGAAGGGAGATCCCCCCTTGAATGGCCCTTCTAAGGTTTCTCTCCTCCACACTGCCTGTGGAGCTTTTTTCCTTATTGTTAGGTTTTAGTGAGTTTTTCCTTACCTTCGCGTGGGGTATGTCTGGGAGTGCTTGCATTCTTTCATTTATTTGCATTCATCTAAAAAATGTTTGGACCCTATGGTGTTCTTGTTCTGTTCTTGACTTATTGTTATGTTGTCTTCTTGACTTGTTTAAAGAAGACCTGTACGGCCCATGGGGACATTAACGTGTGTTGTCGGGCCCTATAAATAAATTTGATTTGATTTGATTTGATACTTCCAGTCGAGTGAGTCGCCAGCGATCGGGGCCGGGCTGACTCAGTCTGTTTGACTGTCCCTGTGTGAGGCGCATGGCGCCTCGGGCAGGAGACAGGGTCCTCTGCGCAGCTTGGCCCGCATTGATCTAAAAATTCTGCCCCGAACCACGGGCCAACCCTTAAATATTTGGTTTTAATTACTGCCACAACCTTTACTCTGGCAGGTTACTGTTGAAACATAATCCCCCGGGGACCGCACAGCGAGGGCACCATGCCATTATTCCTCCACAGATGGGGGGGGGCTACTTTCCCCTACCCTGGCGCTTTTTATCGGGGAAATGGGACACAGCCACGGCAGACTATATAGGGCTGCTTCTGACACAGAGCAATAGCGAGCAGTGAGACGAGAGACACTCCGTAAGCCTTAATTATGCAGCGGCTTAAAGTTTGGCAAAGCAAAGACCGCCTATTCCTCCGACAGGCTGAGTGGATTTTTTTTTTTTTTTACCTCTCTTTATTTGACAACTTGTACTGTTCACCTGTCTGCCTCATCACTCCAGAACCACACGATTGAAGGAGCACCACTGTCTTTCCTCTCACAAATCTAGAGATGTTTTCCAATTTCCCCTGTTCAGCTTAGAAGGAGGGGACTGGTTGTGGATCACTGGCCTCGGGGCAACATCTGCCTGTGTGGGAAGCGTCTCCTTAGCAGAACTCCTGACAATTGATGCACATTAATTAGCTCAAACCTGAAACCTCTGCATTCTCCGTTTGGGTTTATGTTCCACAGTGGGCATTTGCTTTCAGTGGGCAAAGCAGATAAATAAATAATGCCCTAGGTTATAATCAACCTGGTGGATTCAGGCTGGCAGGCATGAAAAGCAGCACAATGCTCATCAGCCTCGTCACTAAGCTCTACAGTACTCGCAAGAATAACACGTTGAACCTAATTAGGCTCAAAACCAACCACCTTATTTTATGAAAGCATTACTATCCTTTGTTTGTTCCATTTGCTTTCACACCCTTACCCAGCAACCCCCCCCCCCTATTTCTTCCTTTTGCTGTCGAGAAATCATTATCCCCCCTTGGCGTGAGACTTAGAAAGCATGAAAGGGTGGGAAAGCACGAGTGTGTTCTACATACCGGCTTTGAATCCCAACACTCCAATAATTGGACTCTATCACATGTATCCTTTGATATCCTTTGATGTCTTTCCGTCTCTATAATCACAAAGCCTCGCCTACCCCACGGACCGGGCAGAGACGGAGCAAAGGAGAGACGGAGAGAAAGCATTCAGATGGAAACACACAGCTTTCTCCAACGGTGTTGAACGGTGTATACCTGCAAATCACACTGCTGGGTGCGCCCCCCAGTACAGTCTCTTTATTAAGGGTGGCTAAACACTGGATCATCTCTACCTGCAACTCTATCACCTTCTAATAAAAAATGTCAGAGGGGCCCTGGAGGTGACAGATTGCAGGATTGCTGCTGTTCCTGGGTATTTCTGGTGCAGGGACAGGTGCAGCGTGCCTGGGAGACCTGGGAGAGAACAGGGACAGGTGCTGTGTGCCTGGGAGACCTGGGAGAGAACAGGGAGGGGGAGAGAGGGGAGGGAGGGAGGCATGGTGGAGAAGGAAGCTACAGTATGCTGTTCATTGGAGGCCTGTGGCTAGCTAGCAAGCCGTTTTCCGTCACCGCCTGCCGCCTGGGCCGGGTTCCAGAGCCCATTTGTGTCATTGTATCGCGAGGAGGCTTGATATTCGGCAGTGTGATCGTGAAGGGTCCCCGTGTCCAACTGGGTGTGAGTTTGCGCACGGCGAACACCAATCACTCTGACAGACGTGGTGGAGGTCAGGGGGCTGCCTGGAGTTAGTTCTGTGTGCATCAGGGGGAACTGCTGGGCCAGACAGGGGCATCCTGACGCGGGGGCGGATGTGACTTTGTCAGGACCCCTCCTCTCAACCCCTCCACTCACACTCTCTCTCTCTCTCTCTCTCTCTCTCTCTCTCTCTCTCTCTCTCTCTCTCTCTCTCTCTCTCTCTCTCTCTCTCTCTCTCTCTCTCTCTCTCTCTCTCTCTCTCTCTCTCTCTCTCTCTCTCTCATATCTCCCTGTCTTTCTATCTCTCTCTCTCTCTCTCTCCCATCTGCCTTGCCCAGTTTCTCCCACTCTCTCTCCGGGTTGGCGGGAGATGGACACCAGCAGACGCAGCTGAAGTTCATCAGAGGCCCCTCTAGACCCGCTCCATCTGTTCCCACCGGTCACTTGACTCTGTCTTGTCACTCACCGGAGCTCCGCAAACAATCTTACCGTCTGTTGGCGCTCGTCACGCCAGTCGGCAAGGTTGAGACGTTCTCTTTGATATTCAAAGGATTCGTTTTCCTTTGTTGTCCGTCGACTCCAGTCGACTCCATGAGGACTTACTCCTCATGACGAAGTTAAAGAAAAGACACAGTTTGTTCAATCGTGAATGAATGCCCCTAGCAGTCGCAATGCATATAATTATACATACTGTGGCAGATATCATCCCCCGTCCCATGGCTACGTGGAGGAAGGGAGATACTACTGCCACGGGCAGAGGAGAGTTAATTAAGGAGTTGATTAGGACTGATGGAATACGCCTGTGCACTACGTGATCACCCACATCCCACACACACACACACACACACACACGTAGCATAAAACCCAAGGAGAGACCGAGAAGAGGGGAGTGGAGGTGAGGAAGGAGCGGAGTTCGTAGAGAGAGAGTGAGATACTGAGTTTGTGAGTTAAGAAGTAGTTTGAAGGAGAGGTTAGAGCGAGAAGGTGTTTGTGTTACTGGACCCTGGACTCGCTGAGAAACCCCCTTGTGAAACTGACCCTGTACCGGATGACAAACCCTGAGTATTGAACATTCCCTTTTTTTACGAGAGCCTGGAACGTGTTTGACCCTGGACTGTTATATGACCACTCTATTGCCCATCGGACTTGTACTGCAGATCAATAAATATCATTTGTTTATTGAAATTGTGCTTGTGTGGACATTGGAATTGTTTGTTTGGTTCGTGTCGAGCCTGAACACCACAAGGCTCGTCACAATACATATTTATTCCTGAATCGACAGTTTTGAGGTCACCAAAATCAGTAGTGAACTGCTGTGAACATTCATGGCCCCTAGAGGAATAACCCTACGGATTTTGGTGACCTCATGACCTTGTCTCTATAGCGCCAAACTTAGGCCAAACTTAAAATGTTCAAATGAACATACCTCTAGGTTTGTCATCATGACAATGATATCCAGAGATGCATCTCTTCTTGCGTAACAAATATGCCATAAGGAACGATGGCGTGTTTATTTGTATTTATTTTATTTGTTGTAATCACTTTCCTCTCTACACTTGGTTGTTCACCTGATTCTCACAAAACCAGCTGTGTGGTAACTAGGGACTAATAGTACTAGTAATATAGTATGATAGGAAGTGATGCGTTACCTGTAAATGCTCTGTCCAATTATTTACAAATATACCAAACTTCACAAATATGTTTGTCCTGTGATAACAAGAAGGTATGTTTTGAGTCATTTGGCCTCATGGTGGCACTATGTCTCCAGGTAATGTCTACTAATATTATCAGTATATTGAGAATATATACCATTTGTAGTTCAAATCCAAATGGGCCCTGCAGTTTGCAAGATTAGCTACAGTAACATACAATTTGGGCTTCCATCTGGTGGAGATGATGAATAAAAGCTAAAAGTAATCTGTAATTAGCCTATGATCAATTCATGCTGCAATTCATAGTATTTTAATGGTGTTTCATGCCAACCAATATGGCACCGCCACCTACTGGGAAAGTTGGATGCACCACTGCCACTAGTGGAGAAGTACAGTGTACACCGTTCCACTTTTCTACTTTTAACAGTGTAAGTTCATTTCTCACTCCCAACTTTTACAGTTTTTGTAAAGTCTTTGCAGTTTATATTTGATTATTTTAGTAGAATAGAATGACCACCCACATACACTGTGCTTCAATCTTACTCACCCAAAACAAAGAAAACATACAATGAACTAAACGTAATCTCTACATCCAAAAAACTAAATTAAATAAGCTAAACCAAACACCCTACCTATACCACCCAAACTAACACCTAATCCATAAAATATATTTCTATCTTACTGTTTTACATTTTTATAAATTTGCCACTCTCCATAAAGCATCATTCAAATGTCTCTTTTTCCAGGTACTTTTCTGCCAGCACAATGTCTACACCACTACACCACCGTGCTGCATCCGATATAGAGCCAGTTTGCCATCTTCGATGCCGATGACCCGGTCTGATCTAGAACCAGGTCGGCATCTTCACTAAATGGCCCATTTCACGACGCAACAAAATATTTACCCTGGATTTTACTCCCCAAATATCTGGTCACCTCATACAAACCTCATGTGATCAAAAAGAAAATATCAGCTGGACAATGCACATATAAGGTTTCTTACATAGCTGGCAGGTACATGATTAATTTTGCAACCATAAAGGGGCAGTTTGTGAAAAGCATGACATTCTACAGAAGTGCATTGTATTTGGACGACAACCTTTACAGAAAATTATCCTGGTATTTCCAAACAAGGTTGACAGTATAACAGTAGGGTAGCCAGCAAGCAATCAATTAATATGACGGACTCCGCTATAAGGGCTCTTAACTCTTACCTCACTCAGTGCCAGCACGTAATAAATCTACTATAAGGATGTGATGCACAGACACAAGTGTTATTTCACTGTATACTCTGGCAAATTATATACATATAGAATGAAAGTCTTGACAACATATGTATCTAGCTGGCCAGCTACAGCACTGTTGAAATGTTTTAGCAAATGAATATCTACATTTACATTTAGTCATTTAGCTGAAGCTTTTATCTAAAGCGACTTACAAATTGTGTACAAGTCAGCAGGAGGTACCTCTGGCAGCTAAGGGTAAGCGGTATTGTTCTTCTAGCAGTGCAGAATTTGAGTGCTTCACTTTGAGTGAATGGACTGCATTTATATGGTAGATCCAAAGCGCTTTACAACTTATGCCTCACATTCACACACCACCAGCGGAAGCAACCATGCAAGGTACCAAATTGCTCATCAGGAGCAGGATAGTAGGTAGTAGTATATGCATAGTAGCATAGTACATAGTAGATAGTAGTGTAGACATAGTAGCAAAATACATAATAGTAGAAGACAGTGTGAGACTTTGGCTATTTTTGCTAACACAAGGCAATTCTATTTTGCTCATACTAGGAATGTGGTAAAATCCATGTGGACCTATACAACAGCACCTGTTGAGTTAGGAGATGAAAGTCTGTCTAAACGAAGAACTGTCAAACTCAGCTGAAATTCTAGATCATCCATTAAAGGAACACGCCAACTTTTTGGGAAATTCGCTTATTTGCCATCTACCCTGGAGTTAGACAAGCAGATACATACCCTTTTCTTCTCTGTGCGTGCATTAGGCTTAGGGAACAGCCACAACGTTAGCCTAGCTTAGCGTCATTCACTGGAAGTAGGTGTGACAGTGTAGCCTAGTTCCCAACAGTCACGAAATACAATCCAAATACAACTCCAAAATGTTCCTGTAAACATGTTGTGACCTGTGTATTTACTTATATATTACTTGAAAAAGACCGGAGGAGTCGGTCGAAACGTTGTATCTACTTTTGTCAATTAAAACACCTTGGAGCATCAAGTGAGTTGCAAGCCCCGCTTTGTTTTATGTATTACTGTTTTTACAGTTTGGCTCAGCACCAAGAAATGGAGGATGTGCGTTATGAATTTTTTCTGGGTGACCTGTGTATTTACCACGTGGAGTCGACTACCCCCCGAAAAAAAAGTGTAAATATATATATATATATTGTGGCAGACCGGCTGGTGTGGTAATAGATGGCCGCTATGTGTCGGCCAAGGTACTGGGGCATATGCCCATATTAGGAGTTCCGGAGAGACTCCCGCCAGAACAGAGCGCGTCAGCACAGATGAAGCGTACCTGTGCCAGACGCGCCCGAGACAGGTGAGCGCAATCACCACTCAATCAAGTAGCATACAAAATGGAGACAGAGTTCTTGAGATACAGAAGCATTGGAGTAGCTGAGGCGAAACCATACGGAAGGAGAGGACGTGAGTAGGAGAAGAGAAGAGGAGAAGATTATTGTCTGTGTGACTAATGCGCTGTTTATCTGCTTTTGGAAGGAGGACCCTGCTGTGTGCTGTAACCCCCGATCGTCTGAGAACCTGCATGTGTATCGACCCCTGCTTGTCTGACGTCTCTTCTCCCAGATCAGCCCCCGCCCGTATGAGAACCGCTCTATGTGTACCGGTACCGGACCCAGCTAACTGACCAAGACGATTCTCTTGTATAACGGACTGGCTGACGATTACCCTAACCTCTCCTTTTCCCCTAAACAGTAATAAAACTGCTGTTAAACGTGCTTCTACCTTGTGCCGTGTGTGTTTTGTTAATTCCAATCTGGTGACAGCTCGTAACACCCCAGAGTCTGTCACTATATATATATATATTGTTTTTTTTATCATTCCATTTGGGCTGTGGGGGGTGCTTAATGTCTGAAAGAGTCAACTGAAGGCTTCTTTTTTTTATCCACTTTTTCTCCCCATTTTCTATTTTTCTCCCATCCCAATTTCGTATTATCCAATTCTTCCCTCCCCTGTCTTGAACGTTGCTAGACTATGCCTCCCACTGATCGGCTGAAGTGAGGACAGAAGCCTTGCATCACGTGTCCCCTCCGGTACACGAGGAGGCAGCCTGTCGCATCTTTTCACCGCAGCAGCTCGAACTCTCAGTGGCGAGGAGTAACGCGTGGGAGGCTCACGCTGCCCCCGCTACTTCCTGCTTCCGCCACACCGGCGTCACCAAACCGACCTGTAGGAGTCGCTGTCCACAACGTTCAATCACCACCCACCGGCTTTCCCACCCTCTAACACTTGCCAATTGTGTTAGTATGAACAACCGGCCAGCCGGTAGCAACGCCGAGAGCTGGGCTCGAACCCAGCGTCTCCTGCGTTAGTGGCGAGCGTCTTGCCCACTGCGCCAATCAGCCGCCCCACTGAAGGCTTCGTGTCTTCTGCGAAAGCATGCAATTGGTCCACTGATTGATACATCATGATATTTGTCTAGTGCGTTCATTAGACGGGGGAAATCCTCTTTCAGTGTCTCTGTGCCCGTTTTCTTAGGCAGTTAGCCTCGCTGGTATGCGAGCCATTGGCGTTAGCCACACTTCTAGGCCTCTTTGCTTTTGGAAAGAATGATATATAAAAAATATGTGTATTTTTGTGTGTACTTTCGACTAAGAGGTTGGCAGTCGACTACAGCTCCCTTCGATCGACTAGTCGAGGTCAGCCCTAGTGTGTACGTGACCGTCCTGGCACCACCCTACCACCAGGTGGATCGTTCAATGAGTCGATTCCGTCTTGCAAGTAGAATCAAGTTGGGAGGCTCGTCGTCAACTGGAATCACTGGATCTTCACTCTGTTTAGAAGACCTGACCTGTATTTACAAGTTTTCTGTTGTACAACCATCAGGCTAAAAAGCATAACACAACATTACAATACTATTGCATCAATTATACAGTCTAATACTTAATACTAACACCAACATGTTCAGGCCTTAAATTATAATGTCGTTGAATAATTCTCCTTCTCCAATATTTGAACCACCGTAGCCTACTGTAATACCAGTATACTGTACTGTATACTATGTGTGGGATAATGCCCAACGAGTTGTACATTAACATATTTTAATGGACGAGGTGGAGGCAGAGAACTGCCCAATGTGTTTGCCTCCGCTGAGTCCATTAAAATATGTTAATGTGCAGCTCGAAGGGCAGTATGCCACTCGTAACATGGCCAACAGTCTGATAGAAAATAAAATTTAAATAAGGAGCATTTATTCATGTTTCCATGCATTTTGCATTCAACATTAACACTTGTGACACTCTGGAATCTGAATAATACCCGGAACTAGTTTGTTGTTTGTTAGCTAGGAAGCTAATGTTATGCTAACAGGCATTATGGTCGCTAGCGTTACATAAAGTTTTAATATTATTCCCCCAAGTAGACAGGTTACAGGCAGCGAATACAGAAATGTGCAACAGGTACGAGAATGGGTAGTCGGCGAGAGCAGGGGCACTCCTTGTGTAGCACGGGGCGACAGGTACAGGAGTGTGCCGTGGATAAGAGCAGGTGCACTCCTTGTGCAGCACGGGGCAGTAGACACAGGAATGTGTAGTGGGCGAGAGCAGGAGCACTCCTTGTGCAGCACGGGACGTCCAGGTAGGAGGTGTACTGGAGCGGAGGTCCTGGGCATATAGAGAACAAGGGTTAGGACAAGGTATAACAATAAGGACTGGGTTGCAAGGCTTGGGTTTGTCGTCGTACCTAGGAAGCTAGTTTAACACTCCGACGAGGGTAGAGCAGGATCTGCGGGCTGAAGTATCCTCTCGCTGATGAGGGAATCCGTCACAGCCGCGTTGATTGATGTGCTGGCAGCGTGGGGATCCGGGGAATGGATGCTGCCCATATAAGGGTGTGAGAGGATGAGGGGTGAGGGAAACTTCCGCCGTGATGGTGAGGAAGGAGGAGGAGGGGTGAAGAAGGCACTCGCCGTGATTATAACAATATTGGTACCAAACAGTACCTTTTTTTGGAACTTGTTTGTTTTCAGTTGTAAACAAACAAGTCCAAATTTCTCAATTTCAACATTGTTATTTATTTAGAACATTTATTGTTGTAACACACCACACAAAATGAATTACCTGATCATGTATTGTATTGTGTTTTTAAATGTTTAAAGGTCCCATGCATTATAAATGGCCTTTTCCAGTGTTTAGCATTGTTTCCTAGCAATGGGGGATTATATCAATGTGGTCTGTGTCGTTAATTATCATATTGACTCATCAGTCTAGTCTCGAGTTCACGAGATCTTCCTCACTCAACTAAGCCATTCTGATTTGACTCGCAATGCGACGTAGCAAGGAGCTGATTGAGCTGATTGTTATCTGATTGGCTCTGTGGTTGTAGTCACCGCCCACAATTCGCTCAACAGAGCGAGTGGATTACTTCCTCAAACAGGGTGCAGAGTCCAACAGACAGCTGAGAACAAGGGAGAGAGAGAGGGAGAGAGAGAGATAGAGAAAGATAGAGAGGGAGAGAGAGAGAGAGAGAGAGAGAGAGAGAGGGACCACGCGGGACCGCTAGCAGGAGTGTGTGTAAAAATGGGGATGGGTCTTCTCTCACACACACACGGAGCATTTACACACAACCTCCCGACCCGTGCGCGCAGGGCAGGAGCTTCTCTCTTATGCGTGTGTGTGAGAGAAGCTCCTGCCCCGCGTGTGGTCGGGAGGTTGTGTGTAAATGCTCTGTGTGTCCCTCTCTCTCTCTCTCTCTCTCTCTCTCTCTCTCTCTCTCTCTCTCTCTCTCTCTCTCTCTCTCTCTCTCTCTCTCTCTCTCTCTCTCTCTCGCGCACGCCCGTATTCTGATCCGTGCAATAATAATCACAGAGGTATTGTCATTTGAAACAAGTTACCAATGCATTGTCCCCTGGGATTATGCCCCCCACGGCAAAATTAATTAGTATCCCCCTCAATCTCTCTCTATCTCTCTCTGTGCCAGTCGCAGACTGTGTGGGTGACTGTCACTCAAAGCGCTTATGGGCGGAGCCCATCCAATAACAGCCTGAAATCCAAAGGGAGAAAAATTATGCTTTTGAGTATTTTTTGGAAAAAAAACTTACAGATGTGTTCCATAGACTCACAGGAATTGTGTAAAGTTGCCCAAATAGTGCAAGGAATAGCAATGCATGTCCCCTTCATGTTGTGTTAGGAATTGGCACCACTGACCGTTGTTAGCAGGTCAATGTTGACCCGGGGTCTAACTCAGTCCTGACCACTAAAAAGAAAGGAGTATCACACAATATAGTTAATACTACATCCTAACTAACATTATATGCATTCATAACCATATAATCCCATTGTAATTTGATTTTATGGCCCCCGAGACACATCATGTCCCTTATTTTTAGGATGAAAATGAGGTTGTTCAATCATAATATACTAAATGTGAAACCCATAGATAATAATGTTTCTTTTTTTGATTGGCAAGAAGCATGGGCAAATGTCCGTCTTACATCAAGGAACCCGGACCATCAACAAATCAATCTTAACTATATTCACAGGACATACTTGACTCCTATAAGACTGAACAGAATGGGCCTGAAACAGGACTCAAAATGCTCCCAATGTACAAATGGAGACGAAGGGACATTTATGCACATGTATTGGGACTGCCCACCAGTTAAGGCATTCTGGAAAGATGTGACCCATCAATTATCAAAACTCGTATCTTGGAATATACCAGTACACCCCTCTGTATTGCTTTTGAATGATGTTTTTGAGTTTGCAGTAAATCCACAGCTAAAGAGATTGGTCTTATCGGGTATCACAGTAGCTAAAAAACTGATCGCATCACGCTGGTTTCAACCGGAAAAAATGTGCCGTAAAGTTTGGTCTCTTACATATCTCGATGTGATATATCAAGAAATATCTACAGCAAGAATTCTGGGTCTCAACGAATCCAAAATGTCAATGTGGGTAGAAGTGGTGGAGAGAATAAAAGCTAGCTTATAATGGTAGTGTCTGGTTAGGAGTGAGGGATAATGGAGGTACTATCCAAGGAGGGGTCCGGGAGGGGGGGGTTCGAGCTGGAGCATATGTGTGTAGGGTTTTAGAAAATAGGTATTAGGGGTATGTCCTATATAAGCATTTGTATAATTGTTAATTTCGCTGGATATACACTGTATACGGTTAAAATATTATTATAGACTTTTTTTTTTTGTCTTGTTTCTGTACTTGCATGTAATTTTAACCACCTTGAATGTTAGTTGCATTATGCATTATGTGTTGAGTACTGACTTTTAATCATTTCTGTTTTGCAATAATAAAAAATAAATAAAAAAAAAAAAGATAATAATGTTTTCTGACTATGATAGAACAATATTAGAATATAACTTCTGAAAAAAAGTTTAGTATATTTATTATTATTTTATTTATTTATATTTAGTATTTTTATAGTATAGTTTTACCTTGCCGGGTCAAGAATGACCCTAACACCACACTCGTACCTTTTTTTCTGCAGATACCTTCAGAATTTTCAAAATGGTGAAACATAGTTTTGCTGTGCTTATATATGTGTTGTGGAGGATATCATAAAGCCTTGTTCTAATAAAATCAACTACATTGTAGTTATTACATATTATAACCTTGAAATGGGTTGCTGGAGACCCTAACACCACATAAGGGTTAAATATTAACATTATCTGGCCATCCTCAGTAAATATTATCTAACTCCTCTGACCTCGTCTGCTCTTTCCAAAGTCCCAAGACGGGACAGTAATATATATATATATTTGTGGAAAAGGCTCCCTCTTGTAGCCTATAGTATATTACACTCGTATACTAAACATGTAAAGGTATTGAAATCGGAGTACCGATTCATGATAGATCAATCGGTACTCGGTAGTACAGATGTAATTCATTTGGTACCCTTAAAAGTACAGAGTTCGGTACCCAACCCTATAGTTGCTGCTCCACTGTCCAGTTCAGCACCATGGACAGGGAAATTGACTCCTCTCGTCACTTTGTGTGAGCATGCAGTGAAAACTTGTCTTGTTTTTTATTTTTTATTTATTAGTTCATTAGTCTCCATAAACTCAATGAGTCGAGATCTCATTTGATCCCGAAATGCTTTCTCCGAGAGCAAAGAGGGGTTGAAGTGCCAACTGTAGCGCATTTGTGGCAGTGCCAGCTTTACCAACATAGTGATTGGAGCATGATCGGAAATAAGGATGCTATGATATTTTGTTTGCAGCACGCTAGAGATAAATTTAGCATCGACCAGAAAATAGTCTATTCTTGTATACGATTTGTGGACGTGGGAAAAGAACGAATAATCCCTGTCTGTAGGGTGCTGCAATCTCCATATGTCAACTATGTTCAAAGAACGCATTCAATTGTTTAGTACTCCAACGGAATTACACTCAAACACATTTACAGTACTTTCACATCTTCCCACATAATGAAGACATGCAGGTCCAGCTCTGGTCTGCGTCCACTTGTTTCCATTCTCGGTTTTGATCAATGAGTATTAATTGTCCCCCATTAGGAGATCAGTCAAAGAAAAAGGCTAACATTTCCAGGGCCTATTAAGTACTGTTAGTTAGAGAGAAACACCTTTACTATCCAATGTGATTTTTAACACCACCTGGACTCCTGGAGATAGAGTGATGATACATTATCATGGAGGTCACAGTGTGTGAGGTATAGTGATGATATAATCATGGAGGTCACAGTGTGTAAGGTATATTGATGATATTATCATGGAAGTCACAGTGTAAGGTATATTGATGATATATTATCATGGAAGTCACAGTGTAAGGTATAGTGATGGTATATTATCATGGAGGTCACAGTGTTAAGATATAAGGTTTTTCGTGCAACGCCCCACTACTCTATGCTTCATCGCAGGTTCTTTGTGTTTTTTTTTATCCACTTTTTCTCCTCCTGTTTTTCTCTGATTTTCTCCCATCCCAATTTAGTCGTTATGCCAATTCCCCCCTCCCCTTCCTGGTCGTTGCTTGCATGTGCCCTCCACTGGTCGGTCTAGGGAGTCCTGAAGTCTATCAGATGCTTCCTCCATCACATAGGAGACAGCCAGCAACCTCTTTTCACCTGCCAGCGCAGACTCTCATTGGTGAAGTGTAACGCGTGGGAGATCACACTACCTTCACCATATCCCTTCTTTGCTGTGCAGGCGCCCTGACCGACCTGTAGGAGTCGCTGAGAATACGACCAGAATACCATCCCACCGGCTTCCCTCCCGCTGACTCTGCCAATTGAGCCAGTATGACGACCGGCCAAGCCGGAGGCAACGCTGACAGCCGGATTCGATACCGGTGTCTCTTGCGTTGGTGACGCGCTTAGACCGCTGCGCCACCGAGCCACCCATAGGTTCTTTGTGTTTGTAAATTTTTCACCAACCCTAAAGGTCTACTGTTGGAACACTAATGAATCGGATCAGTACAAGGTACCGGATGATACTAAAAAGTAAGTACACAACAGTGTAGTGAAAAATGGTATTGGGGCATCCTTACTCCATTGGTTGTTAGCCCCGCCAAGGAAGATGGTTTTTATTTTATGTTTATGTAGACACCTGAATATGTCTAACAATAATTCAATGTGTCTAACCTAATTCCTTTTACTCTACTGTGCCCACTGACCCCTCTTGATCCTCCATATTCTAACATTGACAGTGAATAGTGGAGCATGCCCTGGAGTGCCGCCAGGGGGAGCTGGTGAGACGTTGGGCAAGGGAGGAGACCAGGTGAAGAAGGATGGACTGGAGGTGCGATGCAGACAGCGGAGCGCCCTCTTCGTCGTTTTCCAAAGAAGGAAGAGGTTGTGTGGAGCAGGAGCTCCGGACATCAAGCACGCGGGATATAAACCCAGTTACGAAGCGGGTTATTAATGGAATATGCGATAGCTTAGCTTTCAGTTAATGCTAAAGGAGACATTGTGAACGAAGAAGCAGACAAGCTACTGTCGAAGAGTGTGTTAGATACTGCACACGTTGCGTTTTAGCTAAAGTATAGGCGTCAGGACAGGGGGTTGCTTGATCCACAGCTTAGCTTCAGTTAGGCCTAGGGCACAGTTTAGTCCGCGTGTCGCTTCCCCTCTCCAGCCGAGCAGTGGATCACTCAACGGACGTTGCGGCACTGCACGCACCTCCAGCAGTCACCTGCCTAACATCCACCCAGCCCTGCCTCCTGGTACCACGGGACCTCTCGACGGCCATCTCACCACACGGACGTTCGGTGGTGGGAGCAGGCCCGCCTTTGGTTAAGTACACTCGAGCCAGTTACAGTGAGCGCTCCGAGTGCTGGAACTTTATCGGTAGACATTCTCTTTGTGCGGCGCGGGCCCTTTTACAGGGGAAGAGAAGCAGTACTTTGAACTGACACTGGTAGCAGTGATTAGGGGCGCCCCGACATTGATTATTTTGGGGAAGCCGGCTATAGATAGGACTTTTGTTTTCAATGTGGGCCCACTGTCTTTTGGTTGAATGTGGTGTGATAACGTGTGTTCTTTTATAAAATTCCCATTTAGTAGCCCCGTACCCCTCTCCCTCTTTCTCCCCTCTCTCCCCACCTACGGGTGCATGAACAGGTATTTCAACCCTTAAAGGGACGGGTGTCATTACTGTATCTTGACTAGTGTGGGAAGAGCTTTGGTTCCCTACCGTAGAGTGAGAGCACTAGGTGCCTAGCATTTTAACCCTTAAAGGGACGGGTTCCATTACTGTGTATTGACCGGTGTGGGAAGAGCCGTATTCATTGGGTTGTGTAAGCGGGAAGAGCTTTAGTCCTTGGGCCTTGTGTAAGCGGGAAGAGCTTTGCTCATTGTGCCTTGTGTAAAAACCATATAATTTCTTCAGTAAAGAACACTGAATGGGAGCACTGTGTGTGTGTCTGTTACTGTGTCTGGTGTATTAACCCCTTTCTGCCCGGGTAATGCATTTTATTGTTTAACCCTTTCCCCACCCCCTGCCTAAGCATCATTGGGACAGGTCTCTGCTCATCAGCAAGGAAAGGTACTGCTTTGGGGAGAAAGGATATCATCTATCACTACTGCCACCGGGTGTGGGAGGGTGCGGGTAGTATTAGGAGAAGTGTGGGTGTGTGGGGAATTACTGCGAGCCGCCCTGGAGGGCAAGAAGGACCAGCGCACCACCCCTAGGTTAGTAAATCCTAGGCCCCATCCACTCCCTCTGCTAAAGCTCCACTCTAATACTACTGCACTACAGTCGGGGATTCAGCCGGACTCAGATCTGCTGCATTCCCACTACCTGGTGACAGGGTACATCTACTCTCATAAAGCAGGGATAATCCACCCTGCTACATTTAGGAAGAAACCTATTGATTTCGGTGACCCCATGACCTTTCCTCTAGAGCAGGGGTTTTCAAAAGACTGAGACAGTGAGCTTCCTTTCAAACAAACACTGACATACCCTTCCCTCCACACATCTGGCCTTTTCTTCCCTTTCAAGCATGCATACACACACACACACACACACACGCACGCACGCATGCACGCACGCACGCACACACACACACACAAATACAGACAGAAAGACGCGTGCACAAACACAGGATGTGAGGGCTGTGTGTGTGTGTGTGTGGGTCATGAGCAGATAACAGGGACTCTTAAAGTTATCCGTGAAATGGACAACCACTAGACTGCTTACGCAGATATTTTAGGAGAGGGGAAAAATTAAACAACAGAAAACAACATTTACAGGTGGAACTCTCAAAGTGAGTAATTAAGAAAATAAATCAAGTCCCAAAAAACAGGACTACTCTCAATAAAGAGGTATAGTATAAAAGTAAATAAGCCACAAGGACACCTCCTAATAAAGGAGTTTATATTGGAAAAAGTAAAACAATAAACCTCCACTAAGGGAGTTTATGTGTAGAATCACGTGAGTAGCCTAAAATAAGAATGACTACCATAAAGCTCAATTCTGAATCAGAGATCAGACTACACTTCAATATAATGAGCGTGACCAAAAGGACAGCCAACACTAGGAAATGAAAAAGCAGTTGACACTGCGATCTCCAAACTTAAATAGACTCCACATGGCCATAGGCACAGCTGCACTGCATCAGGTGCAATCAAGCCCACACACCTGCCGACCCATGAGGCAATTAACCACAGGGAACAGGGATTGACAGCTATCCCTCGCAGAGAGGTGAAATAAAGCAAAAATAGACAGCTGTCCCTCACAGAAAGGTGAAATAAGGCAAAAACCATGACACAGGATTGTGCCGGTTAAACGTTGAGCCTAATCTACTGAGCAAATTTGTGCAGCCTCCTTAACCCTTTCACTGCCACACGACAAAGTGTTAACCCTTTCACTACCACACTACAGAAGGTTAACCCCTTCACTACCAAATCAAGCCAAGCTTTTAAATCCCTGCTTAAGACCCATCTTTTCTCTCTCTCCTTCAACCTACCCTGATCTCACCTGGTCGGGAACTGACCCTTAGATTAATCTGTCTAGTTTAGTTAGGATGTCTATTTGCTCCCATGTCTGCTTTTCTGCAGACATATATGCTTACCACTTGTATCTATTGCTATGTCCGCCCATCACAATCACGCGAACTGTCTAACGCCTGTCCCGTCTCCCTGTCTCCCTGTGAGTGGCTGTCTCGGAGTGATGACCAGAGTGTTGGACGTCCCGTGATGATGACCGGGAGGATGCGACCCTTTCTGCGCCGCCCCTTTGCCTCAAATAGATCCAGAGTGTTGGACGTCCCATGATGATGACCGGGAGGATGCAACCCTCTCTGCGCTGCCCCTTTGCCTCAAATAGATCCGCTATCAGCTCTATCTTTAATCTTTCAAAATGTTCAGTTGCTATCGCATGCACTTATCTGTGTTTCATTACACATATGAGTGCATGCTTACCAACTGTTCGCCTGTTTTATTGCAACACTACTATCACCGACATCTAAGAAGGGAGATCCCCCCTTGAATGGCCCTTCTAAGGTTTCTCTCCTCCACATTGACTGTGGTGCATTTTTTCCTATTGCTAGGTTTTAGTGAGTTTTTCCTTACTTTCGTGTGAGTATGTCTGGGAGTGTTGCATTTATTTTACATTTTTTGGACTTTATGGTGTTTTTGTTTTGTTCTTGACTTATTGTGATGTTTCTTCTTGACTTGTTTAAAGAACACGTGTCCGGCCCATGGGGACATTAACATTGTCGGGCCTTACAAATTAATTTGATTTGATTTGAGTGAATCCTTTCAAAATAGTTTAACTTGGTCAAAGGCCACAATGTAGTCTATTCAGTCACTATTTAAACATGTCACTCAACAGTAGACATTTTATTTCAACAAGCCAATATTTATTATTCATGTTTTTGCTTAAATTTAATGTATTTCTATATTGTGCATGAACAGAAACAGCACTGCAGATGCCTGAATACCTGGGCACAATAGCTTTTTATTTGAGTAGCAGAAAGTCGATTCAGTTCAGTAAGGACCTAAAAAGAAATACCTGGGCACAATAGTCTTCTATTTGAGTGACAGAAAATATACTCAAATCCATGATTTCTGCCAGAAGTTAAATAACCACCTCACGCACGTTTATTGAATATTACAGTGTCACACAGAGCACACTCACTCACTCACTCACTCACTCACTCACTCACTCACTCACTCACTCACTCACTCACTCACTCACTCACTCACTCACTCACTCACTCACTCACTCACTCACTCACTCACTCACTCACTCACTCACTCATGACTCCCAAGGTGCAGCGAGTGTAGCCCAGTTCCAGCCAAGCAGTTCTATGGTTTCAGCTTCTCTTCACTTTGAAGTGTCCTCAGTAAAAGGTTAGTAGAATTGACTACTTTAGCCACCAGATGGTGAGTACAATTATAGGCAAAAGCTGTTTAATGCTGAAAACACTGCATTACTCCCATAGCAAGAGTGAACTGGCAATCACACAGTTATTTTGTAATACAGTAATACCATTACCACCAGTAATACAATCCAAAGAAAGAGAAACTATGCTTTTTATTTTCTTTCACTTGAATGTATTTTATGTTTACCAATTTTATGAGGCCTGTCTCACACTTTGAAAAACCTCTGCTCTGGAGCCACCAGCAGGCCAAATGACATCATCGTCAGTTTCCAAAAGGCCATATGTAGGCCATCCGTTAAACAATCACAAAATTTGCTATGAACATTCATGACCCCCGGAGGAAGAAACCTATCGATTCTGGTGACCACATGACCTACTGTAATACCACCACCATGCCAAACTGAAAGGTTATGGCCAGATTCCCATACAATTTGCTGTGAAAATCCATGACCCCTAGAAGAAGGAACCTACGGTGAGCCTATGACCTTTCCTATAGCACCACCATCAGGTTGAATCTTTAATTTTCAAAATACCTCCTGATCTGTTAGTCGTACAGTCAAAAAGGGTGAACAGGACAACACATAAAACTCTTGACTTGACTTGATCTACCATAGGGACCTAAGTCCACCATGTTGGATTTACTGGCATTTCGTGCTTTTCCCTACTCCTCTTCTTCACCTGATTCTCGTGAAATTAGCTGTATGGCATCTCAGGACCAACGTGTTTAAATGTGTTACTTACATATGTTACATGTCTGATCATCACACATCATCCTGACAACGGAACGATGATCAAAGTTAGAAAATCAGCAAAGAACCTCTAACCTCTAACATTTTGGGAAATTAGCCAACATTTTGGGAAATTAGCTTACCGTCTTCTCCAGAGAGAGACAAGAAGATAGATACCCGCTTCCTCTCTGTGCGTTCAGTAGACAGCTATCTGGCTGCACGTTAGCCTAGCTTAGCACAATGAATGGAAGCGGACAGTGCCGGTTAGCCTAGGCATTGTCCAACTAACACCTCTCCCGAAGGCTAACCAGCACTGTCCGCTTCCATTCATTGTGCTAAGCTAGGGTAACGTGCAGCCAGAATGCACAGAGAGGAAACTGGTATCTATCTTCTTGTCTCTCTCGCAGTCAGTTGGTGTGCCAGGGCTGCGTCTATACTTTCCGTAGCCGCATTTCTGGCAAGACGCTCTCTGATTGGCCGACGCCTGTTTCTACACTGGTTAAGCTTAGACACTCTTTCGAAGTTGGTTAAGCTTAGAATTTGTCTTAGAGCATGGCGATAGAACGTCAGGTAGTTTGCAGGCTGTTCGACGCGGAAATGGGCAAAGACAGAGCTTGTCACGCGATTGGGCAACAGTGACCAATCAGAGAGCGTCTGCCAGAAATGCGGCTACGGAAAGTATAGATGCGCCAGGGCTTCCCGCAGGGTCATAAAAAGTCTTAAATGTAATCATCTGAATTAAATATAATTTTGATAGGTCTTTAAAGTGTATTGGATTAGGAAGTTACCTCTATGTTGCGATAGATTCTCTCTATCTTGTTTAGTAAGTTAGTTAGCAACGTTTATTTGTATAGCACCTTTAGCTAACAGTAGCAAGTAAAAACGGATTAAAACAAGCTAAAGTTGAACTAGTTGAAACAGAACAGAAAGACATGACCACACACACGATAAAAGATACAATAATGATAAATGACACCATTTGATTCTTTTTTTTATAAATGTTTATTATTTAAAAAATTTTAACATACATAGAACAAGACATCACAATACAGTAGACTTAATAACAGAGACACTAACAACAATAGCACTAAAAATAATAACAACAATAATGACAGTACGAATAATAAAGACATAATATAAACTATAAAAGTACATTAACAGACATGACAAAAGACAAACAACAGAGACATGGCTCAAATAGTTTCACATGTTGTACGATGTATAAAACAGCAAAAGTGGCGATTAGGGAGTCGGCTCCTGGCCAATGATAGCACCCAGTGGACCAATATAGACTGTGTGTGTGTGGAATGTGTATATGACGCCATTAGTTAATTAAAAGCCTGTCTGAATAGAAATGTATGTATCTGGCTTTTAAAAGAATGACAGGATTCTGCAGATCGCAATGCTAAGGGAAGGGTGTTCCATAAAAGTGATGCTTTAAAAGCACGATCACCTCTGGTTTTTAGACGGGTTTCGAATGACTAATAATGTGACTAATAATTATTGTTGGGATGACCTGAGAGCCCGACTGGTAGACTGGCAGCCTGGTAGACTGGTAGCCTGGTAGACTGGTAGACTGATTTGATTCAAACAGGTAAAAAAGAGCGCTGCAATAATCTAACCGAGAGGGGACAAAAGCATGGATAAAAAAGGAACAATACAATTGGATATCATCCGCATAGAAATGATAAGAAATGTCCTCAAAGCAGCTGATGGTCTGACCCAGAGGGAGCATTATATAAACAAAACAACATCGGTACCAGAGGAAACGTCTGTTTCCAGTACGGTAAGAGGTCAAATCAGCCCCCATTCCAACAATTCGTATGGAATTATTTCTTTCATAGTAATTTTCCTTTATACTTTTGTGCCAGCATGGCCATGAAATAGATATTAATTCATATTCAAAAGGTCTTAAAAAGTCTTAAATTGAACTTAAGTTGAAACCTGCAGGAACCCTGGCGTGTGCACATATGGCAGTTTTGTCAATGACATGATTGACGTGGTGTTATACTCCGAGCTCTTTGGTATTACCACCATTGTTGATGCATAATGAATGAATGATCATTGCATTTATATAGCGCTTTTCTAGATACTCAAAGCGCTTTACAATGGAGGGTGGAAATTGCCTCCTTCACCACGAATTACCATACAACATGGATTTACAGCCTAGGTCTGTAACAATTTAGGCAACTCTCTTCCATCGTCTACCCAGTGTGTGAGTGTGGAAGTAGTGGTAAAGTGGGGGGATTGTTAAGCCTTTGTGGAGCTCTACATTCTACTGAGTGCATGCTGAGTTAGTTGTTGAATGAATGAATAGAATGAATGAATGAATGAATGAATGAATGAATGAATGAATGAATGAATGAATGAATGAATGAATGAATGAATGCTTGAATGAATGAATGATCTGGGTGCTAGTGAAACACACAACAACAACAACAACAACAACAACAACAACAACAACAACAACAACAACAACAACAACAACAACAACAATGAGACACGCAACAATACACACAGTATTAACTCATTCACTGCCAACGATGAGTATACTCGTTATTGGGCGCCAATCGTTGAACGCCAACAACGAGTATACTCGTTATTTGATCGTTATTTCTTTTATTCAATATTTCTATTCATTACAGGCACACAGACTCGGGGTTAACATGGGGAATCAGCCTGAGAATGTAAAAGTGCAATACCAGCCGCATCACGCTAGACGGCGGTATCGAGCACCCTTTGTACCCTCGTATCTTCTTCTGTGGGACGGCCAAATGTCTCCGGTTTCATGTTTCCTTGTCGGGCGAGGGCAGCCGTTCTGCCGGTTCCATTGAAGCACGTCAAATATTCCTGATCCATATCCATATCAATTATGCCGTGGGCCAAATGGACATTGGATGTACCAGATGGCGATCAAACAATTGGAATATTATTTTTGGAATACTCCCGATCACAGGTAAGAAGGATCTGACGTCAATTTTAGCTTGATCCTGCAATGCTTTTACACCGATCGGGCTGATAACCGTTTTTAGTGTTCAATACGAATGCCGTTACTGACAATCAAATAATCAGAAACGACCCCCCCCCCCTTTCATGGATTCATGATGGAACATAATACCTATGATATAGATTTGATTTCGGGATAGTAGCGTGTACAGGCAAGAAATGGCAACGTCTATAATGGAATCGACGTATACGGCTATAACTCAGCATTTCATGAATTACCCTAGACCGCTCTAAAACCATACTTATATACACCACGGTATAACACGGGAACGTATGGATGGAAACATTTATTATTTTTCACATATTGAACGATAGATAGGTGATGTCAAATGGGCCATAGTATTGTATCCATAGCTATAATATAGAATATAGTTATAGCTCTACAAACAAGGTGACTCAATCCTATTTTTTTAAGCGTGGCAATGCTACCACAGGGCCATTGCTAATCCCCGGCAGTCAATGAGTTAATAATATAAAAACAGATCATAATATAGAAACAATTTAACGGGTGATCGCAGTGCCTGTGCAATATTTGCAGTGCAAATACAAAATAAACTCACTATTACACTATGCTATACGTTGTATGCAAACATGTGCACAATTCCACAGGATATTCCAAGTCCTATCACATGGGAGAGTATTTTTTAGCAGCATGTTATGTTCAAGTGAGCGATCATGTTATGTTTTCAAGTAAATTATTTTGATGAACAATGATTTCAAACCTTATAATGTTTGTAAATTGGAATCTTGCTTACTGTACATTCATAGATAAAGACAGTTCATTTGTTAATTTTGTTAATGTCTGTTCCCATCTTGGGTTGTACAATAATTGTTGCAAAAAGAAAAAATCTGGTATAAACCACATCCACTTCCAATCTTTTATCCAGATACAGATACAGATACATACAGATAAAGATGTCTCTGCACACCCCTACTAGGTGGTTGAAGTGGCTATGTATTTGTTTCACTGTTGTAGAAAATACCCTGCATTATGTGTGTGAAGACGCAATCACGTTGTGTTTGTTCTAGGCATGTGTCTGGTATCTCAAGGAGGCTGACCAAGCTGGTCGCAGCCATTTGAGATTATAACAGTGAAAGTTAGTGGTATTGAAGCATTGATGGTCTCAATTTGTTCTGTACATACGGTAGGTAATCTATGTCATGAAGCTAACATTAAATAAGCTTGCTAGTTGCCGTATCCCTTTGACATCCAAACAGAAATAGAAATAGCATTGTTAACCTCAGTCAATGTTGGTTGTAATTTCATCTGAATAGCATGCTGATGATTCCTTGCCTTGTATGCTTTGTGACTAGACAAGACAACATACTGTGGGCTAAATATTGAGTTGAATGAATTAATGAAACATTCACTCACGATTAGCGCAATTAACGTTTCTTCTATTCTAAAAGATTTAGGCCTACTCTGTAAAAAGTTCACAAAAAGTTCAAAAAGTGCCTGACCTTTACGAGTGCAAATACAGGGGCTGTCCAATTTTTTTAACTGACTTCTATGGTTCATCATTGCAAGGGTTCAATTGTGCAAATGAGGCACTTCTGCGTTGGAAGTTCAGAATACATCATATACTGTACAGTATGTACACAGACAGACAGACAGTCTGTTACTGTGCTACATGGCTTCCACTGGGTCCAGCCTAGTAACAGGGACATTGATTGCCATTGTCCACCACAGAACCTGGCATGGGCTGGTGTCTGAGGGAAGCATGTGCAAAAGTTGTCTATATTTAGGATTTGTAATTAAGATATCCTGCTGACTGCAGTGCGTGCCCTTTGGCATGGCACCCTCTGAGATCTTACACATGGACATAATGACATGGCATGCCGACTGGGCGCGGTGCCCGCTGCCCATCGCCCCCAGTCACGGGTAAGGGGGAATCGTTCTGTCGGGCACCACTGGCGCCGGCCATGCCCGTAAGATCTCACATATGGCCAGAATGGCGAGGCAGATGACGGGCACTGTTGACCCGGTCTATGCAATTTGCAGCCATGTGTTAGTCTGTGTGTGTGTGTGTGTGTGTGAGGGGAATCCATTTGAGAGACATGGGGAGGAAGAGCACAGTGACAGGATAATCCCAGACCGGTTCCATGTGGATTCCTTGGCGTACTGCAATCAGCCACCCCGCCCCTCCAGATTGAGATGGAGATGGGGACGGGTCAAAGTGACCTCGACACCCATCTTGCCGAGGACCTCCCGCGGCCTCCCCATCAGGTACGATAACCCTAACGATTTTCCCGTAAAATATTCCAGAGTAGACGGATTGCGCAATGTCACACCTCTGTACCCACAGGGATTTACTACTGGCAGGTCAATTAACATTTACCACTTTATACGTCGTTTCACCAGAGATCTAGTTCAATAGGTGTGGCCCAACAACCGTATAACATTAGCGGGATGAAGATGTATCAGACACAGCATCCAAATGTGAGAGGAAAAGAGAAGTACACAGGGGTAAATAGAGAGAGGCAAAGAGACAACAAAATTCAGAGAGAGAGAGAGAGAGAGAGAGAGAGAGAGAGAGAGAGAGAGAGAGAGAGAGAGAGAGAGAGAGAGAGAGAGAGAGAAATAAAATGACTAAATTATTGATCAGAGCAGATTGATTAGCACATAACAAAGAGTGTGTTAGGTGTGGCTTCTCCTGTCGAACACAGCTGTCAACCCCCTGACAGGGCCGCTCCACTACTGAGGCCGCGCCACAGGAAGCACGCCGGCTCTTATTCCTGTCAGGAAGCCCTGAGCAAAGCAGACACTCGCCTTTCAAACTCATTAGGCCGCCTTGACATGATGAACTCACCAAAGGCACCGTAATAGGGCGCGCGAGAGGAGAGGCACGGATCGCAGACGTTCACCGATTCCTTACGCACATTTGGGGGGCGTGTCACCCAGGACAGTTGTGGCAGCTAACTGTGGGTGTTTTGGGACGTGACTTCCAAGGTTTGAGACACGTTGACAGCTCCCACCACACACACCGCACACCACACGCATGTACGTACACATCGTTCCCATCCACACATGCAGTCACACACAGGGGTGGTGACAAATTGCACATGCACACACACATCCACACACAAAACCCTGTCTCCGATTCTCTCCCCGCACACAAACACACACGCACACACACATGCACACACACGTGCACTTCCACCACAGACTCCTACTGCATACAGAAAAGGCTCTCAGGGGCAGCATGCATTCATGAGCCCAGTCTGTGATGAAGAGAGGATGATGAGGAGAGAGAGAGAGAGAGAGAGAGAGAGAGAGAGAGAGAGAGAGAGAGAGAGAGAGAGAGAGAGAGAGAGAGAGAGATGAAAGCTCTTGAGGAGGTGAAGGAGAGGCCGATGGCCCATTATGCCATAATTACAGAGCAATAGCAACACGTTCTACCTTACCTCAATAACAGTACCTGTAGGCATGCATTACATCTTAGTATAGAATCTGGATCAATTCTAACAGACATTTATGTAAATCTGGAGAATAGTCCTGTTACTCAATGGGGTCTGTCCAATGATTAGGCGTCCATATTGATAATGCACCGCACCCGTAGACACCTGCTAAAATGTGGATCTGTATGGCCTTGACAGGAAATCGTAGGGAATCTGCCGAGGGTATCTGTTGTTGTGCTAAGCTGTTACAGTGTGAGAAGAATAGGGCCCGGCTTGATAGGCTTTCACATCCAAAATTGGCTATGCCTTGTGTCTGTGAGTAGTTTTCTTTGCGCGCTTATCACAATAATACAGGATGATAATCGCCTGTTATCTCGATCCCCAAACCCCTTATTTCAACAGAGGTTATTAGAGAGCAGCTAGCCATATAGCTCCGCCAAATTCCATACACACACACACACACACACACACACACACACACACACACACACACATACACGTGCACTCTCAGATGGAGTATGAAATAAGATGCCTCTCAACTATTTAATAACCCAATTTACACATGGTGATGAAAACATATTCCCACTTACCTTCCCATCTAAAATGTGATACGTTAAACTCGAGCAGTTTGAAATAATGAACGAGACGGGACATCAATACTAATAAAGGAGGCTTTCGCAATACCTATCTATATTATCTTATCTTATCTTATACATATCTATCTATCTATCTTATCTTATACCTATCTATCTTATCTTATACCTATCTATCTTATATTATACCTATCTATCTTATCTTATCTTATACCTATCTATCCTATCTTATCTTATCTTATCTTATACCTATCTATCTTATCTTATCTTATACCTATATATCTTATCCTATCTTATCTTATACCGACAGTGTCCTCTTGTGGATGGAGGGATTCTAAAAGACGTCCCGCATGTTTTGTGCCCGAGTCCAACTGTCCCGGATTAGTGTCGACTTGCCAGGATGACATGACGGCTGCCAGACACAATTGTGGCCGGCTGTCTCAAGGAGACAGCAGGATTAGCGTGGTGCATGAGGAGCTTTAGGGTGGGGATTGATAGAGAGAGCCAAATTCATTGTCCCCACATTTGGTGTATACTGTGGAGTTATTCCATACGAATATTAACAATAAAATATAACGGTAGTATCCCCGTCTTGTTGTTTTGTTGCAAACACTGATTAGGCTACTATGTGAATATTACAGTGAATCACGATAGAAATGTAGCATTTCTAATGTAAAACCTATAGTGATTCACCATGAATATAATATTCCACTATGGCAATACTATGGTGGATCACTACAGTGTCTCTGTTGTAAATTCCCCATTATTTTGTTATGCTGGGTTTTATTATTTCCAGTCAGGCACTTCTTTGGACAGCCCAGGGGTCCTAGTGTGCTGTTAGATGCATGTGGTGTCTTGCCAGGACGCGTCTATATTAAAGGCAGCCCAAGAGTGCTTCCGCATTCCCCTGATTGGCCCCGGTAACACACGCAATGCGCATTTTCTTTTTTGCCACTCACTAATCGTGAATACATATTTATCCAAATGAGGACCAGATTCACTCATAACGCCATAACGTTATTTCGCGAGCCCAGCTGTCAGAAACTGTACATTGTAAAGTTAACATAGCCCAGCTGTCAACTGTACATTGTAACGTTATGTTATTTCGGGCGTTTTATTCATGTTATTTGTGTATTCTAGCAGTGTTTTAGAGGTTATTTTGTTACAGTATACCTTTATCTGCACTGAAACATACATTTCTACAGTACATGCAGTTGTTGAGGTAGATAACCGTGATTATGTTTATTTATTTATCTATCTCTCTGTGAGCAAAACCTATTAATATTACATATGTGTTGGCGGAATCGCGTCAATGTTTGTTATGAATAAAACACCCGAAATAACATAACGTTACAAAGTACAGTTGACAGCTGGGCTGTGTTAACGTTACAATGTACAGTCACGCGAAATAACTTTATGAATGCCCGAAATAACATAGCATTACAAAGTACAGTTGACAGCTGGGCTGTGTTAACATTACAATGTACAGTCACGCGAAATAACGTTATGAATGCCAGAAATAACATAACGTTACAAAGTACAGTTGACAGCTGGGCTGTGTTAACGTTACAATGTACAGTCGCGCGAAATAACGTTATGAATGCCCGAAATAACATAACATTACAAAGTACAGTTGACAGCTGGGCTGTGTTAACGTTACAATGTACAGTCGCGCGAAATAACGGTATGAATGCCCGAAATAACATAACGTCACAAAGTACAGTTGACAGCTAAACGCCCGAAATAACATAACATTACAATGTACAGTTGACAGCTGGGCTGTGGCTGTGTTAACGTTACAATGTACAGTTTCTGACAGCTGGGCTCGCGAAATAACGTTATGGCGTTATGAGTGAATCTGGTCCTCGTTTGGATAAATATGTATTCCATTTCCGTGATTAGTGAGTGGCAAAAAAGAAAATGCGCATTGCGTGCGTTACCGGGGCCAATCAGGCGAATGCGGAAGCACTCTTGGGCTGCCTTTAATATGGACGCTGCCAGGACATGTTACAATGCTGTCACATCAGAGATAATAATAATAACTAGACAATTCCGCGCGGGGGAAATTGTGAAAGTGTGGGTGACGCCTGTGCACCGCCGGCCAACGGGGGAGAGGGTCTCTCGCGAGTCTCTATGACAAACGGTTCAAAGGATACAAAAAGGGGGCGCGGCCTAAGGATCGGGGGAGTGGTCAACATAGACCAATCAAAGAGGATATCCCTACTGAGTGCAATGACACAACCCGCAACACTATTACACAATATTACACTATTACACACTATTACACACTATTACACACTATTACACACTATTACACTATTACACACTATTACACTATTACACACTATTACACACTATTACACTATTACACTATTACACTATTACACACTATAACACTATTACACACTATTACACTATTACACTATTACACACTATTACACAATATTACACTATTACACACTATTACACTATTACACACTATTACACTATTACACACTATAACACTATTACACACTATTACACTATTACACACTATTACACTATTACACTATTACACACTATTACACTATTACACTATTACACTATTACACACTATTACACTATTACACACTATTACACTATTACACACTATTACACTATTACACTATTACACACTATTACACTATTACACTATTACACACTATTACACACTATTACACTATTACACACTTTTACACTATTACACACTATTACACTATTACACACTATTACACTATTACACACTATTACACTATTACACTATTACACTATTACACACTATAACACTATTACACTATTACACTATTACACACTATTACACTATTACACTATTACACTATTACACACTATTACACTATTACACACTATTACACTATTACACACTATTACACTATTACACACTATTACACTATTACACACTATTACACTATTACACACTATTACACTATTACACTATTACACACTATTACACTATTACACTATTACACACTATTACACTATTACACTATTACACACTATTACACTATTACACACTATTACACTATTACACTATTACACACTATTACACTATTACACACTATTACACTATTACACTATTACACACTATTACACTATTACACACTATTACACTATTACACACTATTACACTATTACACTATTACACACTATTACACTATTACACACTATTACACTATTACACACTATTACACTATTACACTATTACACACTATTACACTATTACACTATTACACAATATTACACTATTACACACTATTACACTATTACACACTATTACACTATTACACACTATTACACTATTACACTATTACACACTATTACACTATTACACACTATTACACTATTACACACTATTACACTATTACACACTATTACACTATTACACTATTACACACTATTACACTATTAGACACTATTACACTATTACACACTATTACACTATTACACTATTACACACTATTACACTATTACACTATTACACTATTACACACTATTACACTATTACACTATTACACACTATTACACTATTACACACTATTACACTATTACACTATTACACACTATTACACTATTACACTATTACACACTATTACACTATTACACTATTACACACTTTTACACTATTACACACTATTACACTATTACACACTATTACACTATTACACACTATTACACTATTACACTATTACACTATTACACACTATAACACTATTACACTATTACACTATTACACACTATTACACTATTACACTATTACACTATTACACACTATTACACTATTACACACTATTACACTATTACACACTATTACACTATTACACACTATTACACTATTACACACTATTACACTATTACACACTATTACACTATTACACACTATTACACTATTACACACTATTACACTATTACACTATTACACACTATTACACTATTACACTATTACACACTATTACACTATTACACTATTACACACTATTACACTATTACACACTATTACACTATTACACTATTACACACTATTACACTATTACACACTATTACACTATTACACTATTACACACTATTACACTATTACACACTATTACACTATTACACACTATTACACTATTACACTATTACACACTATTACACTATTACACACTATTACACTATTACACACTATTACACTATTACACTATTACACACTATTACACTATTACACTATTACACACTATTACACTATTACACACTATTACACTATTACACACTATTACACTATTACACACTATTACACTATTACACTATTACACACTATTACACTATTACACACTATTACACTATTACACACTATTACACTATTACACACTATTACACTATTACACTATTACACACTATTACACTATTAGACACTATTACACTATTACACACTATTACACTATTACACTATTACACACTATTACACACTATTACACTATTACACACTATTACACTATTACACTATTACACACTATTACACACTATTACACTATTACACACTATTACACTATTACACTATTACACACTATTACACTATTACACACTATTACACTATTACACTATTACACACTATTACACTATTACACACTATTACACTATTACACACTATTACACTATTACACTATTAGACACTATTACACACTATTACACTATTACACACTATTACACTATTACACACTATTACACTATTACACTATTACACACTATTACACTATTACACACTATTACACTATTACACTATTACACACTATTACACTATTACACACTATTACACTATTACACTATTACACACTATTACACTATTACACACTATTACACTATTACACACTATTACACTATTACACACTATTACACACTATTACACTATTACACTATTACACACTATTACACTATTACACTATTACACACTATTACACTATTACACTATTACACACTATTACACTATTACACACTATTACACTATTACACACTATTACACTATTACACTATTACACACTATTACACTATTACACACTATTACACTATTACACACTATTACACTATTACACACTATTACACTATTACACTATTACACACTATTACACTATTAGACACTATTACACTATTACACACTATTACACTATTACACTATTACACACTATTACACACTATTACACTATTACACACTATTACACTATTACACTATTACACACTATTACACACTATTACACTATTACACACTATTACACTATTACACTATTACACACTATTACACTATTACACACTATTACACTATTACACTATTACACACTATTACACACTATTACACTATTACACTATTACACACTATTACACTATTACACACTATTACACTATTACACTATTACACACTATTACACTATTACACACTATTACACTATTACACTATTACACACTATTACACTATTACACTATTACACTATTACACACTATTACACTATTACACACTATTACACTATTACACACTATTACACTATTACACACTATTACACTATTACACTATTACACTATTACACACTATTACACTATTACACACTATTACACTATTACACACTATTACACTATTACACTATTACACTATTACACACTATTACACTATTACACACTATTACACTATTACACTATTACACACTATTACACTATTACACTATTACACACTATTACACACTATTACACTATTACACACTATTACACTATTACACACTATTACACTATTACACACTATTACACTATTACACTATTACACACTATTACACTATTACACTATTACACACTATTACACTATTACACACTATTACACTATTACACTATTACACTATTACACACTATTACACTATTACACACTATTACACTATTACACACTATTACACTATTACACTATTACACACTATTACACTATTACACACTATTACACTATTACACTATTACACACTATTACACTATTACACTATTACACACTATTACACTATTACACACTATTACACTATTACACTATTACACACTATTACACTATTACACACTATTACACTATTACACACTATTACACTATTACACTATTACACACTATTACACTATTACACACTATTACACTATTACACACTATTACACGATTACACTATTACACACTATTACACTATTACACTATTACACACTATTACACTATTACACTATTACACACTATTACACTATTACACTATTACACACTACACTATTACACTATTACACTATTACACACTATTACACTATTACACACTATTACACTATTACACTATTACACACTATTACACTATTACACTATTACACACTAGTACACTATTACACACTATTACACTATTACACTATTACACACTATTACACTATTACACACTATTACACTATTACACTATTACACTATTACACACTATTACACTATTACACTATTACACACTATTACACTATTACACTATTACACACTATTACACTATTACACACTATTACAATATTACACTATTACACACTATTACACTATTACACACTATTACACTATTACACTATTACACACTATTACACTATTACACACTATTACACTATTACACACTATTACACTATTACACTATTACACTATTACACACTATTACACTATTAGACACTATTACACTATTACACACTATTACACTATTACACTATTACACACTATTACACAATATTACACTATTACACACTATTACACTATTACACTATTACACACTATTACACTATTACACACTATTACACTATTACACTATTACACAATATTACACTATTACACACTATTACACTATTACACTATTACACACTATTACACACTATTACACTATTACACACTATTACACACTATTACACTATTACACACTATTACACTATTACACTATTACACACTATTACACTATTACACACTATTACACTATTACACCGAGTACAATGGCACAATCCGCAAGTCTCTACGACAAACGGTTCAAGAGATACACTGAGGGGGTGTGGCCTAAGGGGGCGTGGTCTAAGGATCGGGGGAGTGGTCAACATCGACCAATGAAAGGTGGTCAACATGGACCAATGAAAAATGAAAGAGGATATCCCTACTGAGTACAATGACACAACCCACAAGACAGAGGGCGCTGTCAGCAATTCAGTACTGCAACACAGTGATGGCCAATGATGGGTTAAGTGGATGATGTCATTGGCAGCTCAGCCACGAGCCACACAGCTGAACCAATCATGAGTGAGCCATGAGCCACACAGGTGAAGCAATCACTATGACTTGCATATTTTCTATTCAATGCATTTCTATGGAGGCAGATGCATGACTGCATTGTCACATTGATTAAAAGAAAACTATAAGAGATGAAGCGTTGTGACGCGCACATGAGCACTACAACGAGTAGGCGAAGGGTTGTGCGCGATATTGTGACATTCGTGCGATATTGTGGCACTCCTTCGGCGATCGGAACAGAAGGCTAAAAAATAGTGTGAAAAATGTGATTTCTAGAGTGCGATTGCATGGCGGTCAATGGGGAGGAGAACCTTCAAACAAATGGTCGTCAGTTGAGATAGAAATGTCCAATTCCATTTATTTTTCTTTTGTGAGCGGGATGACAGCCGTGTCATCGTTTTGATGTGTTTGTTTTATTTCTACGTCCAAAATTGAGATCACACTCGCAATTCACCCAAGGTAGGGGGAAAAAGATTATTTCAGCTGCTACACTCTAAAATGCAATGCATTCCCAATGGGACCGAAATTTTACCGTTTAAAGTCGATTCGTAGCCAGACGGTGCGGTGAAACTTTACGAGTTCGAATAGCAACTCGAGTTGGAGCAAGCCGGTCGTTTTGATACCTTTCACGTGTATGGGGCGCGAACGCTCTGGCACGAGTGTGTTGGCAAAATCGGTGGAATAAAGAATAATAAAAAGAGTATGGATATGTATAGTGTGGGTGGCAACCTGGCTTCGCCAGGTCACCCACACTAATAATAATAATACATTATATTTGGTGGCGCCAAGGTCACCCAAAAACAGCAAGGCAGTTAAAAGTCAAGGTTAAAAAATAAAACAAACAACAGGAAGTATAAAAAGGTTAAAATAACAAACAAAAAAAAGAGAGTGTGTTCGTGAAGAATAAACCATTCTCATTCTCAATACTTTTCATTCATTTATAGCTTTTATAAGGATGGAAAATCAAACCTGAAAACTCTCTGACCGGAGATGCCGTTCTGCATAAAGTGGTTCCAGCAAAAAACATTACAAACATTATATTTCCAATAGTCTCTGTAGTAAAACTATAGTGTGTATGAAAGAAAATCACAGGAATACTTTAAATACGTTTTTGTTGTATATGTCTTTATAGACACACTTTTTTTGATAAAAGCACTATATAAATGCAGTCTATTAACCATACTGTTTATACAGGGAGAAAAGAAACATGATTACTATAGCGTTTTTGAGCATTTGGAAAAGCGCTATATAAATCCGATGTATTATTATTATTAGGTATTTACTTTAGTTAATTTTCATATGATGTTGTATTTATTGTTATGTCTATCACATGAGCGATCACCAGTATACCACATCCCTTTAGTAGAAGGTCTACCGGTCCTAACCGATGGGAACAGAATAGAACACTACAATTATGCTAATGCTATGTTAAAGATTTTTCC
>NC_140166.1:202840250-202910064 GCF_963971535.1 Notolepis coatsorum
GGCCGGCCTGTCCTGCAGACCATACAGGTGGTCACCTGGGGGGAGGGGAGGGGGCAAAAAGGTGTCTGCAAAGATGATTGAATGCAGTCTGGTGAATACATTTCACAAGTTACAGTGTTTCTCTCAGATGTGAGCAATGTGGCGATTATAATTTTTTACTACGAGGGGGGGGGGGGGGGGGGGGGGGGGGGGCATTTTCAGGATCTCGCCTAGGACCCAACAGACCCACAGGCCGGTCCTGATCCTCCCAGAGGAAGGAGGAGGAGCACGCCGGAGAGCAAGGGCCATGGTGGCTCTATCTTACCACGGCCCCACTCAACACACACACCAATCAATCAACATCCCTGAGCCTCGGCTACGACCACTCCTTGGATGCAATTTGTCACAGGTCCTTAGGCACTGACATGCTTCTAAAAAGCTTAACAAATCTGGCTAAGACTAGGGGCTCGGATTTCCTTAGGAAGCGTTATCAAAATGATCTGCTGCATGTCCAAGAATGGCCATTGGTCACCGGCGAGGATGGACGGCGCAATTAGGTTCCATCATTAGGTTAATGGGAATGGAGGAGCGTACTAAATGGAATTACTTTTGTCACTTTGATGAAAAATGTGTTCCTTTTTCCAGAGAGTGAAATTCAATATGTTGTTCTTTTAAAGGAATAGCTCCCACGAAGTTCTGAATTTCCTTTCTTGGGGGGGGGTTCATGGGACACGCCCACACAGAGCCGTCTCAACGCCTGCTAAACACCTCTGCCTCTTAGAGAGCTAAAGTCTGTACCAAATGGAGACATCCACAAGCAGATTAGTTTGAAAGAAAATGCGTCTATAATTTTTTATTGCAGTATACCATTTATTATGCAGTGGTGTAATTATCAGAATGGTAAATGGACTATAGTTCTCTGTCTTTTCTACATACAAAAAACATACCTTTATGGCTGTGTTCATGATTGTTTCCATGGACACAGTGAATAAACAAAGCAGCACAAACACCGTGAAATTATAAAATTATTGCATTTTTTCACCAAATTTCTGGTTCTTATTCATAAAAGAGACTAACAAATAAGGGTGGAACAATAATATAATAATATAACAGATAAGTTTGACACCAGAAAGCCGTCCAACTCTCTGGGAGAAGGGTTTATATCTTAATTTAATGCCTTCCTAACTGCATTTGGGTCCACTATTCCTTTCACATGGACTTCTCAAGCCTGTGACAGATTACTGCAGAATCATGAATACGGCCCTAAATTATTTAGCGTCAGACGGCATATCTAACCGGGGGGAATGCTTCAAAACCGAACGGCGAATAGGTAGCATGGCCAGGAGAGTAAAAAGTACCCAGAAACGTATACTTAAGTGAAAGTATAGGTAGCGTCTCAAAATTGTACTCAAGTAAAAGTCAGAGTATCTGGCTAAAAACACACTTGAGTAAAAGTAAAAAAGTTTCTACTTTTAAAAGTACTCAAAAGTAAAAGTAAAAACTTTTTTTTATTCCGGGTCAATGAAATGTTCCGTTTCCTCCTCTTCATCACTCGTACCATCTTACGTAGCTTGCACAAGGACCAATCAGCATGTGTATGGGCAGGTTAATTTTCCATTGATGGGGATTTTTTGATTGGCTGTTTTTAAATAAAGTGGGGCAGCAGGATTAATAACGTTAATGTTAGTTCGGCCAGAGAAACAAATATACTAATTAAAATTGCATTTTAAATGTAAGGAGTAAAAAGTATGTTTTTTTTCTCTGAAATGTAATTGAGTAAAAGTACAACTATATAAACCTAATAATACTTGAGTAAAGTACAAATCCCCAAAAACAGTACTTAAGTATTGTAACAAAGTACTTTTCACCCCTGAGCATGGCATGTGTGCCGGAGGAGGGTCACCGCTTCAAGAGCAATTGCCATTCTCGCTGAGCGCTCCGCGGCAAGCAAGCTGCTGAGAGGTGGGTGTGATGGGCCCAATTTAACGCTCCATTATGCAAATTGATCATCTCAATTGACCATCAGTCCGGTAACGAGAGGCAGAGCGAGAGGGAGTCTCTTTATAAGTCTGTGAAGAAACATCAGGCCAAAGTCCCGAGAGGGGAGAATAAGCGAGGTGAGTAAAAATCTGAACGTTCGCCAATGAGGCGTGATGGGAGTGACGGGGAGACAGCGGTCGTCTCGGCGATCCCTTTTAACGTCCCCGCGTCAGACTTCAACGTTTTCAAAAGAAAATTGTTTTTTAATAACTGAATTCTGATTAAACGCTTAGAAGAATTTTATGTAGAAAAATATATCGGTCACCTGCCTTCTCTTTCCTCGGGGCAGCTTCGTATGTGTGGAGGAATGGAGAAGACATTTGCATGAGTTTCGGCCTTAACACTTTCTATGCCGGCCGTGTTTTCCTTTTTACCCCCTTGAATGCCGCCACCCACTTCAATGTTAGCGTTAAAAACGCATAATCAATGTTTTAAATTATGGCTATGTGTCTAATCTGCCCGTCGCTTATCAATGACTTGTTTGCAGTCAACATTGTCTAAACGGATTGTTTTCATTTCCTTTTTATAGCATTTCGAAAAGCTATCGTTTTCTAGAAAATTTCCGGAAAATAGAAAGATTCCCTCATAAACGGCATTTATTGGAATATTCTCGAATACACTAGACACGGTGTCATTTGTCGGCCTATTTATGAATCGTTTTCAAATAAACGCTAGATTATCGATAGTATATGTGTACTTATGCACGCTATAGAGGCGAGCTGAGAAATCGATTACCTCATTTCCTCAACATCACACACACACACACACACACACACACACACACACACACACACATACACACATACGGGCCCATACATACCTTACCTTAGATCAGATGTTCTCCAAAAAGATTATTCCAATTCCTGATCGCCATTCCAAATATCGATCGCGTTTATTGATTGATTATTGGCTGCTGTAAATATATATTCCACGCCTGCAGTTACACAGGGATAGACGATAGGGGGCGGTATTTTCCCATCGGAGCTCCTGGAGGGGCTGCTGTACCAACGGGAGACTCGGTTAATGAAATATGAATTCAGATCGCTAATTAAAAAAAAAGAAACTACAATTTGCGTCGTCGGCACTCAACGGGGGGCATGAAACAACGAGTAACACGTCACTGGCACTCAAAGTGTTAATGGACACGCCAACATTTTGGGAAATTAGCTTACCGTCTTCTCCAGAGAGAGACAAGAAGATAGATACCATTTTCTCTCTGTGCGTTCAGTAGAAAGCTATCTGGCAGCATGTTATCCTAGCTTAGCACAATATGTACAAAAATGAATTGTGCTAAGCTAGGCTAACGTGCAGCCTTTCTACTGAACGCACAGAGAGAAAACTGGTATCTGTCTTCTTGTCTCTCTCTGGAGAAAACGATAAGCTAATTTCCCAAAATGTTGCTGTGTTCTTTTAAAATAAAGTTTACATGCTAGAGTGAACTATCAGTATGCATAATCCTATTATTTGTCCATATTCATAGTAAAGCTCATTATCTCTGTTGGCTAATTCAGCGTTTCCAGGGATACACAACATGGATATTTATTTTAATTTCAGTGCAACTCGGAGCGGGTATTTCCTACAACGGGTACCTAAATTGAGTTAGATAGTTGTGGTTTAAAGGGGATGTGTTAAGCGTGCTGATCCCGCGCGACTCCAGGAATTGCAGAAAACACCGGAGCGTCCTTAGGAACAGATAATGTGCCGAAAACTCCACGGTATGGGGCAAATTAATTTAGTCAGTGCCTAATTGCATGCATTGGTCCTGCCATAGCACCTCCTAATCCTGGATTATGATGATGCATTAAGAGCTGTGTCTGGCTGTTTACAAGGCATTTATCACATTAATCACCCGCCGCCAAGACCGTGTCACGGCCAGGCCGCCACGCTGGAACCACGGCCCGTCTCCGTACATGACAACCACGGCAACATGGCAATCAGATTACCCCCTTAAGTAACTCATTGTTAGGCCAGTGATGAGGTTGTGACATTAAACAAATACATTGAATAAAGAGCAACGAAATGGGGCGGGTCGAAGAGAACTAGAACAAGAATTTGCCCACATAATGTTTCTAATTGAAGTCAGGTCACTTAATTGTTTGCTCCGAAGTCCCTCTCGTCCCTCGATCTTTCTCTCATTCTCCTGCCTGAATAGACGACGGTACACACTGGAGATACCGGAATAATGTGAGTGCTGAGCCCTATGCCGAAAGATGCAGAAAGACACAATATAATAATTATCTGGGGTATTTCTTCAAACACTAAAATTACTAGTGCACCTGGTTTGAAGCACCTTCAATGTCCTATTATTATCAACTGGTTGGAAATGTCTGTGTCTCGATAGCTCTTTTATGTTAACGTGTGCTAAACATAATTTACCTTGATAAAATGACAGGCAGAAAAAAGATCTCCCAGGATAATGAATTTGAAATTCTCATAATTTTGACTGACACATGTGTTATGTTGGAATAATCAGACAACACGTTGTTGTAGCTTAACGGTTTTTACTCAACCGAACCAGATGCATGGTAACGTACATACAACACCAACACCAACGCCAACGTCACGTCCGGGCCATATGCCGTAACGTGAATCTGAACACATGAACACGACACTGTCACATAGGGCTGTCCCCGACTAAGGATTTGGATGGTCAACTAGGATTGGCCAAAATTTGCCGTTAGTAGACTATTGGTCGACTTAAAAAATTAAATAAAAATGATAATTTTTTATCATTCCATTTGGGTTGTGGGGGTGCTTAATGTCTGAAGGAGTCAACTGAAGGCTTCTTGTCCTCTGCAAAAGCATGCAATTGGTCCACTGATGGATACATCTTGATAGTCTAGTCTAGTGTGTTCATTAGATGGGTGAAATCCTCTTTCAGTGCATCTGTGCCTGTTTTCGTAAGCAGTTAGCCTCTGGTATGCGTGCCATTAGCGTTAGCCACGCTTCTAGGCCTCTTTTCTTTTGGAAAGAATGATTAAAAAAAATAAAAAAATAATATATATATATATTTTTTTATTATATTCGACTAAGAGGTTGGCCAGTCGACTACGGCTCCTTTCGACCGATTAGTCGACTAATCCAGGGGTTCCCAAACTTTTCAGGCCGGGACCCAGAAAATAAGGCGTCAGAGAGCCGCGGCCCAATGCACATCGTCAGGCTTCTTTTTTATTTCTTTTTTGCCAGGTGACCGATTTTTTAAGCCAAATATCACTTCAATCATATTAAGTTAGTTCAAGTTAGTTATCATCTCGCGGCCCTCCCGTGGCTGCTCGCGGCCCACCTTTGGGTCGCGACCCCGACTTTGGGAACCACTGGACTAATCGATTAATAGGGGTCAGCCCTACTGTCACAATAGTCAGAACACTGGTTTAAGTGCTGGCACTCGTTAGAGTACCAGACATAACATTTCCCCCCCTTCACTCAACCTAGGAGTGATACTCAGTCTCAAAATCATTCAGGTGCGCGGGCCTGTTGCGCGCTCGGAGTGGGCGAGGCCTGGGCACTGCAACAGCCAAAGGCGGCGGTCCCGCAGCCTCAGGCTGAGCCGCGGGTGCTGGGGCTGCAACATCATTGAATTGTCTGTCCTGCAGAGCTATAGCCGCTGGCACACCCCGTCCCGGGGGAGAGGGAGCCTGCACCTTGCGCAGTCGGCCAGCATGCCAACGCGTGCCATCAGCCAGCCTGAATGAGGCTGGGCCAAGCTGCTGTCTGATAGACTGTGGCTTGAAGCGGGTGGGCCGGAGCCTGAGCCGGAGTAGGGCGCAGCCTGTCCAGGGGCAGCTGAAGCTCGCGCCCTAGCATGAGGGAGACTGGGGAGACGCCTGTGTTGGCGTGTTGAGTAGCCCTGTAGTCCAGAGGCGTCTGTTGGAGGCCGTTGATGAATGTGCACCCTTGTGCGAGATGGGCCCTGATGCCATTCTTCAGGGATTGGTTCAGCCGTTCCACACCCCCGTTCGCAGCTGGGTTGTAGAATGATGAGCGGATATGGCGTATCCGCTTACCCCCCAGGTAGGAGGCCAGTTCATGGGAGATCATTTGGGGGCCATTGTTGGTCGTGATTATCTTGGGCAGGCGCCAGCGAGTGAACAGGGACTCGAGAATGTCAATCAGCACCCCGCCTGTGACCGAGCCCACGGGCGCCACCTCAGGCCACTTGGAGTGGAGGTCGTAGACCGCGACGAGGAAAAGCTGGTGATGCGGTACCCCTTGCAGTTCACCACAGACGTCGAGCTGCAGGTGCTCCCAGGGTTGGGACGGCCAGTCCAACGGCTGCATGGGCGGGGTGGGGTGGGGGCCCTGCTCTTCCCGCTCAGAAGACAGGCAGTACAGTCCTTGACCAGGGTCTCGATTTCCCTGTCAATGCCTGGCCACCACACCAAGTCACGACACCCCAGTTTGAGCCTGACTATGCCCAAGTGGCCCTCGTGCACCATAGCAAGGACACACGCACGTTGTCCCAGCCCGGCGTGAACTGCAAGCCGCAATTGTACTGCTGCAGGTGGTCAGCCCAACGGTGGAGGCGGAGCGGTTTGTGGCCAGTGCCTGATGTGGCGAGGAGGGTAGTGAGAGCCTGGTGGTCCGTCCTAAGCATGAATAAGTGGCCGTAGAAGTACATATGCCAGCCCTCACATGCCCAGATGCAGGCCAGGGCATCTCACTCCCCAACTGAGTACCTCTGTTCTGTGGGGCTGAGGGCCCGTGAAGCGAAAGCAACCGGCCTCTCCACTCCCCCGTGCAGCTGTGACAGTACTGCGCCAACGGCTGCGGCGGAGGCATCGCACGTGACGAGGGTGGTGCTGTCCAGGTCGAAAAACGCCAGGACTGGTGATGAGGTGAGCTGGGACTTGAGGAGGCGCACAGCATCTGAGCAGGCATGCGTCCAGAGCCAGGGCTCGCCCTGCTTCAACAGCTTCCGCAATGGTGCAGTTGTGGTGGAGTAATGTGGCAGGAAGCGGAGGTAGTACGCCGTCATGCCCAGGAAAGAGCTGGCCACCTGGGCAGCTGAGGTGGGCTCTGGGACATGGTGTATGGCCTCTGTGTTTGAATGGAGCGGGTACATGCCGTCAGCCGAGAGGCGGAACCCAACAAAGTCAATGATCGTGGTGGCGAAGACACACTTCTCACCATTGAGTGTGAGGTGGTGCTGTGGAGGCTTGCGTCGTGACTCTCGGCGGTGGCCAAGTGCACCACGATGTCATTGAGGTAGATGGCCACCCTGGGGATCCCGGCGAAGACGGAGGCCATGATCTTTTGGAAGCAGCTGGGGGCAGAGCTTAAGCCAAAAGCCATGCGTTTGTAGCGGAAGACCCCCCTGTGAATGAATGAATGAATGAAAACTTTATTTAACAGATTGCAGAATGGGTACGATACAGTACGGCTCAATACACACAATTGTTAAAGGGATGCAGACCTGAGAAAGACTTTCGTCTTGTTTACATCAGGGTCCCCCATTTTCAATTCATAGTGACATTTATGACATACACAACATACATGACATCAACATACATGACATCATGACATTTATCGCATAGGGACATACATGACATAGAGGTATATAGTACTGTTACATTTGTGACATACGATATGCTAATATACAGTACTGTTACCCAGAGATCCTAACAGAAAATATATACATATGATGGGGAGAAGACTGTACATTAGGAGGGGGTGGGTGGGTGGGAGAAAATATATACATACAGTGGGGAGGAGACTGTCCATTAGGAGAGGGTGGGGGGGGGCATTTACGGTGGCCAGTTTCGAATTGCAGCCTCCCATAGGTGCTCTTTAAGAGCGTGTTATGGTTTGTAAAGCGACCCCAATAGCACGACACAGACAGGTATTCAGAGTTTAGCCAAAAACAAGGGCATGATTAAGGGTAAAATACACTAGAGTCCAAGAAACAACAAAAATGCAGCACTGTCCCTTTAAAGGGCGAACAAAAAGTACACAGGAATCTCTTCTTGAGTCCATGAATGAAAACGAAAGTTCGGAGTCTGGTCACAGACTCACCAGAACGCTGCCGACAGGCAACGCAGCAAACAGGGGTCCAAGGGGAACAGAGTGGGAACACGGGCATCCTCCTGTGGAACAATAGAGAGCGATGACGAGGCCTCACCCCGGGAACGAGGTCCACGAAGAGGGAGTAGGGCAGTAGATGGCACGACGTCTCACCCCAGAGACGCGGCGGTAGATGGTAGCAACGGATGGCACGACGTCTCCCAGTGAGAACATAGGAAATCCTCCCGTGGGATTATAGAGAGCGAAGACGATGTCTCACCAGGAGCGCGGCGGTTGATGGTAGCATACAGAACGACCTGGCAATGAGTGGAAGGCAACCAGCAGTACTAGTAGTCTCCCGACGAGCTGATTGCCAACCACTCTCAAGTGCGTGAGGTAGAATGTTCGGCACGCCCCCTCATTGGGCAGCATGCAGTCCTTACCCAGTCCTTGTTTGTGCTGAATCTGGGTTGCACATGATTTGTGGAACTCCCTCTGGTGTTGTGGGCATGGTATTCACTGACCTTTGGGAAGTATTTCGACATGTAGATGGGTACCTGTGTGGTGTAGTGTATCTTGTAGACCAGTGTATCTTGTAGTAATGTAGTGTATCTTGTTTTTAGCGCCTTTGAGGTGCTTTGATACCATGAGGTGCAAGCATGGGTGATGAACGCTGTGAGGTTGCGGCTCTCTGGGTGTAGTGGCACCTGGAGGTACCCCTGACGAAGGTCCAGTTTGGAAAACACCTTGGACCTGTGGAACTGGGCGGTGAGGTCCTCTGTGGTCGGCAGAGGGTATTTATCAGGGATGATGGCCTTGTTTACCGCTCTCAGGTCCACGCAGAGTCGCAGCCCCCCTGACTTCTTCTTTGCTACCACCAAGTTAGAGATCCAGGGCGACGCGTTCACCTGTTCGATGATGATGTCGTCGTCCAGCATCTTCTGTATGTGGCGATGTCATCACGGAGGGGGGAGCGGCGAAGGGGCCGGATGACCAGAGTCACTTTTTGATCGAGCAGGGGCTGGTGGGCGAAAACCTGGAGGCAGCCCACGCCGTTGAACAGTGCAGGCCACTGTTGCTGCCAGGAGACAGCGGCGACAGTGTGGATCTCTGAGCCTGTGGTGTCCAGCAGAGAGAAACCAAGGCCACTGAAGAGGTCGAGGCCGAGGAGGTTGGTCCCTCGGTGTGCAATGTTGAACTTGAAGGCAGGCAGTGTCTTTTCTCCGTACTGCACCGGCAGCTGGAGGGAGACAACGATGTCGATCTTGGAGTTGGTGTAGCCTTGCAGGGTGGTGGTGGGTGGACCCAGTGGCTTGTGGGAGAAGAATTGCGAGTACGTCGCCCAATTCAGTAGAGACACTGTGGCTCCAGATTCAACCTGCACTGCTAGGCTAATAGCTCCTGCTAATGTCAGTTCATCATTTTCCAACAGTAGTCTTTCCCTGATCTTATCACTATAGTGTTCAGTATGAGTTGGTCTCTAACCATTTCATTTTGTAATGCCCCCAGAGCTAGCCAAGCCCTGTAGGTCCGCGACATACTGCCTTATTGACTCGCCAGTACGTTGATGTCTCCGTCGGAATACAACTCGACGGAGGAGTGCACACTGTGGAGTGGCGAAATGTCCCTTTAAGAGCGCCACAACCGATGTATAAGGTGCCGAGTGTTTCACACACGCTGTCCCTCCACTCCACACCTAAACAGTGCAGTAGTAATGCCCGTTTTCTCTCCGGGGATATTTCACCCAAACCGCAGCCAGAAGATACGTCTCGAACGAAGAAATCCAGCGCGCCCACGGCACGGGCGGCTCACCGGGCAGAGGTAGGAAGGGTGGGGGTGGTGGGATAGAAAAATCAGCCATCTCTCGTCGCCATGTTATGTTGGAATAATCAGACAACACGTTGTTGTAGCTTAATGGTTTTTACTCAACTGAACCAGATGCACCGTAACGTGAATCTGAACACTGGTCGCAATAGTCAGAACACTGGTTTACTCGCCAGAGTACCAGACGTAACAACATGGGATAAGGTTTTGTTTCTCCCACTGTGCGTCAGGTTGTGCAGGAACATGGAGGTGGCTGCTATGCTGAAGGTAATACTAAGTACCACTATATTTTGTCTTCGTCTGGGTTGGAACCGGAAGGCAGAGCTCATATGTATTGATTTCTTGCCTTTTCAAGTGGTTCCTAAAAGTGACGCATAGCAATTAAAGAGCCAGCATGACAGGCCTGACAAAAACGCTTGAGAAACGGAGGGTGTCCCAGAGGCCCTTTTATGGATGTGTGTGTGTGTGTGTGTGTGTGTGTGTGTGTGTGTGTGTGTGTGTGTGTGTGTGTGTGTGTGTGTGTGTGTGTGTGTGTGTGTGTGTGTGTGTGTGTGTGTGTGCGCGTGTGTGTGCGTGTGTGTGCGTGTGTGTGCGTGTGTGTGTGTGTGTGTGTGTGTGTGTGTGTGTGTGTGTGTGTGTGTGTGTGTGTGTGTGTGTGTGTGTGTGTGTGTGTGTGTGTGTGTGTGTGTGTGTGTGGCAGGGAGGAGGGGGGGGGATATCGCATTTTGCATCGTCAAGTGAGATCGCTTCTCAATCTGTAAGCACTTTATCTGTGGAATTCCCCAATTCCATTTGAGGAACAATATCTGTTCTTAGACATCCTACCACCCTCACCCTCCAATTCTCTGCTCTGTCGAGAGCTGTTGTGCTTGACACATATTGATGGCAAGAAGTCACCTGCAATCTCAAGAGCATCGTGTGAACTCCTCTGAAAGAAGCTTTTGTGGAATGGAATTCTGAGGAACACGTAGCCACGATTCAGCCGAAGGGCATACAGTTATTAACCCATAGTCCACTCTACAAGATTCACATACAGTATTAACCCATAGTCCACTCTACAAAATTCACATACAGTATTAACTATTAACCCATAGTCCACTCTACAATATTCAGCCAAAGGGCATACAGTATTAACTAGGGGTGTAACGGTACACAAAAACTACGGTACGATACGTACCTCGGTTTTGAAGTCAAGGTTCGGTACGGTTTTCGGTACAGTGGGGGAAAGTTTGGCTTTCCATGTTCCACTCAGGGGTGATGTGTGCAGTAACTAATTGTACTTGTAGGGCTGTCAACGAATATTCTATATTGAAATTAATAATCGACTTCTAAAAGAAATATAAAAATTATAATAATTATATTAGATTGTGAAATAAACAGCCCCCGGTGGGCGGTCATTAGTGGTTAACATACCGTTGTATTCGTTCGGTACACTAAACAGCTGTTCGGTATGGTACACACTGAAACTTGTTCGGTTCGGTACGGATACGTGTACCTTTACACCCCTAGTATTAACCCATAGTCTACTCTACAAGATTCAGCCAAAGGGCATACAGTATTAACCCATAGTCCACTCTACAAGATTCAGCCAAAGGCCATACAGTATTAACCCATAGTCCACTCTACAAGATTCCTACAGAGAGAAGTGGTGTCGATGGACCAGAGGTGTGTGCAAGAATGCCACAGTGTGGCTATAAACCATCAGCGCCGGTTGTAGATAAAAGGTTTTGAAATCCGGAAGACATTTTATGCATCACAACTAATGAAATCTCCCTCTTTGTGTTGCCACTGTTTCCCTCTTGAATTCTGCCTCTCATGTGCAGTAAGTGCACAAAGGCCACTGTGCCGTAGATTTCATTCCATAAAAAGTCGTCTGACTGGGATTGGAAGAGACATGCTCTCTGGCTCTGATAATGAATGTGCTTCGGCGATAGCGATTTCGACGGCGGGGAAAGGAGACATGGTACAGCGCCGCTGCCGTCGCTAGTAGCTTCAGTGAGTGATGTCATTCTGCTCTGGGTTTGATGCTGTGCGTCTCCCGGTCCACTCATCACCAGTGACGTGTGAACACACACGGACTACCTACCACTCACGCCGGCCTCTGCTGAATCCATACGGCGGGAGCCTGGAGGATACGCATATATGTATGCAGTGGCTCGAGAGGTAGAGCAGTGTCTGGTAATCTGAGGGTTCCCGGTTCGATTCCTGCTCCTCCCGGGCTGCGTGTCGAACCTAACCCCTAACTGCTCCCGATGAGCAGGTTGGCACCTCGCCGTCGGTGTGTGAATGTGTGAATGTGAGGAACAAAAATTGTAAAGTGCTTTGGATAAAAGCACTATATAAAATGCACCATTTACCATCTACACACGTACTGTATTGGAATCCGCCGATTGAATTACACACATGTGAAACACTTCAGGTGTTCAATACACAGGAACTCACACGCTGCAGAATGTTGACATGTCTCACCTCGCAAGGGCAGAGAATCAAATTGAATCCAATTAACTAACAGGCCCGCTGTTAATTATGTTGCATGTGGGGAATACATGGCGCCCTGATTACAGCTGAATCATGACGTCGAGATGGGAGAGAGGTGGGGGTGGGGAGAGCGCCAACCTCCCCTTGCACCCACCGGAAAGCTTGCTGCCATCTGTCAGTATTGGAAAAAGTCCTGATTGCTTTTCAGCAGGTTTTTCCCCAAACCTGCATACATGGCTGCCGCGCCCCGTCAGGCGATGTGGCCGCGTGTGAGCGGCTGAAGTTCCAGGCCGTAACCGGCTGCTGGGCTGGAACGCGGCATCAGCCTAGCCAGACGGCCGGTTATTAACGCTACCGACCCGATCCCGCGATCAGGCGCTGGCCGGAAAATACGAGTTGGAAAATTACCGATGATGATTCCACTGTAATGTGGTTGTTTACTCAAGTGCTGTTTAATCGCCTGACTCCTCTCTGGATCTTTCACGCGATGGTAACGGCGGTCACCGGGTAATAGCGGGCACTTGCCACGCACCCTCCGCTCACAGGCACTGTGCGACGACACCGCACACACCGTCGCACACACCATCATTATTGCCGCCTGAATGGGAGCCGAGTCGGTGGTGAAGTGGAGGGTATTTAACTTGAGGGGTGAGTTTTGATTGATTGATTGAAAAGTTTATTAACAGATTGCAGAATGGGTACAGTACAGTACATCTCAATACATACAATTGTTAAGGGGATGCAGACCAGAGAAAGACTTTCGTCTTGTTTCCACCAGGGTCCCCCATTTTCAATTCATCATAACATATATGACATACATGACATACAGATAGACAGTACACCAAGTTTACACCAAGGGGCTACCGTTGGCAAACAAACATACCTGTTACGATGGGGTTGCTAAATGAAGGTGAGAACACAGTTTGCAGAGAGGGAACGGAGGCAGAGATGAGGAGCGAAGCTTGAAAGATGGATGTTTACTTGAGATCCAAAGCAATACAAACAAAATACTAGAACTACTTACAAAACACTTCTCCATACAAAACAACAAAGCAAGGAAGACGACAGGAGACACGACGGGCAGGGGAACACCGAGGACTTGGAGGAATGAGGGTAGCAAGGAGGGTACATGAGACAATGACGCCACAAGGAAGTCAGTAACAAGCAGGTCTTAAATACTACCACTGATTGTAATGAATAACAGCTGGGAAATGCCAGGGCCCTCATTTATCAAGTTTTCTTAGAAAACCTTCTATTTCCACACGTAAGCACAGAATTTAGAATGTGTGCACGCACAAAAAAAAACTGGATTTATCACACGTGCGTACACAGGTCCTATGCACAGTTGTCTTGATAAATATCACCTTGCTCCTAAGCTGGAGCTTGTGCACTGTTTTAAGTATTTGCATACCAGAACCGCCCCGATTAACCATATACGGTAATGGAACACCCCCATGAAATGTGGAAAAGTGGACTAAGCCGAGGGAAGCGTGTTGTACACAGTGATGTCGGATATTATATCTATTAACTTCCTAAAAGACCATTGCTGCCTGGACACCGCAAACACTAATAAAGACCATTAACCACTGTTTTGCCGTTGCCCGTTGGTGTCATTAATGCATGCTGGAATAAGAATGCCTTTCTTCATTTATTTTTAATATTAATAATTATTATAATACAATAAAAGACAGCTCCATCTTTTAATACACATATATTGTACAGTAACGTCAAATAAATACTACAGTCCCCGCTGAAATAAAGGTTCTGCACGCACATACCAGCAGTGATCTACAGCATAAAAGATAGCCACTTTATAATACTATTCTGAGTAGATAATTCATCTGTATCGCAACAGAGTCACGGATCTGGTCGGGGCAGGTAGCATTATGTCGGGAAAATCTTTATGATATAAACAAATGTGAATTAAAGAATTTAAAAACAAAGTTTAGCATATTAAATCGTTTTATAAGCTTTCTGAGTAGATAATTCATCTGTATCGCAACAGAGTCACGGATCTGGTCGGGGCAGGTAGCATTATGTCGGGAAAATCTTTATGAAATAAACAAATGTGAATTAAAGAATTTAAAACGAAGTTTAGCATATTAAATCGTTTTATAAGCTTATAGCTTTTTTCGTGCTGATTTGAGAAGGGTCCAGCTGCAGAGCCGGAGAGCAACTCTCAGGGCCAAGATAGCACTTATACTATTTTGAGAGAGACAGCAGAGAGACAGACAGCAGAGAGACAGACAGACAGACAGACAGACACTGTTCCACAGTGTGTGTGTGTGTGTGTGTGTGTGTGTGTGTGTGTGTGTGTGTGTGTGTGTGTGTGTGTGTGTGTGTGTGTGTGTGTGTGTGTGTGTGTGTGTGTGTGTGTGTGTGTGTGTGTGTGTGTGTGTGTGTGTGTGTGTGTGTGTGTGTGTGTGTGTGTGTGTGTGTGTGTGTGTGTGCGTGCGTGTGTGTGACTACTAGTCTAATAGTAGAGACTCAGCCCCCCCCCCCCCCCCCTCTGGACCACCTCCTAGTAGAGACTTCTCTAGGAAGAAGACGAAGATGAGGATTAAGGCGAGACACTGCAGGTGAATAGGCAAATATACTTTTTTTGTTGATTTTGAGATTTTGTTATATTTTGTTATATATGTCTTCTATGAAACTAGTGACAATAAAACGTCAATAACACACATTTAGTTGTTTATTTTACTTCATTTTGCCTTATTGCATCCATAAATGTCCACATATTTAATGGGGAAGTGCCTCATTTGCATATATAAACATACATTTCAGAAAACTTGTCTCTACTAGTAGGTGGTCCAGAGGGGGGGGGGTCTCTACTGGGAGGTGGTCCAGAGGGGGGGGGGGTCTCTACTAGGACTAGTGGTCACACACACACACACACACACACACACACACTGTGGAACAGTGTCTATCTGTCTGTCTGTCTGTCTCTCTGCTGTCTGTCTCTCCGGCTCTGCAGCTGGACCTTCTCAAATAAGCACAGAAAAGCTTTTAAGTTTATAGCTCCAATTTGGGTGCCAAATTGCGGTACAAATGAAGGAGGTGTCTCGGGTAGTGGACTCTAGTTAATATTATGTTCTCTCTGCAATTAGACTGCCCCTCATTCATTCATTCATCCCTATCTGATGCTATCTCTGAAAACAGTTCCTGCGAGCGCAGTCAGTGCACCCGATAACGCTATATATAAACCTGCATTCATTCGGAGAGAAAGACCTATTCCACATGCTATTTAGGGTTTGACAATAATTACACTAATATCGCTATTTCACAATGAACTATAATGAATTACGGGGGTCATACAGAACACGTCAGCTAAGCATGCTCTGGGCTGTGCGCAGACATACGCACAAAGTCAAGTTCATGTTCAAATTGATAAATCCCACACTTTGCTTAGAAATGGTTGTACGCACGGGTTAAGCACATATCCGTGCGTACGTCACGTTGATAAATGAGGGCCCAGGCAATAATACAAAAAGGCAAAATCTGATAAACACACTAGGAATACACCAAACTAGACACAGAAGACATAATCACACATAACAACCAGACAGGGAGAAAACATCACACACAGACAGGGATGGCCCAAGATAACAAATAATTAGATATTAATTCTATCACTTGGAACCAAAACAAGATGGCCGCCTGTACCATCAGGCTAGTCTGGCCACTAGAGGGAGGCAGGGAACCAATGTCAGCAGGTAGGAGACCAATGTTCACATCATATCTGTAGTGTTCTCTCTCCCAGGTCTGACCTGACCTGGGAGTGCTGTGGCGTTCTCTCTCCCAGGTCTGACCTGACCTGGGAGTGTGACACATACCACCAGTATTGGCAGCGTCTACTCATGAGTTATTCATTGCTGCTTTTGCTTCGTATCTCTTCTCTGCTCAGCGATGTCGAGCTAGTCGGGAGGTACAGCCTCAGCGGAAACCTGCGAGGTAGGGATGGCTGCCACATTAGCGGCGAGATGAAAAGAGAGGCGTACGAAATAACGACGCGTGTGTGTGAAGAAGCAGGTACTTTTTGCGTAACCTCAACGTTTTAGACTCCACCCGTGGGATTATAAAGGCATGCTGGTGACGTTCCAGGTATCATTTCCTCTGACAGCGCAAGGCTGAATTATGAAGGACGCCTCCCTCACCTCAGGTGTCTTATCTCTCTACCTCTCTCTACCCCCTGCTCCCCCACCAATCTCATCTCACGCACGGATCATAAATCAAGTGCATGTCTCCTTCACAGATATTTGATGATTAAAACATTGTATGATTAAAAAAATATTAAACCTGGGTTCAGTTCTTCTCAAGTGCACTCTTTTAAATGAATAAGTCCCATCCATGGCATAATGGACATGCCTGAATAAAATTCCCTTGAAAGCAAAGAGGAGTAACTGTGAGAGAGGCAGTGGAAAGCAATCAGTCATAGAATGTGGTTGAAAAAAACAAATGGCCACCTGTGTGGTCCGGTGGTCATGGACCAGCTGTGACATAGAGCTCCAATGCTGTGACTTTGACAGACAGCAGACTGGTGGGCAAGGGCAAGTCCAGAACATCCAAAGCTCTGATGTGATTGGTCTCTATTTGAGTCACCCGTGTAGTGGCAGTTGCTACTGATTGTTGTGTGAATTAACCCTCTGAGACCCACAGAGATCCATTTTTCTTTTTTTGGGGGAGATAGCAGTTCAACAGTAGAGAACAGTAGACATCATCTGAAAGCTGGGAACCTGAAGATTCATTTGTGATGCAGCTCAGCTCTATATAGCAGGCTTGTCTAGTCGTAAATCTGTAATAAACCTTGTGTTTTGGTTTGGCAAGTTTAGAGAGTATAAGGGCTTAGAACCGTATGGTCGAAGTGTCTCAGTTATGTCTCATGAATGAATGAATGAATGAAAACTTTATTTAACAGATTGCAGAATGGGTACAATACAGTACGGCTCAATACATACAATTGTTAAGGGGATGCAGACCTGAGAAAGACGTTTGTCTTGTTTCCATCAGGGTCCCCCATTTTCAATTCATATAGACATATATGACATACATGACATACAGATAGTCAGTACTGCTACATCTATACATTTATGACATACCAGATTTGCAAATACAGTACTGTTTGTGATACAGAAGGAGTCAAGAAAAGGGAGTATATACATTTGACGTAGAAACTGTACATTGGAGGAGGTTGGGTGGGGGGGGTTGGGTACATTGGGATATTGACAACCATACTGGGTAATTTACATTGGAGGTGGTTGGGGGGGGGGGGGCGGGGGGCACACTGTATAAACAAGTAACACTGTACATTGAGGGAGGGGGGGGAGGAGACACTGTACAAACAAACACAATTGTACATTGAACTATTGACAAAACCATACTAGGTAAATGACTGTACATTGGAGGGGGTTGGGTTAGGATATTTACAGGGGCCAGTGTTGAATTGCAGTCTCCCGTAGGTGTCCCTTGAGAGAGGTTTTGAAAGTGGGTAGTGATCCACATTCCTTTACAGCTTTAGGTAGGGCGTTCCACATTGATGTGGCATAATTGCGAAACGTGTTTAGTCCCTTATTTGAGCCGAATCTGGGTTTAACATGATTTGTGGAGCTCCCTCTGGTGTTGTGATCGTGGTATTCACTGACCTTTGGGAAGTATTTTGACATGTACATGGGTACCTTGGTCGTGTAGTGTATCTTGTAGACCAGGCCCATTGCAAGTTGTTGTACTCTGTCGTCTACTCTAAGCCATCCTAGGTTGTCAAAGTGGGCAGGGGTGAGGTGGGTTCTAGGAGTAAGGTCAAGCAGTAGTCTGACCAGTTTGTTTTGAGATGTTTGTAATTTTGTTTTTAGCGCCTTTGAGGTGCTTTGGTACCATGAGGTGCAAGCATAGTCGTAGTACCCCTGAATGAGTGCTCCTGCCAGAGTCTTCAGGGTGTTCTTGTTTACCAGAGAGGAGATCCGGTACAAGAATCGAGTTCGTTGGTTGACTTTTTTTTATTACATTGGATGCCATTTTGTCACAGGAGAGATTAGCCTCTAGGATGGAACCCAGGTAGGTAATTTCATCTTTCCTTGTGACAATATTGTCACCCACTGTAACTGAGAAGCCGTCGGTCTTGCTGAGTTTGTTATTTGAACCGAAGAGAATGGACTCTGTTTTGCCCATGTGTAATGATAGTTTGTTATCAGCGAGCCATATGCAGATTCTGCCTAGTTCCGAGCTGAGGGTTTTTTCAACCTGTAAATTGTTCTTGTCAGAGACCAGCAGGGCTGAGTCGTCCGCAAACAGGAACAAGTTGCAGTCACAAGCTGACGACATGTCATTTGCATAAATTAGGAACAGTAGCGGTCCTAGTATGCTTCCTTGTGGAACACCACAGCTCACTGTGAGGGGGGGGGATAGGGTACCGTTTACCTCCACCATCTGTTCCCTCCCCTCAAGGTAGGATTGCATCCAGCTCACTGATAGACTATCAAAACCAATTGATAGTCTGCAACAACTCATAGGTTGTTGCAGCAATATTTGGGTTGATACTATTTGTTACACACTCAAGAATTGATAAACATGGTCAAAGATCTCTCCAAAATACCACATTAAGACCTTGAGGAACACCAAAGAAAATGCACACTGTGATTTGGCATCAAAAACTACAGATGAAAATGTGCGTTTTTGCTAACCGGGGAAGTAGGCCTACCGTGTCCCTGTCAAGTAGACAAACAAATAATTTTGCAGAGCTTAGTATCAGAGTGGTATAATTAGAGACAAATGGCTATAGATGAGGAGAGGAAATTAAGCATTCAAGTCGCAGACTATATGTTAACACCCTCTGGGACTGTCTTTCAGAGGCTGCGGGGGGCTCGGGCTAGAGGGGAGATACTGATACCATATGTCACTCACTAGACAGCCTAGTCTAACCATGTGCTTGTCGGGAAGGGGGGTAAATAATGCTCCAAAGGTAGGGTACATTTTGGTGAGGGAAAAACTGCCATGGCCATTTTCAAAGGGGTCACTTGACCTCTCACCTCAAGATATATGAATGAAAATGGGTTCTATGGGAATGAAAATGGGTTCTATGGGTAACCGGGAACCTTCCGATTACCAGACACTCAACATGTTCGTACAAATGTGTTATTTTTGTAAATTACAGGACATTTGAATTTGTATGACTCTTGTGGATCCAATGAGCTCAATTGTATTCATGTGTGTGATGTTAGTCCCCATAGTAGCCTTTTCATTGTAGTGAAGCTTGACCTCACTGTATAAAATTATGACCTATGACCTCTGGGATAATAACAGCCTCATGAAGCTTTACAACCACAAACTAGAGACCTATGTCATTCAGAGTATTATGGCTTTCTTAGATTTACTTACCATAAGGGGGGGGGCGGGGTTCAGAGTAATTCCCAGAACAGAAGTGCCTACCATCTAATTGCCGGAAAATGCTATTCTTATATAAACCTCCAAATGTCAAAGGTTTTTTTATACCAAATCACAGCATGAATTTACTATGGTGTTCCTCAAGGTCTTGGTGTCTTAATGTGGTATTTTGGAGTGATTTTTGTGACCATGTTTATCAATTCTCGAGTGGTCAAAAAATATATACATTTTGGGCCAAATCTGTGTAACAAATGGCCTATGCAGTTACTTTCACCAGACAAAATATTATAACAACATTATAATGATGATGTAACATCTGCACCCATGTGGTGTTACAATAGCTCCAGGTCTCCCCTACATGGGAACAGGACTCACGTGTTACAATAGCTCCAGCTCTGCCCTACATGGTGTGGCGGCATGGTGGTGTAGTGGTTAACACTGTCGCCTCACAGCAAGAAGGTCCAGGGTTCGATTCCCGCTTGGGGACCAGGTTTCCATGATGCCAGGTACCCAGGTGGGGTATCTCCCAGGCCTTTCTGTGTGGAGTTTGCATGTTCTCCTCGTGCTCGCAAGGGTTTCCCCCCCGATAAGATAAACCCAATGGAAAAACATGCACAACAACAGATCGCTAACGCTGTGGCGTCCTTGACGAAGACGGACAGGAGCACTTGGATTGGTCCCCTGGCGCGGCTCACGTTGACGCCTGTCTGCTCCCGGCTGCCCTTGGGGGGGAAGGACAACGGGATGGGTTAATCGCAGAGACGAATCGCATCGGCGATCCTAAAGAGACAATGCATGCGTGTGTGAACCGCTGTGTGTGCTAAAACTAACTGCTGTGTGTACCACTAAAAACATTGAGTGTCGTTGCATGCCGAATAAAGACATCTGCAACAGGTCCTGCATTATATGGTTTAGCCAACCTGGTCTACCTCCTACCTCCAGTAGACCTCAAGAATTGCCATTATTTCATGTGGATTTGTGGCCATAAATGCAAGGTTTCATTCTGCAAGGTGAAAGGCTATGCCAAGTTGTATAATAAGTTGTATTTCTTCACTTTTAACAAAGCTGGGCTAGCTGCTCCCTACTACTTCCAGTGCTTGTGCTAAGCTAGGCTCTCTCTGAAGCTACTGGACACACAGAGATGAAACAGATATCAATCTTCTCGTCTGACTGGGAGAGCTGGCAAATAAGTGTGTTTCCCAAAATGTTAGTGTTCTTTTAAGTGCAGTTATATATCTGTCAGGTGAACACAGTGGCATAGTCTTGGTGGTGTCTGTGGTGTGTCTTTCCAAGCGTTTCCAATGTGCCCCAGTTATCCATGTTGGCACAGTGCGCACTTGCTTTGTAAATGGTAAATACTAATGCATTTATATAACACCTTTTATCCAAAGCGCTTTACAATTTGTTCCTCACATTTTTACCCATTCACTCACACATTCACACACCAACAGCGGAGGCGACCATGCAAGGTGCCAACCTGCTCATCGGGAGCAGTTAGGGGTTAAGAGTCTTGCTCAAGGACACTTCAACATGCTGCCCAGGAGGAGCAGGAATCAAACCGGGAACCACCGGGATTACCAGAAGACTGCTCTACCTCCTGAGCCACTGTCGCCCCTGTTGCTTTGTCAATTCGGGGGCCCTGTGAGTGGGCGGGCCTGTTTCTATTGATACGAGTGAAATAAAAAAGATGTAATCTTTTGGTTAAAGTATCAAAGTCCCCACTCCTTAAAGTGCTCTGGCCCTCTGGTAGGTCAAGAGCCAACGTCAGGACAGACAGAAGGAGGAATATACCCAGATCAACTGGGCCATATGCTGTTGGCTGGCTGGACTGTAGAACTCTGTTGGGAGACGGAGAACACATGGAGTTCTAGTGTGCCAGTATGACCTACTTTCAGTAAATAAATACTTAGATTAAAATTCTACTTGAATAAAAGTATAAAAGTATTACTAATAACTAAACATTACTAATAATCATGAGTATTTCTTCTACTTCAGGGATTGCATTGTATGTATTCTTGTATTCTTGTATCTATCTATCTAATAATCATGAGTGTCAAAAGTAAAATGTGACATTCTTGCATTTCAATGCTTGGGAACATTGGTCGGCGGTGATCCAGTTGTGCTGGCTCTGGTTACATCTTCCCTTGCAGCTGGTGAGTTCTTCTAATCAATATTTTGTTGAAAAGAAATTGGGGGTGGGATGGAAGCAATGTAACAGGAACTAGCTATCTGGCTAGGAAGGTTAGCTCGAGATTTGTGAAAGAGGGTTGCCTACATCTAAAATGAAAGCTTTTTTCCACTTTTTTGGGGCCCATCAGGTACTAACGCTACGAGTGGAGGTGTGTGATTTCAGCCCAAAGGGAGCTCAACAGCTACACTGTCGGTAACAAAGTCAGGGATTCGTTAATTTAATCTCAAAAGATCACTGAGAGCAAGCTCTCAGTCACAATAACACAGAAATGTAAGCAACTTATGACACATAATTGAGCATGGGACATAATTGAGCATCATACGCTTCAACCATTATGTTCTAAGCCCTTATACACTCTAAACCCTAACCACAACTCAAGGTTTATTACAGATTTTTGACTAGAAAAACTTGACACACAGTGCTGAGCTGCATCACAAATTAATCTTCAGGTTCCCAGCTTTCAGGTGATGTCACCACTTCTACGTGGCAGCTACTGTTGACCTAGCGGTTGCCCCCCCCCCCCCCCCCCTAAGAAAACTAAAATGGGTCTATGTGTGTCTGAGTAAAAGGAACACTCCAATTTGTTTTGAAATACACTTATTTGTCATCTTCCCCAGAGTCAGACGAGAAGATTGATATCAATTGATCTCTGTGCGTCAGTTTACAGTAAGAGTTGTTCGAAATTCAACTGAAGGGACTCTTGATGGCATGATGGTACAAGGATTATATTTGGACTATGTGGACTGAATGGCAACTGTGAAGCTGTCTCTTACACAAAGCCATGTAAAAAGACTTTGTGTCTACTATAGATATATATATATATTTTTTTTTTTTTCAATCTTTAAGACTTGATATGTCTAACACTGGTTGGAGGCATGAAGGAGTGACTGGTTGTCTTGTTTTTTCTTTTTTTCCTTTCTGTTGAGGGGGGGGGGGTATATATATTATTATTATTATTTATTTATTATTATCGTCGTTGTACATATCTGATGTCTTGATTTTGTCTGTTCTGTCTGCTTTGTTTGTATATGTGTTAAACATTGAATAAAAACAAAATCAAGAGTTGTTGGAAGTTGTATTTTTTTCCACATTTGACAAAGCTAGGCTAGCTGCTCCCTACTACTTCCAGTGATTGTGCTAAGCTAGGCTAGCATGCGCCTGGACCTCTCTCTGAGGCTACTGGACACACAGAGATTAAACCGATATCAATCTTCTCGTCTGACTGGGAGAGCTGGCAAATAAGTGTATTTCCCAAAACGTTAGTGTTCTTTTAAGCTCAGTTATATCTGTCAGATGAACAGAGTGGAGCTTCTCCCTACCTCTTCTATACTATTGACTCTTCTCTCCTTCTGTCTGCAGGGTTTATTGTGACTTGGAATGTCATAGACATAGGACTAGTAAAGCGTTTGGGGGATTTGTCTTCTATGAAGATGATTTCACAAGATGTTGATGAAATGTTGATGCAAGTGTCACAAATCATATTACCCAACTGATTATTTTCTGAAAATGTTTCAAGTCAGACCACTATTTTGCAGTTGCTGCTCACATAATATTCCTAAATGCTTGGTTAAATGTATTCTGATTGATTGTCAAATTTAAAACGTTTAAAAAAAATAAAGATTAAAAGAATAAGAATAATAGTAATGATAATAAATCTGCTCAATAGCCTACATAATATGCAATGTTCTCATTAGCTATGCATTGTTAGTCTATGCGACAGATACTGGAGTAGAGAAAATGATGTGCAACTCCCAACCCATCTGAAATTTTTGGCTGCAAATCTGTGCACATTGGCCCCATATCAGCTACAGACTCACTGCACATGTCGACTCCATAGCCTTGTGCATGCTTACACACACACACACACACACACACACACACACACACACACACACACACACACACACACACACACACACACACACACACACACACACACACACGCACGCACACACACACACACCCACATGTATGCACACACCAGATAGTTCAAAGGCACACACACACATGTATACATGTATGCACGCACAAATGCACACATACACACATACACCCCTTCTGGTTCCAAATCTATGTATTATTGGCTCTAGATTAGCTAGCAACAGGCTTACTACATATGTTGACTTCATAGACTAATAGGCTTGTGCATGCACACACGCACGCACGCACGCACACACACACACACACACACACACACACACACACACACACACACACACACACACACACACTCACACACACACACACACACACACACATACACACACACACACACACATACACACACACACCCACATGTATGCACACACACACACACACACACACACACACACACACACACACACACGCACACACACACACATACGCTTGCATGTGTATGCATACACCAAAGAGTTCAAAGCCACACACACCCCTTCTGGTTCTCGTGAAGTGACAAGCCAACTCTGGCTCCCACCATAGTTGTCCAGCTGTGATCTAGGGGTGGACAGGCACAAACTAGACACGCTCTGATAGGCTGGGATACAGAGGGGGGGAAGGAGGATCCCTGAACATTTTGTTGCGTTAAGAGTTGGCATTAACTGTCATCTAGTGGCCACTAGAGGAGTTGCAGGGGCTTAAAGGTGAACACCACCCCATTCTAAGAATCCCCACATATTATTTCTGTGCCCCAGGAGAGTTCAGCATTCAACGTTTGTGAACATGCACCACGCACACCTAAAGTTAGAAATCAATAGAGAAACCCCTTGATTTTGTTATTTCAGCTGAAATTCTGTCTGTAAAAAGGTGCTCTATATGAAACTATATGAATTGAAAATGGGGGACCCTGATGGAAACAAGACAAACGTCTTTCTCAGGTCTGCATCCCCTTAACAATTGTGTGTATTGAGCCGTACTGTATTGTACCCATTCTGGAATCTGTTAAATAAAGTTTTCATTCATTCATTCATTCATTCATTCATTCATTCATTCATTCATTCATTCACTCTAATAGACAGCACTGATTTTGTGTCGCCATAAAACAAAAGGTTTAGCTCTCACACCAAAACAAGGTTCATATTCAACATTGGTAACATGTCTGAACCATAATTTACACCTCATTTGGGTGTTGAGTTCACACAAAATGTGTGGGCTCACAAAGTCGGTGCCCCATTCACTGTGCATCGGCATCCCCAGATTTTACATTCAGTGATGTCACACATTCAAGGGTTCTCTCGCTGATGTCTGCCTATAAGACTGAGTGGTTTGTGTTCACAAATATTGACTGAACTGTCCTGAGGCACGGGAATAACATGTGATTTCTTAAAATGGGTGGCATTCCCCTTAAAGATTCCAGATATTGTATTTTAAATCTAGAATCTGCATTCCCGCCTACCGCCCCCCACCCCACCCACCCAACCACCTCCAATGTACAGTTTCACCCCCCCCCCCCCCCCACCTACCCCCCCCCTCCACCCCACCTATCCAACCTCCTCCAATGTAGTTTCTTCGTAAAATATATATACTCTCTTTTCAGACTCTCTTTTGTATCACAAACAGTACTGTATTTGTAAATCTGGTATGTCATAAATGTATAGATGAGCAGTATTGTCTATCTGTAGGTCATGTATGTCATGTTATGATGAATTGAAAATGGGGGACCCTGATGTAAACAAGATGAAAGTCTTTCTCTGGTCTGCATCCCCTTAACAATTGTGTGTATTGAGCTGTACTGTATTGTACCCATTCTGCAATCTGTTAATACAATTTTCAATCAATCAATCAATCATGGTGAAGATCCCAATACAGGCATGCTCACAATTATCTGTGCCACCAATCCAATCCCAATCCAATCCCAGTACAGGCATGGTCACAATTATCTGTGCCACCAATAATACCACTACTACTACTACTACTACTACTACTACTACTACTACTACTACTACTACTACTACTACTACTACTACTACTACTACTACTACTACTACTACTACTACTACTACTACTACTACTACTACTACTACTACTACTACTACTACTACTACTACTACTACTACTACTACTACTACTACTACTACTACTACTACTACTACTACTACTACTACTACTACTACTACTACTACTACTACTACTACTACTACTACTACTACTACTACTACTACTACTTACTACTACTACTACTACTACTACTACTACTACTACTACTACTACTACTACTACTACTACTACTACTACTACTACTACTACTACTACTACTACTACTACTACTCCTGGGGGACCCTGATGTAAACAAGACGAAAGTATTTTTCTGGTCTGCATCCGCCTTAACAATTGTGTGTATTGAGCAGTACTGTATTGTACCCATTCTGCAATCTGTTAATAAAGTGTTCAATCAATCAATCAAACTACTACTACTACTACTACTACTACTACTACTACTACTACTACTACTACTACTACTAATAATAATAATAATAATAATAATAATAATAATAATAATAATAATAATAATAATAATAATAATAATAATAATAATAATAATAATAATAATAATAATAATAATAATAATAATAATAATAATAATAATAATAATAATAATAATAATAATAATAATAATAATAATAATAATAATAATAATAATAATAATAATAATAATAATAATAATAATAATAATAATAATAATAATAATAATAATAATAATAATAATAATAATAATAATAATAATAATAATAATAATAATAATAATAATAATAACAACAATAACTATTTGTTTTAGGGTCTGGTTTCAAACTAGCTTTCAGCCTCTCCCTTTTAGCTAAATACTGTTGCCGCTATTCATCCCTTTCAATAAAGTGATAATAAGACGAGCTGCCTATAATTTAGATCATTATATCGTATTTATGTCTATGCACAACAACACAGCTATTTTTTAAAGTTCCAACAAATGTAACCACCTGTATTGTATGTATTGAGCTGTACTGCACTGTACCCATTCTGCAATCTGTTAATAAAGTTTTCATTCATTCATTCATTCATTCACCTCAGTTGGCAAAAAATCATTCATGTTCAAAGGTCCATCTGACTGGAATAATCTTCCAGTTCATATTCGATCTATAACCTCCTCCCAACTGTTTAAATCTGCGCTGTCCTCTCACCTTGAGATTACTTGTTCATGTTTCCACCAATAATAGTATAATCTTTGAAGCAATCACTGTGAATATGTGCTCTGTGTCTTTGTCTTATGTTCCTCTTGTTTGATGTTGTTTGAACCTGTTTATTATTATTATTCTTTTGTTATGTTTAATACAGATATGTAATTTATGTATTTTGTAAGCTGTGTGGACCCCCTTGAAAACGAGATGGTTCATCTCAAGGGATAATTCCAAATAAAGAATTTCAATATAACATGAATCTATTCCAGTCAGAAGTCCCGGTGCTGACCGCCAGGGGTGTTGAAGAGAGAGAGAGCAGAGACAGGCTGACTCACGTCACAGTCCAGACCGCTGCATCCTCTCACACACATGATTGAGCACACCTAGCTAGCGTGCTACTGCTGGACACAAAACAAAACATGTCGGGATCGGGATCGGGAAAGAGTTTCCGAGTGAGCGACGGGGACTGGATCTGCCCTGATAAGAAGTAAGATATCCCCACAGGGCGAAATAAAAGTCTTTACGTGTCACTTTTTGCTAATCCAACACAGTGTTAATAATTTACTGACTTTGCTAACAGGCTAGCTAGCGGTTAGCCTTAGCTAACGTGCTAAACACACAAGGCCTACAGTGTGTTCACGCTGCTGCTGTGTCTGTGGCTAACGTGAGCTAGTGAGTTCAGCCTCCTTGCTATTCTCGTGACGTTGGAGCAAACTTAATGTACTAATTTCGATGGATGTGGAGAGTTTCGGGAAAAGATGATGCTTTGGCGCAGTACTGTTTTAACGTTCACCATCTGGGCGGCTACATGAGCTAGGTTAGAGGCAAGCTAGTGTTCTAGAGGTGGGCTTGTGGGTTGAATATCCGCAGCTCTTCACAGTTCAATGTGGGTGTTTCCTTCAAAAGCACTGAACCGTTATGTTTTACGAATGGGGTGTCCAGCTAGTCAGTTTATCAAATATGTTGGCATTGTTTAGTAACATTAAAAACTCTAATGTGGACGGTAAGCCAGTTGTCAAACTATTAGAATACAAGCTAGGCCTGTGTCACTAGATATCTAATGACAGGCTATTTGCTAATAATACCATTCAAAATCAATAAGTAAACTTAGCTGGTCACAGTTGCTAGTATAGACTTCATGCACGACTATCTAACCAATGCCCCATGTCATTGCAGGTGTGGAAATGTGAATTTTGCCAGAAGAACAAGCTGCAACAGATGTGGAAGAGGTAAATGACCCTGTACTAAACCGAGAACAGATTTGCTGCAAGTGTTATTAGACACAGCCCAATGTGTCAAGTTGCTATTATTACTACTGACTGCGTTCCCACTTTGTACAGAGAAGACAACGGAAGCAAAGATGATGAAAGCAGGAGGGACGGAGATTGGGAAAACCCTGGCTGAGAAGAGCAGAGGCCTCTTCAGTGCAAACGATTGGCAATGTAAAACGTACGTGACCCGTGTTAAAACGTTTGCATTGTAACGTATTAATGTTTATCTTCGTAGGCTGTGACACAAACCACCCTCACGGTACTGTTTGCTCTTTCTTCCCGAAGGTGTGGCAACGTGAATTGGGCAAGGCGGTCGGAGTGCAACATGTGCAACACACCCAAGTACGCCAAGCTTGAAGAGAGAACAGGTACGCGGATGGAAATGAAGGCTGAGGATTCAGACTCAACTAAACTGCATGGACTATAACGTATATCATGCCAGTTAGGGTACCTTATGTATTACTGCACCTATACATACTGTTTACTTTACTTACTCGTAGTATATATTAAGATTCTAAGTTCTATTGACCATATTTATTGTAACGTGTCGTATAATATAACTGATGGGGCATACAGACCCTCATCTTCACCTATGACTACACTGCCTACTTACTCATATGCTTATATTCAGAGTTGATTATATTGTTTACACTGCTTATTTTAACTTTTCTACCGTACTATAATTAGATTGCCCATATTTGTCTTTCTACTACCGTATTACCCTGCCCATACGCGTGAATACTTTCCCCAAGGTGGTTGTCCTTCCGCGTTCGGTTTGCGCTGCCTGATTGGCCACTGACGCTTCTCTCAGTGCCCAATCGTGTTGTGCCTAGCTTTCAGTTCCACAGCCCAAGTCCTTCAGTTCCACAGCCCATTTCCTCGTATTGTTTTCATCTCTCTATATTAACGTAGCCCATTTCCTCGTATTGTTTTCATCTCTCTATATTAACGTAGCCCATTTCCTCGTATTGTTTTCATCTCTCTATATTAACGTAGCCCATTTCCTCGTATTGTTTTCATCTCTATATTAACACTTTGACGACCGTTCGGCGCCGTCTAATATGGTGCTAGAGGACCAAGGTTTGTCAACAAACCGATGTGTCTTTGTAGAGCTATATCTATACTTTATAGTATTGTTATCTGTCCATTCTCATTGTCACTTGAGTTCATAAACCGTTCCTTAAAAATGGCTTAAAGAAAAAAATAATCCATCAATAGGTTGTCATTTTATAGCGCCGTGAATATAAGCTTTATCGCAGATTTCGTCTCATATATTTTCTGGAAAGCTACTTATAGAGCTAAAGGCTACTAACGTTATATTCAACAGCATTTCTGTTGTATATATTGTGCTAATGAAATAACACAAACTGCTTATGATCCGGACTATCCCATAGCATCTATGGATGAAAGGGGGGCGGCGGGGAACGTCGATTAGTATTATTGATTACCAATAGAGTGTCCGTGTAAGTAGCCACATTCACTGATCGAATGCTTGCGTCTCACAACAATGTCTGATACGGCTGTAATTTAGGTGAATAAGGTCTTACCGTCAGCCGGTGGGATACCCTACAGCATTTCCCCGTTATCGATCGGCATCTGGTAGATCGATATGTCCATTGGTTGATGATAATCCCCTTATTCCATGGTGAGATCTGCGATTCGAAACGTGATACACGGTGCATGATGTTGCTTTGGGATCAGAGTAATGTGATACTCCGTTGGAGGCTAAAGAAGAAAAAAAATCCATTCACCGACAATGATACTGCAGTGGAGCGATGGCGCCCCTAAGAGGATCTGGCCGGTATTGCATGTTGCCGAGGGTAGATCTGCAGAGTCGATCGGGGATCTTGATCCGGTTATTAATATGGAATAAAACAATAACAACTTGCCACGGCTATATACGTGCCTCTGGTCCACAACGCATGGATTCGAAACACGTATTTATACGTGGCCGGTCCCAATAGTGTTAACGTAGCCCATTTACTCGTATTGTTTTCATCTCTCTATATTAACGTAACGCGCTATTCATATCAATCGACATCACATCAATATAAATAACGTATTGTTTTCATCTCTATATTAACGTAACGCGCTATTCATATCAATCGGCATCACATCAATATAAATAACGTATTGTTTTCATCTCTTTATATTAACGTAACGCGCTATTCATATCAATCGACATCACATCAATATAAATAACCTATTGTTTTCAGTATATTGCACGGCGGTAGCAGTATATTGATGCACGGCGGTAGTAGTTAGTGCATTGATGTGCTAGTTAGTTAGTATATTGATGCACGGCGGTAGTGAGTTACAGTATATTGATGCACGGCGGTAGTAGTTAGTGCATTGATGTGCTAGTTAGTTAGTATATTGATGCACGGCGGTAGCGAGTTAGTTGATAGTTAGTAGTATATTGATGCAGGTAGGTAGCTGATGCGACGAACTTGTGGAACTGAGAAGTTCTGAAAGTTAGGAGCGAGAGTTAGGAGTAACACGATTGGGCGCTGAGAGAAGCGTCAGTGGCCAATCAGGCCGCGTAAACCGAACGCGGAAGGACAACCACCTTGGGGAAAGTATTCACGCTGCCCATACATGTACCTCCCCTCCCCCATGCTGTTATGATGCCTGCATTTTCCCAAGGGGATCAATGAAGGAATATCTTATCTTAACGTGTTTATCCTTATCTGTTTTTCAGGCTACGGCGGAGGCTTCAATGAAAGGGAAAATGTGGAATACATTGAACGAGAGGACTCTGATGGTGAATATGATGAGGTGAATATACTGAATCTGTATTACTATGATCAAATCAAACAAATTAAATTCAATACATTTGAGATTCAGCCCCACCTTAGTCTATTTCCGAGGATTGACCATGTATGCTAACTTCAACTGTGTTTATTGATTACTGGGGATGCTCGATATTGGCTTTTTTACCTATACCGATATTGTCCAACTCTTAATTTCCCATACCGATATCAACCGATACCGATATATGCAGGGTTTCCCCCCCAAAAATCTGAATAATTTCAGGTAATTAACATTACATATCTCTTGTTGTGGAATTATCACAACATTATGCATACTTTTGACAATAAATAAAATCAAAATTTGTTCTTACTTGCTTGCCTGGGTAAATAAAGGTTCTAGAAATGTAAAAATAAAAAAAATAAAATGTTTTTGAAAACCGATATTTTCCGATATCACATTTTAATGCCGATATTGGCCGATAATATCGGACATCCCTATTGATTACTAATTGATTAGTTATAGGGCGGCTAAGTGGCGCAGTGGGCAAGACGCTCGCCACTAATGCAGGAGATGCTGGGTTTGAGCCCAGCTCTCGGCGTTGCTACCAGCTTGGCTGGTCGTTCATACTAACACAATTGGCAGTGTTAGGGGTGGGAAAGCTGGTGGGTGGGGATTGGACGTTGTGGACAGCGACTCCTACAGGTCGGTTGGTGCGCCTGTGCAGCAGAATCAGGAAGTAACTGGGGCAGCGTGAGCCTCCCACGCGTTACTCCTCGCTACTGAGAGATTGTGCTGTTCAGGTGAAAAGATGCGACGGCTGCCTCCTCGTGTACCGGAGGGGACACGTGATGCAAGGCTTCGTCCACACTGCAGCCGACCAGTGGGAGGCATAGTCTAGCAACGTTCGAGACGGGAGGGGAGAATTGAAGGGAGAATTGGCGAGGCGAAATTGGAATGGGAGAAAAACAGGAAAATAAGGAGAAAGTGGATCAAAAAATATAAATTCATTAGTTATGCGTTTTGAAAGCCGCTGACCTATCAAGTATGCATACTGGGGAGGGGGTCTTTGGGAATCTTCCGATTCCCATTAGATTCAGAATGGATATTTGATTCTAGATTGCTGGTTTTGAGTAAATTTGACTGCGGTAGACAGGGTTAATAAGTCTGGAAGACAATAATTACACCGCATCATATGTAAACCTTGCCTACCGTGCTGTTCCATGTTGCAGCCACATCAAGTCAAATACAGACAGGATGACATGCCTGGGCTCAATAGAGGCCTTGCACAGAATGTTTGTGTAGTTCTTCCATCATGGCTGTTTGTAACATAGCAACCATTGTTTTTTACATGGCGATGTTATATATGTGTTGATAAATGAGAAATGTATCAACAAAAACATAATAATCTGGCATTTTATTACTGGATCAGTAATCATCAACTTTATTATCAACAACGCTGTAGGGGCGCAGATCTAATGAATAGGCTATCGACTCTTCGCCCGTTCAGAGTTGGCCCAGGCTGGACGTTTAGAAAAGCGAACAGCAGAATCGTTTAGACTTCCAGTCAAATTAAAAATAAAAGTCATCGATTAGTAGTCATTGACTAATAGTTATATAGTTATAGTTTGTATAGATGGAATATACGTTGTGTATCATGTTTACAAATCTACTACAGCCATGTTTTTCTGAATGTATGCACATTCAAAGATGTGACAATAAAATAATCCAAATCTGATTACAAGACTGAAAACTTGGAATTTGAGATTCTTATGTGAATCGACCCCCCCACACACACCCTTAATACACAGTATAATGCTAGACCGATTATGCTAATAAGGGGCGTGTCCTTTACCATTTCACAGTTTGGCAGGAAAAAGAAGAAATTCCGTAAAGATGATATTAAGAAGGAGGCAGGTGATGACGACGATGAAGAGGAAGAAGACGACGATGAGGAAGGAGACCTTTCCAAATACAAACTGGATGTGAGTGTCCCAAACAGGAAAAACTAAAAACAAACAAAGTACAGTACAACTCAAATAAGTTGGCATCCAACCAGTGTGCAAGGTAACAGTAAAGTGCACAACAATATACAGAGTAACAAGTGGAATATATATAGAACGAAGCTACTGAGTAAATATGATAATGTGTGTAAATTATGTATTGTGTGGGAGGAAACCGGAGTACCCAGAGGAAACCCACGCAAACGCAGTGACTATGCAAAATCCACACAGAAAGGCCTTCCACCGGGGTTGGGACCCAGAACTTTCTTGCTGTGAGGCAGCAGTGCTATCCACTGTGCCACCTTCCAGCTAACTAGCACAATCGAGCTAGTTAGTCACAAACTGAGGGGAAAAAAAATCAACGGGGACACGCTCTGTACAAGCTGACTAAGGGCCTGTTTAGACGGAAACGCTAGCAGGTGAATCCGCAAAAATATTTTTTCGGATGTGCCTTTCGTTTATACGGAAACGGCGTTTTTACGGGTGGAATTCCTAGAAACGCAAAAGCTTTGCGCTCTCGTCTAAACTGTTAAAACGTATAAATCTGATAAAACGATGACGAAAGGTTTGTCACGGCTCTGGTCGCGCGTACTGCTTACGTCACAGGTAGCAGGTATGCGCCAGTAGCCGAGACTTAAACAAAGCAAGTATGTCTGACTTATATCAACGGAGATCACCTGAAGGCTACATTGGCAGTACTTTTAACCCTTTCACTGCCACACGACAGAAGGTTACCCCTTTACTATCACACAACCGGCTGTCGTGTGGCAGTGAAAGGGTTAAATACACAAGAATCTGTCCCGCGGCGTGAGTGGACCCACTGTCTGTGAGTGACTCTGCTTTGGTGCAATCACATTCCCCATCCACAGTCTGCGAATCAGAGGCAGAGTAGGGCGGGTCTTCACAGCACGTCATGTGACATATGCGCCAATCGTGTGACAGCGGGTCTCCGTCGTTACAGCGTCGTCTGCACGGAGAATTCCACTCCAAAACGCTCGTCTAAACTTAAAATTAAAAGTGAAACCGCAAGATGACTTTTGCGGTTTCTGTTCACAAAACGCTCGTCTAAACGGGGCCTAAAGCTCACTGGAAAATGTTTTTTTTGTGTGCACTGTGTGGAGTAGATTCAGTAGAGCTTCAGTTGTACGCACTAGTATGAGGAACAGCATGGACTGTGCTGAGAAGGTGGCACAGTGGTCAGCTCTGCTGCCTCACAGCAAGACGGTCCTGGGTCTGAACCCCGACCTCACAGCAAGACGGTCCTGGGTCTGAATCCTTGGTGGCACAGTGGTTAGCACTGCTGCCTCACAGCAAGAACGTTCTTGGTTCGAACCCCGGTGGAAGGCCTTTCTGTGGGGAGTTTGCAAGGTCTCTGTGTTTGCATGGGTTTCCTCCGGGTACTCCGGTTTCCTCCCTCACATACATTAGATTTGCATATTTACTCGGTAGCTTCGTTATATCACTTGTTACTCTGTATATTGTTATGCACTTTACTGTTCCCTTGCACTCTGGTTATATGCCAACTTAACCAGCGGCGACAGTGGGCTCGGGAGGTAGAGCCAGTTAAATTCCCGCTCCTCCCGGTCAGCGTGTCGAAGTGTCCTTGAGCAAGACACTTAACCCTTAACTACTCCCGATGAGCAGGTCGGCACCTTGCATGGTCGCATCTGCCGTCAGTGTGAGTGTGTGAGTGAATGGTTGAATGTGAGGAACTAAATTGTAAAGCGCTTTGGATAAAAGCTGGTATATAAATGCACCATTTACCATTTATTTTTGTTGTGCTGTACAATGACAACATTTAATCTTTAATATAAAATTGTTTAACCACTTAACGTTGTGGCGGCCTGCTCTCGGTCGGTGTGACACTGTGTTATTGTCTCTCAACCAACGCATCGGTTGAAAGCAAAAATCGCAGCCGTTTGACACACTGCTTGACCTATTATGTGCTTCCAATCTCGGGTTATAAGACCAAACGGCCAACAAGCGTCAGTTTTTCGAAAAAGTGACCACCTCCGGTTTCACCTCTCAATGACCGGACAAATCACCACTGATGCTGAAAATGATTGACAGTTTGTGTAGAAAAGAATGACATCTTATTGGTTTTCTGAGACCGATAAGCGGTAAAAGCGTACCGTACGCAAGAGAATGAACGTGCACCTATCTCTCCGGAGCGCAAATTGGGCTGATCTATTGTTGTCGCTCCTCTGGCGGTTGAGGGTTTGTTTATGTATGTGTAGGGAAGGGGTGGGGTGGTGTATGTGACAAGACATTAGAGGGAGAGGGGACTGAGGTAGTGTTGACTCCTCACAACTTTTTTGGAAAAACCCCTAAACATAGCATTACATAAAGATGTGTAAAACATAATTTCTTTTATCGACTTTGGAGATGTTCTAGGTAAGACTTCATGCTATGGCCCCAGCGGTGTTTCAGCTAATAACTATAGAGTAGATGGATCTGCAGGGATCTGTTTGCAAAATAATTCAGATGAAAATTTTAAAACGTTTATTTCAGTGTGTTGGGCTGTCTTAAATACTTCGAAGCTTCGTTCGATGGGCATGGGATTCGAATGGGAAAATAAAATTCGATATTAAAAAAATAAAATAACTATATATATTTTTACCTGCAAAATCAACTCTGCCTCTCTTTAACTACAACAAGCAATGCCGTTTGGTTTGTTATTTAAGATGAGGTCGGACTCGGCACTGACAGATTTGTGTTCATTGTACTGCTTTTATAAAGCCTCAAATGACTGCTTACAATATTTCATGAAAGCAAAGTGTTTAGTTTGTCTAAGATTTAAAAAGTTTTAAACTTTACAGCACTGACAATTCTCTATAGTATTTTTTATAGTGTCCCGACCCATATAAAAACATGTCTTAATAAAAAATAAATCGAATTCTGCCTTTGTCTCTATTAACTACATATAAATATGTATATAATTGTTTGCTTTATAGACGAAGGTTTTTAATAATTATGTAATGTAATGTTGTTGGCTGTGTAACGGAGAGCAGCCGCCCAGGCAGTGCAGCTCCCGACTCATTATTAATTTAATTAAATAATCCAATCCACTTTATTTATAGAGCACATTTAAAAACAACAAAGTTGAACAAAGTGCTGTACAAGTCTCAACATATTTTCTTTTTTAATAAACAAAATAATACAATTTCTATCTCGAAGCTTCGAATTAAAATCTAATCTCGGCCCCGAAGCTTCGAATGCCAAAAGAATATTCGAAGGTCAGCCCAAACCTCTGTAACTCTATGCAATCGACAGGCGTTTTATGCAAAATTTGCAGGACTGTTGAGAGGTTACAACTAATTGCTTACATTTTGCCGCCTCAGGATGACGATGACGATGATGACGAAGATGGAGACCTGTCAAAGTACGACCTGGACGCCAGTGAGGACGAGGACGCGGCGGCCTCTGCCAAGAAGAAGGAGAAGGAGACGGACAAGGAGATAAAGAAGGAGACGGACAAGGAGACGGACAAGGAGACGGACAAGGAGACTGACAAGGAAACAGAGACGGAGAAGGAGAAAGAGAAGGGGAAGAAGGGCAGCCAGTCGGGTTCGTCCCATTCAGGCTCCTCCTCGGGCTCCTCCAGCTCCCGGTCTCGGTCCAGGTCCAGGTAAAAGGGTACAGGTCAAGGGTAACTCCAGGCAAAATGTCAGTATCAGCTCAATCTTCCTTCTAACTTTATTGACCCACGTGAATTATAAATGTCCTGTTTTTTTTTTTGCGCTCATTCCTTTTGTTTTTGGTTTTATGGCCCTTCCCTATTGTGTTGTGTGTGGAATTGAATGACCCCCCCCCCCCCTTCCCCACTTGGTGAAATTTTATTCAGAATACCTTTTTTGTTGTTTTTTATCTTGATTGTAATATTTGTTTGGTTTTTGCTATGACTTGAAATGTGAGGAACTGAGTTCATATTGTTATATTCCAACTCAATCAACGTGTTGTAGTTGGTCACTTCTCTCTATCCATTCCACAACTTGCTTCATGGAATTTGTTGTTATCTGGCGTTAGTGGTGCCTCTTTTCTGCTTTTTAATTAGTGTAATGTAATTTTCAGCGTTTTGTTATACCGTAGGTTTATTCTTGGTTTCTAACTGCACAGGAGTGTGAAAACAATTATTTTCTATTTTAATGTATTGCTTGCTGTAAATTGACGTGCAGTTTAATCTGCCGTGCAACGTAACGTCACGTGCACCATGCAGCCCCTCCTCTTCCCCCTCTGTTTGGAAAATATTGGAAAAAGTTCCGTTTCCTGTCTTTCAGATCCCGTTCTAGAAGCTCGTCCAGTTCCCGATCTCGCTCCAGGTCCCACTCCAGGTGAATGAGGTGACATGCACTCTCAACCCTTAAAGAGAGTGTATGTACAGTATCGGGGGGGGGCCTAAAGGTTCCAGAAGCTGCCACACCCTAGTGTAGGAGAGGTTGTACCGTGATGACCTACTGTGTACCACAGCCTCCCTCTTCTGATAGGCAGATCCTAGTTTTAGTGTGAACCCTAATGGTAAAATGCAAACATAAGCTACTCTTTATTTCCACTGCCCTGGCTGAATTAGTGTTTTGTCCTATTGAGCTATCAGTATTGCAGACATTAAACTCTACGTTGCTGGGTCTTTGTATATCAAGCCTGCCATAGCGGTCATAGTGACGACTGGATTGTTGATCGGGTCCCCTTTTTGTGTGCTGTCACTATGTTTTCGAGGGGGGGGGGGGGGGGCAGACCAGACCGATCCTAGATCAGTTCCCCTGAAGCGGAGAAACGCCTGCCTTGGGCTCAGTAGTGCTGCCTTGGCTCAGTGCTGCCTTGGGCTCAGTAGTGCTGCCTTGGCTCAGTAGTGCTGCCTTGGCTCAGTAGTGCTGCCTTGGGCTCTAGTGCTGCCTTGGGCTCAGTAGTGCTGCCTTGGCTCAGTAGTGCTGCCTTGGCTCAGTAGTGCTGCCTTGGGCTCAGTAGTGCTGCCTTGGGCTCAGTAGTGCTGCCTTGGCTCAGTAGTGCTGCCTTGGCTCAGTAGTGCTGCCTTGGTCTCAGTAGTGCTGCCTTGGGCTCAGTAGTGCTGCCTTGGCTCAGTAGTGCTGCCTTGGCTCAGTAGTGCTGCCTTGGCTCAGTGCTGCCGTGGCGTCACTGACTTTTGCTGCATGGTTTATCCCTCCAAAAGATCCAGCTCCAGGTCTGGAAAGGGCTCCTCTCCCAGGAAGGGCTCCTCTCCCAGGAAGGGCTCCTCTCCCAGGAAGGGCTCCTCTCCCAGGAAGGGCTCTTCTCCCAGGAAGGGCTCTTCTCCCAGGAAGGGCTCTTCTCCCAGGAAGGGCTCCTCTTCCAGGAAGGGGTCCCAGTCGCCCTCCTCGGCGGAGAGGGGAGAGAAGCGCAGCCGCTCCAGGTCGTCGTCCGGTGGGAGGAAGCGGAAGCGTTCTAGATCACGATCGTCCGAAAGGTTTGGGTTACAGTGGAATACCACAATGGTGTACTGACTTATTATTATTATTATTATTATTATTATTATTATTATTATTATTATTATTATTATTATTATTATTATTATTATTATTATTATTATTATTATTATTATTATTATCATGATTTATTAGCTTCCCATCACTTTGCTTACGGGATTCTTTTAGATTTAGTTGTTGATATTTCTGCCATGTATAACGATAATGCTTTCGATACCTTGTGCATGTCCTAATTAACGTTTATCTGAAAGTGAGTTGTTCAACCCAGGCCCCGCCTCACTCATCGTCCCGTGGTTCTTGTGTCTCGATTTCAGGCGCGGCGGGCAGTCCTCCGGCTCCTCCCACTCTGGCTCCAGTTCGAAAAAGAAAGAAAGCGTTTAAAAAAACAAAAACAAAAAACGGCCCTTTTAAGACGGGGGAGGGGGGGGTGAACCTTAGTAAAAATGCATGTTGTGTTTTAAGAAAAGGAAAAAACAAAACGGATCCGTTCATTATGCTGTTCATTCTAGTAGAGCCTTGCAGTGCACCTGATCGTTATTCTCCTCAGAAGAAGAATGCGGTGAAGCGTAATTTTCTCTTGTTACCTGTCCTTTTACATGCTGCCTTTTCTTTTTTCTTTCTTTTTTTTGACAACGCCTCCATCCCACTCTGTAACCAGTGTGTGTATTAACCTAAGGTGTCCAACAGACCTATTAACGTCTGCTTCCATAAAGAGAAACAATGATACTGTGAAAAGATTTTTATCCCATTTTTAAATCGATCCTGCCAAATGTCATGGTAGCGTTAGGATTAAATTCCACTAATTTTGTGGGGGGGGGGGGTTATAGTTTATTATTTTAGATTTACCTTTTCTTGAGCCGTGGATGGATTTTGATTTATTTTGTTTATCGTTCCACGATATCGGTTTTTCCATGTCTCAAAGCCTTCTTTCAAAGAGTATAGGAAATGTATTTACAGTGTCATACAGCCACCGTTACCGAATAATGTTTTCCGAAGTTAGCAAGACCTGTTAAGGTTGTCGAATTCAGTAACATTTGTTTTGCGTTGAAGGTAAGTATTTATTTTTCTTTTATATTTCTTGTTTAAACCAAGTGGAAGGAATCTCAACATGTTCTTTGGCTTCAGGATGATAAACATAATTTGGATCTCAGTCTTAAAACTTGTCAAATCATCACCTTCCCGACATAGGCTGTCGTGTTGCCTGTCTAACAGCTTCTCCAGGGATTCCTGACGGAATGATCTCTGATTTTTCACTATAGTGTTATTGTTTATAACTTGTAGTAGTATTCCTTTTTTTTTTTTACATTTTCTTTTCTTTTTTTTTCTCTCTCTTTGCATCTTTCCTAGTTTAATGTAAACACTTAATGGACATGTGCAGCAGGAATAACATATCAGATTAGGTATTTCCTTTTAATGACAGAATGATGTAGCCTAATGGGGTCTTTTTGTTGATTTAAAAAAAATGAACTAAAATGTAAACAACATGTAAATAAACAACTGTTCAAAAGTTATTTCAATTATAATTTTTTCCCCCCTTCCAACTATTTGATGTGCCTAGAAAAGGTCAGTGTTGTCTTTACAAGTCCTCCAGCTGCCTGCCAATCAAGTTTTAGGTTCTATCAATATAGTGGAAAGCGGCTTTTGTGTTTTAAGTGAATGTTGGCCCTCGTAATAATGGCAGTCCTCTATTCATGATGCCAGAGATGTTTCTGATGATGCTCAGATTATTTGAATTCAGTGTTTTCAGAATCTGAAAGGTATTTATTGCCAAGTAGTTTTTACATATACAAGGAATTTGATTTGGTCGTTTGGTGCGACATTAATGGACAGACTAGAATATAATAAAATGGAATATTAACTAATTTAAAATAGAAGTAGAGTAAAATGTTATGGGCCAGGGCCGTACAACTCTGCACGATGTGGTCGAGTACATACACTAATTGGAATAAAAATAACAATAGCAGTTGGATTAAATATTTAACAGGGATGTGAAAAAGCATCAATACTTTTTTGGGGGAAAACACTTAAAGAACCAGTACAATGGTAATGAAGTCAGAAAAAGCTTAGTATCGATACCTGAAGCTTACAAAATAATTAATGGGACCAGTGTGGTTGGTTGCTATGGGGGATTAGCATTGGTTTACTGTTCTAGCAGGTGATACATACATATTCACAGTTGCTGTGGATGTTTTTGAACAACTAAAATTAACTCAAATAGTTGCTAACTATTTACATGACTTATTTGTGTACTAGCTAGTTAATACCCTTTATATACCGATTGATGGGCCAACCAGGGTAATCTTAGTAAATTGTGCAATATCTTCAGGGAAGCAGATTAGATATCTGAAATGGCCTTTAGTCACAATTTCCACAACAGTTCTAACATGTTCGGCAATTGTACATGATCAACATATCTAAATGCAATTAGATTGAAAAACACGATTTTCATTGCATGGTTGCCTCCGCCGTCGCTGTGAATGAATGGGGAAAATGTGAGGAACAAAATTGTAAAGCGCTTTGGATATAAGGGATATATAAATCCACCATTTGCCTTTTTATTTGACCATTCATACAATAAGGCCGCAGATGCACACAGTCGCTGCTCTCTGCCATGCAGGTGGAGTGGCTGGAGTCTTCAAAGTGGAACAAGTGCAACACCACCTGCACAGTTGTACCTCGCGTTCCGCCAGCAGGTGGTGTCGCACTTGTTCCACTTTGAAGAGTCCAGTTCAGGTTTCACTGGAATCATTCCCAAGTAGCATAATGGCACTATCCACTGACACAGACACTCACATTTTTTGTTTAAAGTCTCACCAAAGATTTGATATTTAATATACAAACTTTTAAAAATTAGGTGGGGATGTATTGCATAATCTCACACATCCGAAAACATTAACTTTGCACACATTCATTTTGTTTGAGTTAGAATATGGCGACCCGTGATGTCATCGGTGACATTGAATCCTTGCGTTGTGTTAATTACAGCTCAATGAAATGATAAGGTAGCAGTCCCTATTGCTATTTTTCATCTAAATAATTCCATGAAGCTGTAATTAACAACACAGGGAGTCAATGTCCCCGGTGGCCATATTCAAACTCATTTACTCTCGATAACTAAATGAATGTGTGCATAACTAATGTTTGGATGTGTGAGATATGTGCGAAATAAATAGTTGTTTGCTGAAGTGCCCGTTTAAGTGTATTGAAGTGTAAATGAATGGATGAAAACTTTATTAAACAGATTGCAGAATGGGTACAATACAGTACGGCTCAATACACACAATTGTTAAGGGTTGGCAGACCAGTGTATAGTTATTAGTTAGGCTATTGATTTTGCATGGGTCAAATAACCTTTATTTGAAAGCGGTATAGTTCACAAATTAACTCTCGAGCTCTTCTGGACCATAGGAACACAACAATGAAATAAAAGCTTGGTGGAGCAATGTTGTTCCTAAGCGGGTCTGGGCATTGATGGTATAGTTTCATTCCATCCTCACTAGTGACAGAATGTAACCTGTTTTAACTCCCTGACTGAGATATGATCACATTCTCGTGATGATAATCTCTTGCAGTGTGCGCACGTGCTTGTTGTGCCCGTTCACGTGGGTGTTTACGCACGCATAGGGTAGGTGTCCTAAGTGGAGAAATGACTTCGTCTGCGCAAAAATAAAATAAAAGACCCGTAGTCGTGTGTTGTTCAAGTTTTGTTTTATTTGTCACATATAAGGTAGGCAGCAGGCTACATCATGTATTGATTGATTGATTGATTGAATGAAAAGTTTATTAACAGATTGCAGAATGGGTACAGTACAGTACAGCTCAATACATACAATTGTTAAGAGGATGCAGACCTGAGAAAGACTTTCGTCTTGTTTCCATCAGGGTCCTCCATTTTCAATTCATCATATTATTATTATATTCAATGTACATTACAGTGAAATGCTTGGTTATGTTACATAACTTCTGTATGAGCCCCCTGGGGTTGTGCTTCCTACAGTAACAAGTAAAAAGAATAAAGCCACACTATACAATATATACAAACTAAAGTACAAAAAAAGAAGTACAAAATGCTAACTCTTTTTTAAATGCAAAAATGAGGTAGGATGGATGTAGTGTAAATCCTTTTGTAATAAATAGATACAAATATGCTGTAGTGTTAAATAATGCTCTATAGTGTTGCAATATTTAAGCCTGTTAGTGTTGCTTTTATGTTGTTTTCTCCCCTCGCAGCAGGTGGTCCCTCCTCCTCCAGCGCTGAAGCGGTCTGACGCGCCTTTACGCACTCTTCACTCCAGTTGATCCAGGCATCTCGGACCGCTGGAGGATGCCGGGCTCTCCTGCTGGACACCTGCTGTGTATATATGCTTATCCTCGCCGAGAGGATGACTTCGGAACTCTGTGAGCCTCTCGACACGTGGAAGATCTCCGTTGGAGACATGTTGGGCTCCAACGTCTCCAAACCGTTGCGCGAGAGCAATATCACCAAAAGCAGCAGCTGTGGATCCGTATCAGTCGGTTTCCCGATTACTATGATGCTCACCGGCATGGTGGGCAACTCTCTAGCTCTTATTCTGGTGTATATATCTTACAGAAAGAAGGAGAATAGACGGAAAAGGTCGTTCTTGCTTTGCATCGGATCGCTGGCACTGACGGACCTGTTCGGGCAGCTTCTGACGAGTCCGGTTGTGATCTCGGTGTACCGGGCCGGTCTGAAGTGGGAGCGCATTGACCCATCGGGCAGATTGTGCGCTTTTTTCGGAGTGGTCATGACCACGTTTGGCCTGTGTTCTCTGTTCCTGGCCAGCGCCATGGCCATCGAGAGGGCTTTGGCGATCACCAGCCCCCACTGGTATTCCAACCACATGACAACCAGTGTGACCAAGCAGACCCTGGCCGTCATCTGGTGTCTGGTGCTGCTCTTCGCCCTCCTACCCGTCGCAGGTGTGGGGAAGTACACGCTCCAGTGGCCCGGCACCTGGTGCTTTATCAGCACGGGGGACAGAGAAGTGTCGGGCAACATGTTCTTTGCCATCACTTTCGCCCTGCTCGGGATTTTCGCCCTGCTTGTCACTTTCTCTTGCAACGTGGTGACTATCCGGGCGTTAATCATCCGTTGCAAAACTAAATCTGGCCAATCGTCCCAGACCTCAAAGCAGTGGGAGCGTTTGACCACGGAGACGGTCGTTCAGCTGTTAGGAATCATGTGCGTCCTGCTCATATGCTGGTCTCCTCTGTTGGTATGTTTTATACCCACACTTCTCCTATTACAGAGTCTGCACTTACAGAGATTAAATTACATTACACAGGCCGAGGCTATCAGGTATAAAGTATGTTATAAGGTTGCTCACATTTGACCTATGATGGTACCTAAATAGCAGTGACAGCCCTCTGCTGAATATGATTTTTATAATGCTATAATTCACATTCCACGACCAGTCTAAACATGTTTTATTGTCAGCTCTACTATGTCACATGCAGTAGCCCCCTGTCACAGATCTATATGTCCCTCTCAGAGATGCCTCATTTCTTGAGCTGTTGGTGGCTTTTAGAGCAAGAGGCAGCAAGAGCATAATTATTATTGCTAGTACAACCATAATATGATTAAGATAAAAAAAAAAAGTATATCTATCTATACATCCTTCTAGCTATATATATATAACTATGTATCTATCCACCCTATATTGACCGATCGATCTATCTATCTATTTATCTATCTATCTGTCTATCTAACTATGTATATATCCATCTATCTATCTATCTATCTATCTATCTATCTATCTATCTATCTATCTATCTATCTATCTATCTATCTATCTATCTATCTATCTATCTATCTATCTATCTATCTATCTATCTATCTATCTATCTATACATCCTTCTATCTATCTAGCTATATATCTATCTAACTATACATCCTTCTATCTATCTATCTATCTATCTATCTATCTATCTATCTATCTATCTATCTATCTATCTATCTATCTATCTATCTATCTATCTATCTATCTATCTATCTATCTATCTATCTATCTATCTATCTATCTATCTATCTATATCATACACAATACTGCATATGAATAGTCTCTTGCAGTCCTGTGTGCTTCCTTTGATATTCTGAAGCCATTCCTCATTAGGGAGAATCCACTTAGCCAAGACCTGTTTGGGGGTCTGCTCAGTGTGCGATGAGATCATGCACTGTCCATCACATGTATTAGAGTCCCACAGGGATATTAATAGAAGCCACAGAACTATGGTGGTGTGTGAGGACCTTCATGTTGAGAGTGTGGAGATATTGTGGTGGTGGTGGTGTGTGTGAGGACCTTCATGTTGAGAGTGTGGAGATATATGGTGATGGTGGTGGTGTGTGTGAGGACCTTCATGTTGAGAGTGTGGAGATATTGTGGTGGTGGTGGTGTGTGTGAGGACCTTCATGTTGAGAGTGTGGAGATATATGGTGACGGTGGTGGTGGTGTGTGTGAGGACCTTTGTGTTGAGAGTGTGGAGATATTCTGGTGGTGTGTGTGAGGACCTTTGTGTTAAGAGTGTGGAGATATTCTGGTGGTGGTGGTGTGTGTGTGTGTGAGGATCTTCATGTTGAGAGTGTGGAGATATTCTGGTGGTGGTGGTGTGAGTGTGAGGACCTTTGTGTTGAGAGTGTGGAGATATTCTGGTGGTGTGAGTGTGAGGACCTTTGTGTTGAGAGTGTGGAGATATTCTGGTGGTGTGTGTGAGTGTGAGGACCTTTGTGTTGAGAGTGTGGAGATATTCTGGTGGTGGTGGTGTGTGAGGACCTTTGTGTTGAGAGTGTGGAGATATTCTGGTGGTGGTGTGTGTGAGGACCTTTGTGTTGAGAGTGTGGAGATATTCTGGTGGTGGTGTGTGTGTGAGGACCTTTGTGTTGAGAGTGTGGAGATTATGGTGGTGGTGTGTGTGAAGATATTCATGTGATATTCTTCGCCAAGCTGACTCTATGTCAGGCACATTTTAAATGCCAAGGAAATGCTGTCAAAGCAAAACCTCTCGGGCAATAGATGTGCAGTCTTCCCTTCCTGAGAAAAAGAAAATCTTAGAACAATCTTAGAACATTGAAATACACACGTCACTGAATAGCACCACGACTTTGTTGATCTTTCTTTCCACAACTCTCATTTACATTTAGTAATTTAGCTGACACTTTTATCCAAAGCGACTTACAAATTGTGAACAACAAGTCAGCAGCAGGGGTACATCTCTGGCAGCTAATGCTCAGTGACATTGTTCGCTGTTGAACTTGAGTGTTACATTCTGAGTGCATAGTAGTATAGACATAATATTAGCATGATAGGTAATACACTTAATAATAATAAACTTTATTTGTATAGCACCTTTCATACAATAATTGCAGCAAAAAAAGACAGGCATAAAATGAGCATCAAAATAGACAAAGTCAAGGTAAGACATAGAACACCAAATCACAGTTCTTCGTATTAGGATTTAATATCCCAATAGGCCTCTTTGTTTACGGTTTGATCATCACACATAATATAGACAATAAAAAAATAGACAGTAATAAAAGAGCAGCAAAATAGTTCAATAGTGCAGTGCAATAAAATAGTTAGGAAAATAGAATAGACAGAGTAAAATAATGCAATAGTGCAGTTCTGAATGACTGTTTAAACTGTTTAAAACCTGACGGTCTTTCCTGTTTGATACCCACAGCTTAAAGTATAATAAAGAAGTAGTAAAGTAATAGGTAGTAGTATAAGTATAATAGCATAGTAGTAAGGTACATAATAGTAAAAGACAGTAAGAAGGTTTGTTTTATTTAAAAAAAAAAAAATTAAATAGTTTGAAGAGAAGAATTGTAACCCTCCCTTTTGACAGTTGCCCTTGTCTCCGCTCCTCTGCCAGGTGCTGATGCTGCGCATGGTCTCCACCCAGACCTCCTCCCATCACTGCAAGTCGGCCTTCGCGGCGGCCTCCTCCTCCTCCTCTGCCCTCAGCCAGGACCACCAGCTGGACTGTAACTTCTTCCTGACCGCAATCCGCCTGGCCTCCCTCAACCAGATCCTGGACCCCTGGGTCTATCTGCTGCTTCGGGAGATCCTCCTCCGCAAGTTCTGCATGGTGGCCAACGCCGTGGCCAACTGCTCCGTGGAGGACCAGAAGGAGGCCCCGGCGGCCCTGGACGCCCTCAACAAACCGAGTCCCGCCGACAACAACAGCCCCCCGAAGCAGGAGGCGGAGTAGCAAGATGTCCTTTTTTTTCATCTTTTAGAGCAGAAGGATTCGGTGGATATGAAGATGGATACCTTCTGGGAGATTAGGAATTGGATCTTCTTATTCCTGTGTCGCCCACAGAAGAATATCCCGCAATGAACAGTCTTCATCGCATCGCACTGTGAACAGGCGATGTCTCCATGGGCACTTATCTTTGCTTTTCTGCTTCAACACATTCCATTTAAAGTCACCTAACCTGCATGTGGACGCATGGCCTCGCCGTCCCGGGTCTCAGGCTGTCGGAGTCTATCTACTCCGGGGGGATTTAGTACACAGTCGCTCAGACCCGACCAAATATGGCATGAAGAATAGAGTAGGTGCCAGAAGATCTGTACCGAAACAAGCCGCTGGTCTCAAAGATCTTGTCAATGGCGGTTTTGTTGAACCTTGTGGACCAGGACTCTCCTTGTGGACAAGGAAGCTCTTAACTCTCTCATGTAAAAGAAAGGGGTGCATCACACACACGCTCTGTTCATTCTCAGTGCCTGCTAACGTCTGTAGCTGCTTGTGCCAAAATGAATCATCTGCTGCATGAAAAAACCATGGACAAATTCAATGGACAGCTTGATTGTGTGACTTTTTTTGTGAATGTACTTCAATTAAGGATGAGCCTGTATATCGCTTGTGACCAGTTTTCATTTGCTTTTACGTATCTCATTTGAATTGTAACCTTTTTGTAAAAAAGAATTAAAAAAAAAGAAAAAAAAAGGAAATAAAAAGGGATGAAGTTGAAACGCAAACCCAAAACTGAAGCCAATGACGGCGTGCTATACGTAATGATTGTGAGAGTTATTTATTTATATTCGTGGTAAACATTGTAAATGTAACACATTTGTTGTTTCTGTGGTGAATGCCGGAGATGATGTGGACGTGAGCTCTTGTAATTGTGTTATGTATTAAGTACTGACCTGTCCCCAATGAAATGTGAAAATTCTATCTTGCTATACCATTCTCCCTCTTGAAAATGAAAAATCATGAGCTAAGCCCTGGTGAATATGTAGCTAAGTGAGGCTTTACTTAATAGAATACTTCTCATAATGGGATTGAAGCCGACTCACATGAAAGCCAACGGGAGTGGGAAATGAGATTATGCACTTGTGCCAGCTAATATCACCCTGGTCATCAGCTACTTCTGTCTCTGGTGCTTTGATACGTTCTCAGTTCTACTGTCCTACAGTAATTGCTGACTGATCACCGCAGCTTCTGCTGACGCTGCCTTCGACATGTACAGTGCCGTTTCTCTGAGGTTCTTAGCGCGAAGTCACCACGCTGTGTTGTGAGGACGTTTGACTTCTCCTGAGTACCAGTTGTACCCCTCAGATGAAGAACCATATAAGTACATTTGGAACCCGTCGGAATGGCTCGCACGTATATTTGCGGTTGTGAAGTCAGTCCAAATCACTTGACATTTGAATGTGATACATCACACCCACAGTGTTTAGCCTCATGAATGTACACTCCAACTTACCATCTTTAGATAATTAGATTTTAAAACACGGTTCGTCTGAGAACCTAAGACAGACTTATATGGTTCTTCGCCTGAAGAATGAGCTATTGTCAAATTAGTAGTTTTTCTCTTTGACAGATCACGGTTCACAGAGTACTGTAGTAAGTCAACAATCCCCCTCCCTTCCCCATCTGTTTATTACTGCCTCAGCTAACAACAGCCTTATCATGCCATTCAAATGTGAGAATACTCACAAGCTCGTTAAGACCGCCATGTGGAGATTGTGTTTATTATTTCGATTGTTTCCATGTCAGCGATTGCTGTCTACCCGCCAGCAGTGATAGTACAGATGTGGAATGTTTATTATAATTTTTTTCCCCAACAACTGTCTAGCTAGATCACCTCAGTAACCAGCTCAAAGGTTTAGTCTTGACAGGTGAGAGACGAGAAATAAAAAAATATTCAGTTGTTATTGTTGTGGTAGCTGTGCTGCATTAGTCTCTTCAGTTCAGGGGAGGTTTGCTCAGTTTCCTGTTGTTCCTGAACGCATCGCTTGCTATTGTATGAATAAGCAAATCAGATCTACATGATGTACCTTGCTTGTAAATAGGTGTTTAATATAAAATTATTAATTTATTCTTTCACAAGGACTCATTTTCTTTCATTTGTATGTGATAGGTGTTCAATCTAATGATGGCTGATTAGCCGTATTTGTGTTGTTGCATTCATTCCAAGCATATGTTTGCATTATGCGACAGTTAATGTGCAATTAACTTGTAATCAAGGACTAGATCCAGGGTTACTTTCATGCATAACGGTGTGATTATTTTCACTCACAATTTGTCACAGGGTGTGATTGTTTGGGAGATGAACATAATTAGAATCCAATAGAACTCAAGTCACGTAATTAGCTAAAGTTCTTCTCCAGCAGACTTTGAGGCCTCCCGCCCTGCACAAGAGAACAAGTGATTATGTGAAGGAACATCCTCTAATGCTCACTAATTTGCCATGTGTGTTGTTGTTGACTCGTCCAAGGCCTCACGCTCTCACATCCTCAAGACACCGAAGAGGTTAATACCAGCAGCCGTGTTGCTCCACACAGTCCACAGTGAGAAAGTAATCCCCGCTTTTAGATGGAGCACTGTCCATTTAAACTCTCCTTAATGGATTCAATAATGGCCTGCGTTCACGTCATTGGAAAATACGCGTTTGGAGTACACAATTTGCACTCATAAAATATGAATGTAGAATAGCACCAGCATCACAGAAGCAGAGAGATGGTGTTATGAAATCGCCTCATTCCTGACCGAGATGCAGTCAACAGCATTTATCGGCTAACCTTTGGCTATACTCAGCTACATCTGTGTTTGTGTTTAATTTGTTTTCACTCATATCGTGCTGCAAGATTTGGTTACACTTGACAAAAGTATACTTTTTAATGAATCATTCAAACCACATGGTCGGTAGTCGATTCTTTGTAAATGTAATATTTAAACCGTTTACAGACAAGAAGTGTTACTTTGATGTTGAATATTATCCAAGCTTTTGATTATCAGGCCTGTCAATGTTGATTCACACATGGGTACAGTACAAGGGGCAGAGCCATTTGGCCCAGAAATTACCTGCCAGTGAGTCCTGCTCCAGTCTTCAAGACACAGAGATAGCACAATTACATAATTTGTTTGTGAATATGGCTTATTTATGAGGCCCAGAGAATCCTGCCATCTGGCTCCATGTTGCTCCTTCAAGGTCACTCATGCATGGATGGAGCTGATCTACTGTTATACCTCGTGAGTTCACCAATCACCTGACAGAAATACTTCAAGGATCTCAGGAGAGATAAGAAAGAAAACGTAGCTTGTGGTGAGACGTTTTGGATTTGTGATTTGGCATAATGGATTTATTTAGCAAACAATATTTTGCGCTAAGAAAAGAAAAAAAATAATATGGTCTCTATTTCTATTGTGGTTTTTATTGCAATTATGACCTAATTCAATAACGTTTAGTAGGAAAAACTATAATCACACTGTCGGAGTTGTTTAACAATAAAACATTTTCCACACATGGACACAGAGTAAATCACAGTCATAGCCACATGCAATAGACATGAGCAAAGTTCAGCTTGCATATTGGGATGTCCACCAGCCGACCAGCGCTCCACCCGTGAATGTAGATCAATTCCACACGCTTATCGGGAGACGTCATCATTCTTTTGTCTCTTTGCTTCTGAACAGGAATGCCACGCAGCACTACGAGTGACCTGTTCCTCCTCTGAGACACGGTGTGTTCACACGTGTATCTCGTTCCGTCATGTGTCCTCCCATGTGTCATTTACCCTGTACACGAGGTGCGGAATGCTGTAAATTATGCAGCCTCACGTCTTCTGCCTGTAGGTCATGTCGATGTACTGTTGTCTTGCCTGATATCTTGCTGTGGGGAGGCTTATGTAACGTGTTGATGAAGTGAGGAGAAGGGTACACCTACCCAGCATCAAAGTGTCCTTTAGGCACTTGATGTCATTTGCTCTCTTACTTTACTTGTGTAGATATGAAATAGACATGCCAGGCACTTTTGATTAATTTCCATGCTATGTTATGGCCTTATGGCTTATGTCTGTGTGTACTATTGGACATTCTATTAAATACAATTAAAATATGACAATATTGTTTTTTGATTTATTTATTTATCTATGTATGTATTTATTTATTTTGGAAACGACTAGGTCTGTACTAAAATAGGTTACTGGCTGCATAGTACTACCACCCCTTGGGCAGCTATAGTATGGTTAGGCAGCTAATTCAACAACAGAATATTGGTCCATTACATATTGTGGACTGGAATTGTATCTGCACTGCAGCCCGTCGTCTATCTTACCGCAGCAGCATGCAGATGTTATCTACCTGAGCACGTTGTTCTGTGCTTCACCAGTGTTTTGCAGAATGAAGGCTTATTGTCTGGCTTATTGGCAAATTTGCCGACAAAGAATTGAAGGATGGCCCTATGTGTCAGCCAGGATACAACACTAATACTTCAATTAAATAAACAATGCAGATTTATATATATATATATATATATATTGTGGCAGATATCATCCCCCGTTCCATGGCTACGTGGAGGAAGGGAGATACTACTGCCACGGGCAGAGGAGAGTCAATTAGGGAGCTGATTAGGACTGATAGAACACACCTGTGCACCACGTGATCACCCACATCACACACACACACACACACACACACACCAGACACACATAACATAAAACCCTAGGTAAGACAGAGTAATGTTGAGTGGAGGTGAGGAAGTAGCAGAGTGCAGAGAGAGAGTGAGATACAGAGTTTGTGAGGTGAGAGGTAGTTATAAGGAGAGGAGAAAGTGAGAAGGTGTTCGTGGTACTGGACCCTAGACTGGCTGTGAAACTGACCCTGGACCGGAAGACAAACCCTGAGTATTGAACATTCCCTTTTTGTACGAGAGCCTGATACGTGTTTTGACCCTGGACTGTTATCCGACTACTCTAATTGCCCATCGGACAATTTTAGCTTCTATTCAATAAATATATTTTATTAGTTGAAATTGTGCTTGTGTGGACAGTTGAATTTGTTTGGTTTGAACTGTGCCGAGCCTGAACACCACCAGGCTCGTCACAATATATATATAGTATACTGTATATTACGATAAGATATGTTAAGATAAGATAAGATATTCCTTTATTGATCCCCTTGGGGAAATTCGGGCGTCATAGCAGCATGGGGGAGCTGCTTTTTAAAGGTGTTTACCAAGGCCACAGATCTTAGGTCCAAGGGCAGAGCATTCCATAGCCTGGGGGCCACGGTTTCGAAAGCTCGGTCACCGTTTGTCTTTAATCTAGACCGGGGGACAGCCAGCAAGCCCTGGTCAGACGACCTGAGCGATCTACTCGTGATGTAAGGACGCAGTAGGTTGCAGATGTAGGCAGGTGCCTGACTATGGAGTGCTCTGTAGGTGATGACCAGAACCTTAAAGTGAATTCTAAATTTGATGGGGAGCCAGTGAAGGGAAACTAAGATGGGAGTGATGTGGCAAGACTTTCTGGACCTAGTCAGCAGCCTTGCGGCTGAATTCTGGACCATTTGTAGCCGGCCCAAAGTGGACGCATCGAGGCAAGTGAACAGGGAGTTACAATAGTCCAGGCGGGATGAAACAAAAGCATAAGATCGAAGTTTAGCAATATTTCGCAGATGGAAAAAACAAGTACGTGTGAGAGACCTAATGTGGTGATCAAAGTGCATTTGCTGGTCAAATATCACACCAAGGTTTTTGAGTTACAGGGTACAGGTATGGGCAGGGTAATAGTAGAAGTCATAAATATAGCCAATAAAATTGTAGTACAGATAAAAATAAGCAGCAGCATTAATTCTGAATATAAGAATATGAGCAAGTAAACAGTGCAGATGAGGGTCTGTATGGCCTATCATTTATGTTATATGTTACAATAAATATGGCCAATAAAACACTTAGAATCTGAATATATACTATGAGTAAATAAAGTAAACAGTATACACAGGTGCAGTACCCTAACTGGCATGATATACGTCATACATTATACATTGTAGTCCGTGCAGTTTAGGTGGTAAGAGAGAACCCTCGACCGGGATGGTCTGGTGTGTGATAGGTGCTCCCTTTAATGTAGGTGCTCACTTTTCACACATGCCCACGCAGATCCATTTTGTAGTCTTTAAAATAATACATGTCTATCTAAAGTCTTGTTTTACCAATTGAAGTACAGGCGAATTGCTAAGAAACAGTCTTAACTCATTGGCCGCCAAAACGAGTATTCTCGTGTTTCGTCACCAACCCCTCAGCGCCAAAAACGAGTTTTCTCGTTTTTAGATCCTTTGATTTGTTTCCTTTGATCCCCTGTGTCTCCCTGGCACCGCTGCCTACGTAAAAATTGCAATGGCGATCGAATCCCACCAGGTGGCAGTATCGCAGACCTCTTGAACTGGGGATATCAGTTGTCTTTCAGTACTGAGGTACCTCCGGCTGCTTCCCCCTCAGTGTGAAGTGAATCAGGAAGTGAATCAGGACATCGCAATCGGTCGGAGATTTGATGCCTCAAACCAGGGGTGGCCAACCTTTTTTGAACCAAGATCTACTTTTTTATTTACCACCTAGCCCGAGAGCTACCAGCCAAAATTGTATATTGTAAGCAGTCATTTGAGGCTTTATAAAAGCAGCATAATGAACACAAATCTGTCAGTGCCGAGTCCGACCTCATCTTAAATAACAAACAGCATTGCTTGTTGTAGTTAACAAGGAGAGGAAGAGTTGATTTAGCAAAAAAAAAAAAAAAAAAATTTTTTTTTTTTTTTTTTTTTTTTTAATAATCAAATTTTATTCATCAAGATCTACTTGAAATCCGCCCGCGATCTACCTGTCGATCGCGATCGACTGGTTGGGCACCACTGCCTCAAACCTATTGTTTCCCGTATGATAGCCATGCCCAATACACGAGTAATTGCGATCACGATGGGACGACTGGGATTTATTCATTTTGGAGCACCTTCTGACTAAGGTAAGGTCTATTTTAGGTAACCTGCTGGTATTTAACCTAAAACATGTTTTTGTACCGATCACAGTTTCGAGGTAAAACGACCCCCCCCCCCCCCCATTGATGATTTTGTGAAGAAACATATATATATAGTATATACCTTTGATTTGGAAATATTTGGAGTTTCAGGCGAGCAACCTGAACGATTTGGGCATAATGCACATAACACGTCATATCTCGCAATCTAGAAAAAAAATACTGGATTATTTTGGAAAGGGGCGATGTTTAGCATGGAATAGCGCACAAACTAAAGTATGTAGAAATGAACTGGTTATTCAGTGTTGGACTATAAACAATGCCTGTCAAATGAGCCAAACTATTGTCTCCATAGCTATAATACAGAACACACAATGTGTCCGGAAACATCGCGAAAATGGTCAATAACGCTGGCGCCATTGAGTAGAGATAGGAAAACAGCGTGGCAGTGGGAGAAGAGAACAACACCCACATTAAGAATTCCAATATGTTATTCCCATGGCCTAGGAAAGTTCAATCAATATTTGTGAACATGAGCTACTCTCTCCCAAAGCCAGAAACAAGAGAAGTAAGACTCAAACTTGTGATGTCATCAAGTATAAAGTCTGGAGTACTTGGTGACACCACACGTTTGAGTTTTAGCACTGTAGGTTTTGAGTTTGGGAAGGAGAGACTCAATTCAAGGTAATTCAATTACTAGCACATTTTATAAATTGACTGCCTCTTTCTTGGCTCTGCACATCATTGGATCATTTTATTGCTGAATAAGGACTTGCACCAGACGAATTTTAATCCTTAGGTAAGGGTTTTAATCCTTTTATTATTCCATCATTCATTTATGTCCAGCTCCATAGACCGAGGATGTATATTTGTGTGTGAGTGAAGACCATCTTCATCATAACTTATGATATAGATATTTGTTAAATTGGTATTAATATATAAGTAAATAGCTATTCATGAGTGTTCAAACAAGGATGTGTTAAGCTGGTAAATAGCCACAGATTTCCTTATATGTTAATTTAGCTTGAGGGTAAATGGGGTCACATTCTCAGGTTTTTCAATTGGCCTACACCGAAAACAACAAATTAAAGCAGCCAGTTTAGAGTTCCAAGATCTTCCTAAATGTTTGATTTAACAAAAGGGTCTTTCTGCAATGGCAAGGGAACTATAAAAGAAGGGAGGGTCATCACGTCAGAATATCAGTGATCTATGCTCTGCATGGTGTCAGACTCTGGTGCCAGTTCTATTGAAGCCTGTATTAATATTCAAAATATACCAGCTATCTGAGGAAATATTTATCAACCAATATATAAAACATTTGCTAGTTGACATTGCAACAATTTGCGATGATTCTGACATCCGAGGTAATAACCTGTTTAAATGATGGATCATAAACGAGGAGATGGCTGATCCCATTAAACTCAATGTCAGTCGAAATTGAAGTTTCCACACTTGGCACCAATGTGCGTTCACGTGCTACACAATGACGTGATGACCTTTCCTTCTTTTATAGTGTCCTTGTCCAATGACAGGAAATGCAGAGGACAGATGTAAAGCATTGTCAATTACCACAAAGTGTTTCTATATGTGAAATGTTGCCATGAAAATGCAAAAAAAATACACATTATTGCTGAACAGTGGCGATTCACCTCGATGGAAAGGCAATATTATATATATTCTCATATATAAGTCTTCTATCTTGGTGGGGCAATAGAAGTGCTCTACATTAAGGGCTATACTCAGACGAGTGACGATATGTTTCTAAGGTCCCTATAATCTGCAGAGCGCTAAATTACAATAGACACAAGAGTCCTATAGTTAACTTTTTAGCTGAGCGTCAAGACAGGTTTGAAAGATGTCTTCAGACTACTTTTCCTATCGTTGCTCCACAGACCATTCAGCGAACGGAGATGGATGTCCCCGTCCTCGAGTCTAAACGGTATAATTGTTCCTCCGGGGGCCCTCGCTGAGGAGTGGAGACACGCCACGAACTGAATTAATCAACTTGGTTGACGTATGCTTTTGCTTTACGTCGCTCATGCTTTTAATAAACACTTTGTACTGTATGTATGACAAGGCAAAGTTGATGGGCTTGGTTGCGAAATGAATGGAGGAGGTAAATCTCTGAAAAGACCCACATAGGGGATCAATAAAGGAATATCTTATCTTATCTTATAGTGGTGCACCCTCTCTTCGGATATGGAGCCCCTTCTCCTAATAGGATGGGTAGGGGGCGGCAGGGGCTCAGGAGAGTAGGGCTGTCGTCTGGCAATCTGAAGGTCCATTTACCATATTACCATTTAGGACGGGGTAAACGTGGGTCACACGTTGTCATCCAGCGAGTGCACAGATGGTGCGGCGCAGTGATTTGAGTACCAGAGAATGGTGCCATCAGACGGATTGCTGTGGGTGATGTTGGAATCTTTGTCCTGAGGAGATGGATATGTAATGCCCCCCAAACATATTGGTCGGTAATATATGCTGTGGCTGTGACAGGGAGATTTACCAACACACTGCTCTCTGTCTCTCTATCTAACACACGCATGATACATAGCCTTCACTCATCTCATCTCTCTCTCTCTCTCTCTCTCTCTCTCTCTCTCTCTCTCTCTCTCTCTCTCTCTCTCTCTCTCTCTCTCTCTCTCTCTCTGTCTAGCACACACATGATACACAGCCTCCACTCATCTCTCTCTCTTTCTAACACACATACATGATACATAGCCTTCACTCATATATCTCCCTATCTGTCTCTCTCTGTCTCTCTATCTAACACATGCATGATACATAGCCTTCACTCATCTCTCTCTCTCTCTCTCTCTCTCTCTCTCTCTCTCTCTCTCTCTCTCTCTCTCTCTCTCTCTCTCTCTCTCTCTCCCTCTCTCTCACCGTCTAACACATACATGATACATAGCCTTCACTCATATATATTTCCCTATCTGTCTCTCTCTGTCTCTCTTTCTAATACCCACACATGATACTACATAGCCTTCACTCATCTCTCTCTCTCTTTCTCTCTTTCTAACACACACATGATACATAGCCTTCACTCGTATCTCTCTCCAACACTCTCTGCCTCTCTTTCTGTCACACACACATACACACACACACACACACACACACACACACACACACACACACACACACACACACACACACACACACACACACACACACACACACACACACACACACACACACACACACACACACACACACACACACACACACACTTACATCAACATAACCTTCCCATATTTTACATAACCATAACACACAGACACACACATAAGATGATAAGATAAGATGATCCTTTATTAATCCCCTTGGGGAAATTCAAGAGTCAAAGCAGCATGGGGGGGGGATACATGGGGGGAGGGGATACAGAGCTTCACAGTCCTATACAGTCCAGTATCTATATACACTATAGATACAATATAAAATATAAATACAAATACAATATAAAAGTACAAAATACAAAAAGTACAATGAGTGCACGTGGATATGAGTTATCATGTCCCGAGTTCTGACAGCGATAGTTCTGGCAGCAGAGCCTGTTTCAGCTGCTGAGGTCAGGCAGACGCCTGCGAACCCCAGCTACTAGGACAGAGAGGCTTAGGCTTAGCTTCTTCCCCCAGGCCATCAGAGTCCTGAACAATGAACATTGAGTACCACAGAACACTGAACTATCCACACATAAGCACACATGAGCACACACACGACACGCACGCTGTGCACGCTCACACACTAGCAGCCACTTTAACACTTCAACATGAGCGGGCACACACTCATGCGCACACACTCACACTTATTGCCAAAAGGAAAAGCCACTTTAAATCAGTATTAGCAACAGTAACAGTGTATTGCACTACCAAAGCTACCTAGCATGTCCTATATGCTCTGTAAATAACTATGTACAGATACCAATTTTGATGTCACACCATGTTACCTGTTACCTGTTATTGCACAATTTTTTTGTACTGGATTCTATTATATGTTGTACCCACTGTATTGCACATCGTTGCGGGCAAGACCACCCGCATTTCATTGTATACTCGTATGCCGTGACAAATAAAACTCTTGACTTGACTTGACTTGACTTGAGAGCCGGTCGTCCGAGCCCAGGCGATTTGTGGTGTGTCGAGGGGGATGAGTCTTTCGCTGAACGTGCTCTTCATTCTGGCTAGCTCCTCATAGAGTGGGTGGGAGGGGTTCTCCAGGATGGCTTCTAGCTTTTTCCTCATCCTCCTCTCAGCCACCACACTTTCTCTCTCAATCTCTTCCCCCCCCCCTCTCTCTCTCTCTCTCTCTCTCTCTCTCTCTCTCTCTCTCTCTCTCTCTCTCTCTCTCTCTCTCTCTCTCTCTCTCTCTCTCTCTCTCTCTCACACACACACACACACACACACACACACACACACACACACACACACACACACACACACACACACACACACACACACACACACACACACACACACACACACACACACACACACACACACACACACACACACAGCCTGCTGTCCACATAGCCTTCTCATAGTCTGCATATCATATCTATAACTCATAGTCTGTTAGCTCTCCCTTCTACAAAATGTCTCCATGTTGCAACATGTCAATCTGTCAGTAAACTCTACCCTTAATCAAAGACTCCGCCTCTATGCATAATCTGGTGAAATGATTCCACATCATCAGGCTGCATGCCAGGGTGTTGTGCTGGCCTGTGATTGGCCATCTACTGTGTCAATGAGGACAATGAGGATACAATTAATTAAATGTAAACAGTGTACAGAGTACAGTACAGTGTACCTCAAATACTCACTAGCTAAAACACCTGTATGCACTGTATGCAATATTTGCTGATTGCTACCTACAGTATTTGCATACAGAGATCCGTATCTGAACGTTTGCATCCTGAAGACATTATTCCAATTTGACTGTCCAAACCTAAGCAAATGAAAGCCGTAAATCCACCTTGAACCTGCTGACTAATTACAGCCGGCAGCCTGTTCATCATGCATTGCTGACCCAACAAGGCAGGGACTTTAAGACTCATAAAGACAGCTTGAATAATGAGAGTGTCAGTATACAAACGAAACAAGCCAAATCACGACCTGAAAGGATGTGGATTGATGAACGAACTGCAATGCAGTTCATAGCTCTTCTATCGTATTGTAATAATAATAACTGGACTTTGAAGAAGTCTTTATTCGGCATGCAGTGACACACACATGCGATGGGGTGGCACACACACAGGAACACACACACATGATAGATTTTTAAATATACGCTGAGATCTTTTGGTGATTATGAGGCGGCTGAGTAGGAATTGAATCAGGAGTCAAGGGTGAAATTGATATGATGATATGATATGATACATTTATTTATATTGCGCCCAATAGGCCCGGGGCGCAAATTCAATCGATGGTTTATTTGCTGGAGCACACGAGAAGAATACAGTCCTCTGACCAGAGCCCTCCACGGGCTAAGGCCAATGATAAACAGAAACAAACACGGCTTTATGCATTCTGGGAGTTCCATTTTTAGAGAGGATGCTGACTGGTTGATAATTGATGATCCGACAGGCTTGGTCGTAGATGGTCATATGTGGGGGTATATGTGAGCGGGCGCTGAATATGATATTATGTTCATCTTTGCTCCTCCTCAGTGGCTGGTGGCCTGAGGCGCCATACAGGCACCGGTCGTTAGGTCACACAGGTTATCAGGTTCAAGTTCTTTAGTTCTTTAATAGTTGTCATACAGAAGTACAGAATACTTTCATACAAAATGCTTCTTACTGTTACGCTCCAGAGACTGTGCTAGACAAGATAGTATCAAATAACATAATAACATAATATAGCATGAATTTAGAAGAAGAAAATGAGGTCACAGTGTTCGGTATAGACATATGTACAATGTTCTGAGTTACCATATAATATACAATACACAATACTATGCAGTGTACTAATGTACAGTACTATCTAGTGCAAAGCAGAAATGGGATGAGGTACAATTTTAGGTACAATTTACAGTAAGGTGTACGAGTTGTAGTGCAATCCTTCATCCATAAATATAAAGTGTGGGGAGTGGGTGCTACAGTGTGTTTGTTTAAAGTGGGTGTGTGCTATAAGTGTGTGGAGTGGGTGCTACAGTGTGTTTGTTTAAAGTGAGTGTGTGCGTGTGGATGTGTGTGCTATGTGCGTTTGGTGGTTGTTGTTGTGTAGTGTTCATTCATTGTTCGTTTAGCAGCCTGATGGCCTGGGGATAGAAGCTTCTTCTGAGTCTTTCTGTGCTCGCCTTGAGACTCCTGTATCGCTTGCCTGACGGCAGCAGTTCAAAGAGGCAGTTGTTCGGGTGACTGGAGTCTTTAATGATTCTCTTAGCCTTGCCCTTGCAACGCTTGTAGTAAATGTTCTGGAGGGTGGGGAGCCCCCCTCCAATTGTGCGTTCGGCTGAACGTGTCACTCTTTGTAGTCTGCTTTGGTCTTGTGCAGTGCTATTCCCAAACCAGGAGGTGATGTTGCCGGTCAAGATGCTCTCTATTGTACATGAGTAGAAGTTCTTAAGGATCTTCTGGCTGACTTGGAACTTCCTTAGGCGCCTGAGGAAGTAGAGGCGTTGTCGTGCCTTCTTCACAACACTGTTAATGTGTGTGGTCCATGTCAAGTCCTCGGATATGTAGGCTCCGAGGTACTTAAAGCTGTTGACTCTCTCAACCGGTGCCCCGTCGATGCTGAGGGGGCTGTAGTCCTTGACCCCCGACCTCCTGAAGTCCACAATCATCTCCTTTGTTTTGCTGACGTTCAGGGAGAGGCTGTTCTCCTGGCACCATCCCGCCAGGACCTTGACCTCTTCCAGGTAGGCCCTCTCGTCGTTGGCAGAGATCAGGCCCACCACCACTGTGTCGTCAGCAAATTTGACGATTGTATTGCTACTCCGCTGAGCCACACAGTCGTGTGTGTACAGGGAGTAGAGGAGGGGACTCAGAACACAGCCCTGGGGGGCCCCTATGTTGAGGGTGATGGATGAGGAGGTGCAGTTGCCTGCTCTCACCACCTGGGGTCTGCCAGTCAGGAAGTCCAAGACCCACTGGCAGAGGTCATAGCCCAAGCCCAGGTCCCTGAGCTTGGCTATGAGTATGGAGGGGACTATGGTATTGAATGCCGAGCTGTAGTCGATGAATAGCATTCTCACATAGTTCCCCTGCCTCTTGTCCAGGTGTGATGCTGCTGTGTGCAGCACATGGGATATGGCGTCCTCCGTGGACCTGTTGGGGCGGTATGCAAATTGCAGGGGGTCCATGTTGATGGGGAGGGAGGAGCAGATGTAGCCCTTTACTAGCTTCTCGAAGCACTTCATGGCTATGGAGGTGAGAGCTACAGGGCGGTAGTCGTTGAGGCAAGCAGGCTTGGATTTTTTTGGGTACAGGGATAATAGTGGACTTCTTCAGGCAGGTGGGGATGACAGCCTGTTCTAAGGACAGGTTAAATATGTCAGTGAATACTGGGGCCAGTTGGTCGGCACAGACTTTTAGGACGCGGCCGGGGATGAATGAATGAATGAATGAATGAATGAATGAATGAATGAATGAAAACTTTATTAACAGATTGCAGAATGGGTACAGTGCAGTACAGCTCAATACATACAATTGTTAAGGGGATGCAGACCAGAGAAAGACTTTCGTCTTGTTTCCACCAGGGTCCCCCATTTCCAATTCATCGTAAAAATGCGGATGCCGTCTGGACCTGCTGCCTTCCTGATATTCACTTTTTTAAAGGTCCGCCTCACCTCATGCTCTGTTACCCTGAACACTGCGCCTCCATCAGCAGCCGACCCCCCCCCCCCCCCATTGCCGAGGCTTGTGAGCTGGTGTTGTTATTACCAGCATCAAACCTCGCATAGAAGGTATTGAGGTCATTTGCTAAGGAGATGTCACTGTTCAGTTTGAGGGAGGCGCCTTTGTAGTCTGTCATCGTTTTGAGCCCCTGCCACATAGCTCTAGAGTCAGCTTGTTCAAACTGGAGTTCAATTTTATCCCTGTAGCGTCGTTTGGCCTCTGACACAGTCCTCCTTACGTTGTATCGCGCCACCTTGTGGTCATTCATGTTGCCTGCCTCTAGGCCGTCGTTGTATGCTTTGGTGCGCTCTCTCAGAGCTTCACGGACGGATTTGTCTACCCAGGGTTTTTGATTTGGGTAAACTTTCATTTTGGTAGTGGGGATTGTTTCTTTCACCCTAGTACAAACATAGTCCAGCACTGTCTCCGTGTAGGCATTAATGTTATCTGTGTCGCGGAACACATTCCAGTCTGTGTTGTGAAACACTGACCGGATCGTATCCTCTGACGTCACATCCCATTTCTGCACCTCTCGCGAGACTACGGGAGTACTTTTAATTCTCTGTCTGTACTTCGGTGTAAGAAAAATTGATGCGTGATCTGACTTACCGAAGCCAATGTCAATGTATTCCTGGGTGCATGGTGTGGAAATGTGTTGGACCGAGTATCTTTTTGATTGGGGAGAATAAGACAAATATATTGCATGCTTCTATGGTTTCTGTGTAAGATATTAATTAAATATTATATACCAATGGAGCAATCTATGCGGCAAGTCTAACTGTATGTTTGTACTAGATTATCTTAGATAATCTGTAGTACCCAGTGGTCAATATCTATTTGTAGCTTGTCACATTCCAGAGTGAGGGAGACGAGGATCATGGCTGACCAGAGGAGCTGGATATAAGGATAGGATATTAATGAAATATATAACTTTGTGTTGATTTGATAAAATACTCCACCTTTATTTCCAAGCCATAGCCATGGCTTTGTTCTCATACAGTATGTGTAATTTATTAAAAAAAATCAAGTGGGCAACTGTTTGTTGTGAATGACATCCGAACCTGCTCCTTGATGTCAGGACAGGTCAGGCCATAAAATACTTGGAAACGGCTCTAGACATCATCTCATCTCCATAAACTCCCTGTGGAATGGGTCCTTGTTATAGGAGCTGGACTAGACGGCGGACCTTCCTCTTCATCAGCATCCTCTTCATGGCAGTCCCTTTCATGACCGCACTCCTCTTCAATCCGAACACCTGAAAATCCTGGAGCTTCTCGCGCTGAGGTAAGTGTTCCCGAATGTTGGGGAGTGGAGGACAGTCACACTGAGGTAAGTGTTCCCGAAGGTTGTCATCCTTCCCCCCAAGGACAGCCGGGAAAAGACATGGGCTGTGGTGTGGGGCGGCACCTGGGGACCAATCCAAGTGCTTCTGTCCATCTTCGTCAGCAGTTAGCGATCTGTTCTGCATGTGTTTTCCCCTTGTGAGCACGGGGGGAGAACATGCAAACTCCACACAGAAAGTTAGCAGGTGCTGGTTGACTGTGACCGACTCGTTAATAGTTTACAGTCGTCCTCTCCCCCAAGAAGTATGTCCTTGCACGTTCTTTCGTCCATGCGCACACTTTCCCAGGGTTAAGGCACTGAGATCCCACCCCCATTGCTACGTGAACCTGGATACAGATTCACAGGGCAGTGAGATCCCACCGCTGTCACCAATGTAAGCGAGTGGATTTGAACCTGGGACCATAGGATCCACAGGCGGCCGCACTAACCAGCTGAGCTAAAGGGTCAGACCCGTTTTTACTCACTGTACTTAGATTTTACCTAGGTTGTACTTTAGATTGTATATATGTATATTGTATATTCCTCTTTACTTACTTTCTTACTTACTACACTCTCAGGGGCTCATACAGAACCAAGCATTTCACCGTAAAGTACGTGTATTTTATTGTGATAATTAATAAACAAACTTGAAACTGGAGGTGCTGGTTGACTGCGACTGACTCGTTAGCAGTTTACAGTAGCTTGGAAACACAAGATGGATGGATGGCTAGCTAACCCAAACCACAACGTCTGAATGGAATTCTTTTTGAGCATGTCGAGGAGAAAGTTTCCATCTCTCAGAAAGAAAGTCAGGCCATCTGTGAGGGGAAAGAGACAGTAGAAGGTGGAAGGCAACATGCATCAGTGGGTTGAATGAAACTTGAATGACGTTGGTGGGCTGAGCAGAGCGTGTTATGGGCTTTAACGCATCAGGGTCTTATGAACCAATCTCAGCCTGCCTTAGCAAAGATGTCGACTTGGGTGGTTTTAAGGTTTCTATTTTTTTTATAATCATATTATTCAGCGGTGCTGCCGGAGACAGCTTACACCATCAGTAAGAAATCTAGTTTGGGGTGCTCCAGTAGCACACCATGTACCGCGCTGCGTCGCGGAATACCGTGCTGCGTCACGGATCTGGTTGACTCCGAGTTCGATTCCCGGACTCGCCGTCATTTGCCGAATGTCTTCCCCTGCTCTCTCTCCCGGTTCACCCTACATCTGTCGGTCATGCTTGACCAGAAAAGCGATAAACGCTAAAAAATGAAGTTAAAAAAAAAAAAAAAATCTAGTTTGAAATTAAGTAAAACCCGATTGCATAGCAGAACAACCTCCATAATGCATTTGACAATCCAATCTGGCCTTTTAAATCACCCACAGTTTAGTAGACATTTATTTAGTTTTTGTTTGTTTATTACTTTTATCGAAGTGGACAAACCACTTATCATTATCACTTCTTGACTGTGCATTTTGAGTTGAGAGGTAATGTTTTAAAGCTCTTCGGTTCAACTGTTTCTCAATGCTTTGATTCAATTTATTACATAGAATATTACACTCCTATGCTGTCCAACTCTAAGTCGATACCCTGGGATGTGATTGGAGAAACAAAACCCTTACCCCTGAAAAGAACATTGTTGACAATACAGTAGCTTCACCATGGGAAGAATCTCCCAGAGTTTCAACACGAAAAGCTACAAATTATGGTGACCTTATTATTCACAGGGCATCAACAACATTTCAATGTGATGCACAAATGACAGTCGGTATTCAGAGGCGATGGGGTTGTATAATGCATAATCACGGGAGGGTGCAAGGTGATACGTGTTTGTTTGTCTTTTATTTGTTTGCCAATAAAACTTTCCGTGACCCTCCGTCACTTACATCAGCACGGCGGTGATGCCGAATCAAAGCTGGAATGATGATGAGACAGGAGACGGGATGATTTGTCCCTCGTCGTGGGTTTGTGAGGGCTGAGCACTAATGGGATTAGGCTAGAGTAAACATTCTCACTTCATTGCTCTGAGACAACACAACGGCAGAATTCACCGCTGTGGTCCGTTGCCATGGTAATCGCCGCTCGTTTGTTACCGGCAGTGAAATAACTCATTCATGCCACCCTGCACGGAAGTTTGACTGCGTTGGCATCATTGACGTAAATGGTAAATACATTATTTAGTGTTTACGTAAATAAATGATTCCCAATTCCTGAGGAAAGATGGATTCGTTCATAATGCACCACAGCGTATGTTGTGTTTTGTTTTTCCAATTTTAAGGGGGAACTCTGCTGGGGGGCGGGGGGGGGGGGGGGGGGGGGCTTATTCTAAAAAAAACTTTAGATTAATGAGCTCTCAAAGTAAGGAAGATGTATTATGACATCATTGAATGATAATTGTCTGAGATGATTGAAGGAAAGACTTGAATAAGTACAAAAAAAAGATAAAGTAATCAATTGATTGTGGGTCGGCCAACTGCTACTGTATTCAAGACCTCTGCAATCACTCACCTCTCCTCACTGATGCATGGATTGAATACTGTTTGTGGTCAATATGGAGAGCCCCACCAAAGACACACACACACACACACACACACACACACACACACACACACACACACACACACACACACACACACACACACACACACACACACAGACACACACACACACACACACACACACACACACACACACACACACACACACACACACACACACACACACACACACACACACACACACACACACACACACACACACACACACACACACGTCACTCACACACACACACACACACACACACACACACACACACACACACACACACACACACACACACACACACACACACAACCACATTTGCATTTTCATGATGGAGCATTTTGTGAATAAGGACTAAAACAGATGAGTAGTGTATCTAGATGCATTTGGGTTATAAAGTTTTAAGACGCCTAGAACAATCCATATCAAACACATAGCCTGTGTTGACAGATTCTTATGCAGCGAAAATAGTAGAGCAACTGAAAACATCATACAAATTTACAGTTATGGATCCTCGGTGCTCAGTTAACATAATGTGAACAGAACATGAGAATCGACGATATTATTTTCCAACCGCCATGTCTCTCTTGAGGCTACTGCAATAAACACCCTCATTTGATTCAACCTTTTTATTCAATACTGTGCTCCAAGCTATAATTATCCTTCCCCACAACGCTGTCTGACTTTCTAGAACATTCCAGCTCGATTCCTATGAAATAACCTCTCCGTCCCGCCCTCCCTCATTTCACCATCTGTTAGATGTTTAAATTGGCTGCCCTCAAACAGTCCTACTGTACGTATACCCCGCACTCTTCTCCTCCGCATGCGCTCTCCCCCGCGCTTGTGTGCTGTGATGTGCAGTGCGAGCAGCTCTGGAACCGACTTGATGAGCTCGACATCCTGCCGTCTTCCAGGCGGTGAGGGGCTAAGGGGCTACATCACGCCGCCTATATATCTTCATAACAGCCCTCTGCCCCTCCTCTGCGCTTCTGGTGCGCCTCTCCGACTCACTTTGGGGGTTTGACGTGGAGCGATGTGTGCTCGCACAGCTGACCTCGTATCGAAACGTGGAGCTAAAATGACATGTCAAGCCACGAGCGCCGAGCGCAAATGTATCGATCGCTCAAAACAAAGTGGAGGGCTGTACGTTTCACCGAAGCTGAATGTGTTAAGAATTCATTTAGACCTGTTGTTTCGTTGTAGGAGGGTTGTTCTTGTACAAAAACAATTTCAATAAAACATAGATATCAAGACGTCATTTAATAGCGTGGCGAGAGATTCTTCAAATGAGCAACTCAACGTGCTTCGAAAAGGACTGGGCTTCGATGGAAGGCCCACATGCTGACCATGTACACAGTAACCAAATCAGATACGCTGTTGATTTATGGTCTGCAGTTTGATCGTTTCTTGAAACGGCCAATCGCCTCGCGGTTTCGCCCAGTCCCAGTTTGTTTTACATAATATATCGACCATTTGGCATCCATAATTCAGTTTCTCCAAGATTTAATGGGTGTGCCGATACCACTGGAATGGACAGACCACTGTGAGACGCACGTAGAGAGAGAACGAGAGAGAGAGTGGGGGAAGGAACATGCTAGTTCAGCCCAGACAACTGTGAGGCGCCTTGTGTTTGTCCCGTGGAGACCGGCGGCGCACTGCATTCCCTCGCCTGTAAATACACCCCTGCTCTTCCTAATAGGTGGTACAAGTCGTAAGTGACACAATGGGAGCTGTATTCTCTGTCGCCGAACAACAACAGCAAGCGGCGCAGAGATCAAGACTAATATCCTCCAAAGCTCAGCGGCATTGTCTGGCTTCCTGCCGTGAACTTGCGAAGCCAAATGGAGAGAGCAGAAGGTGTCCGCGAGTAGCAATTACATCATATTGAGTTAAAAAATAACAAACTGGGGTAACTTCTGAAAAATACTCTATGAGCACTCGGAGAGAGAGATAGAGAGAGAGAGAGAGAGAGAGAGATAGAGAGAGAGAGAGAGAGAGAGAGAGAGAGAGAGAGAGAGAGAGAGAGAGAGAGAGAGAGAGAGAGGGGGGGGTGGGGGGGGGAGAGAGGGGGGGTGTAGGAGATGGCAGCCATTAGTACAGCGCCTGTCTCCTTCAAAAACCATTATGGTCTACATGGTTAGGCTGTCAGGGAGTGATTCACGCCAAGTAGCAGGAGAGTAAAGGATCTTGTGTGTGTAGGGAGGTGGTGCAGGCCGCTTCTTAGTGTGTGTGTGTGTGTGTGTGTGTGTGTGTGCGTGTGTGTGTGTGCGTGTGAATGTGTTTGTGTGTGTGTGTGTGTGTGGGGGGGGGGGGGGGGGGGGGGGGGGCGGGACGGGGGGATGTTTAACTGGTAACTCGCATGAATTCAATGAAAGGGCATCATAAACCTCAACAGATTGCAAACCCTCCAACGCTCCCAGAAAGTATTGTCTTATAGATCTTAGCTCGATTCTGTTATCTTGCCCGTGCGGCGCGGCTCCTAGAGCCTGTGAGGTAGAGATGCCGTGGAGGAATGACCAGAGCATATAGTGTTCTCATCACCCGACTGACTGATGTTATCGGACAAATCTGACCGTCCTTTCACTTAGTTTATGTGTAAACCTGTGTCTGAGTGTGTGTGTGTGTGTGTGTGTCTCATGTGTGCAAACGGGTGCATGTATAAACAACACACATTTGTGTATACATATCTGTGTGCAACATGGGTATGTCTGTGTGTATGAGTTCTGGTTGAATGGATGATAACTGCAGTCTACTGCATATTTGTTCCCCCACACATTCTGCATTTCCTCAGAGAGGTCATAGTGCAAGGGGCGCTGTTAGGAGGAACCAGGAGGTCACTGGGAGGCAGTGATGCCACTAACTAGTTACTCTAATCGGATTACTTTTTTCAGTAAATAGTCGTCTAACTTGTTACATTTTACAAGCCAGTAATCTGATTACAGTTACTTTTCCAAGTGGCTGTGCATTACTATTTAGTTACTATCTCATAATGCTGATGATAAGAGAGCCAGGGGTACAGTCAGCTAGACCGGAGATGGGACGTGCGCTCGCGCACGCACACACGTTTTACGTTTATAGCTGATTTTAGAATGGCTTCAGCATGAAGTTAAATCAACTATCGTTTTATAGTGTAATTTGGCTACTTGAGAGAGAGTGAGAGAGAGATTCATGTTATGCGTGACTTGCGGAGTATGCACTGAGTCCGTTGTGTCAGAATGGATTTGGTAGAGAGAGAGAGAGAGAGAGAGGTAGAGGTAGAGAGAGAGAGAGAGACTGGATAACGGTAATCACTTACCTAATGAGACGTGTGATGTTGCTTCGCAGAAGCAAAAAAGACGACAACTTCGTAACCTAGTTACACTTTGATAATCAAGTAATCAGTAAAGTAACTAGATTACTTTTTAAAGGAGTAATCAGTAATCAGTAATCAGATAATTTTTACAAGTAATCTGTGGCATCACTGCTGGGAGGAGACTCTCTCTTAGGTTTGAGCAGCCCCGTTGAGAGTGACGCGTCCTCTGCCCACTTTGATTCTGCACCAGCCCATTTTTCCAGTAGTGATAATAATAATAACTTAATTTCCCATCAGTTAGAAGGACCGAGCTATACAAATTGGACGCCTCCCTCCCTCAAGTTTCAAGTTTCTTTAATAGTTGTCATACAGAAGTACAGAATACTTTTGTACAAAATGCTTCTTACTGTTGCGCTCCAGAGACTGTGCAAGACAAGATAAGTATGAAATAAAACATAGTAAAATTAGAAGTAAAAAAAAAGAGGTCAGTGTTCAGTTTAGACATATGTACAATGTTCGATGCAGAATAGACGTAGTTACCATACAATATACAATACTGTGCAGTGTACTAATATACAATACTATATAGTGCAAGGCAGAAATGGAGAAATGGGACGAGGTGCAATTTAGGTACAATTCACAGTAGGTGTACGAGTTGTAGTGCAAATCCTTTATCAATAAATATAAAGTGTAAGTGTGTTTGTGTGATCTAAAGTGTGGAGAGTGGGTGCTGCAGTGTGTTGTTTGTTTGAGTGAGTGTGTGCGTGTGGGTGTGTGTGCTGTGTGCATTTGATGGTTGTTGCATAGTGATTATTGTTCGTTAGCGATTATTGTTCGTTTAGCAGCCTGATGGCCTCTCCTCTCCTCTCCTTTCTGATCGAACTACCAATTGACTCGTCGTGTCAGCGGAAAGCTAACGTGAAGTTAAAGCAAAAAGGAATTATAAAATTGCAAAGATGAGCATTTGTCTGCTTTGTGAAAACACCCGACATCCTAGCTTAGCGTAAATCAAATGGAAGCAGATATGGACCACTAGCCTAGCTTAGAACTCCGGGAGAGTGTTTTTG